>NC_042358.1:4231601-4533858 GCF_002563875.1 Besnoitia besnoiti
CCGCGAGACCAATCCACCGAACGCCCTGTTGTATCTGGATAAGGCCTCCGGCTGGATCAGCTCCGCTGATGCCAGTTTCGTGTCCCGCATCCACACTATGTTCTCCCTTCCGATTAGAGATTTTTTCCACACGTCATGCAAGAAGACAGACTCCTCGGGTTCGGGAGGGACCAAAGAGAACATCTTTCCTGCATTGGCCTTCCGGGCAACGAATCCGCTTGCTGAGCTGGCGATAAGGCTCCGGAGCTCAGGACTGCAACTGCTGTCATCAAGCCGAGGCACCTTCTTGACAGGTTTGCCCGTCGCGTCGACGGCAACCATAACGAACGAAACGCTTCCCTTCACTTCGTTGTTCTGTGGCATAGCAAGCACAGGAGAACTACACTCGCACCTTAGAGAGGCATGGCGTAGTTTCTCTGAGAGTCGCCGCATACCACTGCGACCGGTGAGTCGCATGACCGTCTCCCAGTTGCACCAAACATGCTGCAGCGCATGCAAAACAAGGTGCCCTCGAGTACCTTCGCCCGGCTCCACAGCCTGCAATCGGGACCCTTGCGAAACGTTTAACAAGCCTCACCTGCTGCATCTCAATCCTAATGCCAACCGAAGAGGAACCGCTTTGTGTCACGCAGCCTATCAGCGTCAGGTCCTCCTCCACGCTTAGGCCTCTGACCACTCGGTCTTCCGTCGTATGACCGTCCGGCGCATCGCTGAACTCCATGTGTTCGATAGAAGCTGTTACCATCAGAGTCGTCAGCTTAGAATAACCCTCCTCTTCAGGTGTACAATAGTGGTACGCGATGTCGCCTGCAAAGCAATCGAGGACCTCCAGCAGGCGCCCCCAACGAAGAAGGCGGTCGTCATAAGCCCGGCGGAAAGCATCTCGTAGTGCTTGAGATGGGCGACATGCAAAACCTATCCGAGCTTGTATCCACCCTTCAAAGAAGCTTCTTGAATGAGCATCTGTCGATTTCTTCGTATTCGCTGGAATAAAACATTGAAGGGTGTCTGAGTCTGCTCCTATCTTATCCAACACCCACTTCGTCATCAAGCAAGTTGTTATCGGCACCTCCTTGATTTCCTGTAAAGTAAACACGCTAGGGAGGTTGCCGGAGGAGAACATCCTCAAACTTCGCTGACGGAATGCCTCTACGGTCTGCTGTCGATGAATGTCTTGCGGCAAATGCCGGAGCCCAGCAGAAGCCGTCCGCAGCCGCGTCCCTTCGGGAGAGCCCAAGCAAACCGCAAAGGGCTGCGGCTGTGGCACCTGTGGCGCCTCCCAATTCCTGAATAAGCTGCCACAATGCCGGACCCGGTCGCCTCCACCGGACAGGTGGCTGGGCACCTTAGGGCCATATCTTGCTAGTCTCTGCAAGGCCATCGTTGACCAATGATCTCGTGCGCCCGTGGGCGGCGACTCTCTCCGAGCCCGGGCTTCGTCCCAAAAAAATCTACGATGCAAACATCTCGACACTACTTGACAATTTAAATGGAAAAGGCTCTCGTCCAACGAAGCGTGTCCGTTGACTTTGTCGCCACTAGAAAATATCTTGTAAAGTTTCGCCCCTCTCTGGCGCCGATGCGCAAGACGGCGTCGTCTTGCTGTGAAAACTTTGCCGTCTCGGAGAAAGTGCATGCACAGCTCCGTTCAGCTCGACGTCTACCTGCCAGTTCCATCGAGGTAACAACAAGGAAAACAGCAAACTCACACGCTGGCTTCTCCACTCTCTGACTCTAGCGTGACCCTAGAAGAGTAGCAAGGATTGTTCCACAGGATGCGTCGCCATCTCAACAACTTTCGGTGTGTATGCGACATGAGCTTGGCGTTTGAGCACACTGTTGGCGGTCTACGGGGGCATCGGCGCTCCCCCGCAGATTGCGACAATCAAGAAACGACATACCGGCCGCCAATGATCGCCTTTATTGAAACGCAGCTCTTTGGCTGAGACGGAATGACCCAAGAGTGCAAGAAAAGCTTGCAGGGAATCCGGAGGGGGCTTTGACCCTGCCTGCTAGGTTCCTCGTCGTCCGCGCCGCGCTCACCCAGCGGCCGAAAGCGCAGGCCGAGCCGTGGAGCACGGGGGAGCAGGTGCTGAATGGAGAAGGGAAGAACATGTTTCCTCTAGAGTTTGACCTCTGTCGGTCGACTCGTGTGGAAAGTACCTAAATTGGTGGTCTTTTTTCTGGAAGCAGCTTCGCGTGGCCAAATATCACATGCTAAACGGCCCTTCATCAGCTAACTGCATCCCTGGTCTTCCGCACTGCACTTTAATGAAAGGCTCAAACCGACCACCGCTGTACAGGGATACACGCAGCAAAGTTATGCAGTCAGTTTTCCATGATAAATTATGATAATACAGCTTACACCCTCAAATGGCACGCAGACAGTGCCGCCCCGTCCGACTGCGCATCGCAGCCTGTCGCCGCAGACAGGCCCGTACAAAGCGACGGAGCTCAGCTCAACCGTCGACAAGAGAAGGGAGAACGTGGTTTGGTGTAAGATCGTTTCTTGCGGCGGCTAACCGTCACATCGAGTTCTGTTCTCTATACAGCGGTTACACTTCCTGTGATCCCTGTGCGGCCATTGCGTCTGACCAGATCCGCGCCACCGACCGGCGCTTCAGCCTGGCTTTTGAGTCATACCAATAAGCACACTCGCGGCCACTTTAGTAGAGGGAATTCACTAGTCTGCCTTTCATTCTCCAACTTCGAATGGTCCTCAATGGGTCTTGTTCTATGCATAATCTGCGGGCGACGGAAAGACGATTGGAACCTTAGCTCTGCGCACGCGCTATATGATGTCGTTGACGGTAGTCATGTAGAGGAATTTCAAAGCCAAAGTAGCCACGTGGGAAGTTCTGTTACAACTGAAGTTGCTTCCAAGGGGGCACGATAACTGTTACTGGTGTTTCGCCTGCTGGTGGCTACACCTCGCGAGCATCCGCAGTTGTACTGTGGCGCCACGCGTGTTTCATCCAAGCAAAGGTGACTTCCTGTTTGCTCTCAACAGGCACTCTTCACTACCGAACTACGGCAAAAACGTAGTAATATTCTCGGAACATGGGAACCGCGAGTACAAGCAAAGGTGACGGCGCATGCGCTCCTCCCCTAGAAACAACGTAACGTGCCCAACTCACAGCCGCAGGACGCGAGCAAAGAAAAATGCAAGACTGTCCTCGCCCAGGCCTTCTGGCCCCGCCATCCCACTCGTAAAATGTAAAGAGTTTCTGCGTCGTATAGCTCCGAAAATCGGACTGAAAAAAAGCCGTCGTTTTTATCGCTTCGTCTTTGCCTCCCACCCGTGTACCACTCTAACATATTAAACATGCAAGCGGTAGGGGACGGTGTTTTCACTCTCATGCTCACCACTAGGTGAAATGTTATCAACGGAGCGTGAGCGTGCTCATGCCTTTACACTCCTTGAATGACACATTAGACCACACACACCTAAGGTGGGAGGCGGGGTGAACCACTGAACACTCCGCAGTGGCCCTCGGAGGGGGGGGGGGGGTGGGGGGTGGGGGCGGATCCGTTGTGGCGCACGTCCCTCTTCGTTGTTGTGCCATCTGGCCGCCCCTAGACAGACACATGTGCTGTGCAGCTGGCGATTCCTGGAAAGTAATACGTCCCGGCTGGCTTGCTGATGTGATGCAGTGCCAAATCTACTGCCACTATTGCATTCAAGTACAGAAGTGGGGGGACACCACTCCATCTAGACAGTTGAAGAAAGGAAAACCGTAGATCGCCTCTCTTCAGCCGGGGCGTGGTGAGTCCTTTGCCACATAAATACTGCACCAAAGTTACACCCAATTCAGCGTCCTCACCGCAGTTTCTCAACGTGTACGCGGACGTACGCAGAACACCATTTTAAGGTGCATAGACACGATCTCCGTACATAATGATGAACGCCCCACAACTACGGTATTCTACGGCACTGATACAAGGGAACCCGTCCATTTCGTGCCGCTGGAGGACGCTCTATCTGGATCGACGTATCACAAGCAACGCTGTCAACTAGAAACGACCCGCCTGGAAAACTTCTAGTGATAACAGGTCCTTGCATTGTAGCAGGAATTGACTTCAGCGAACAACTTTCAGCCTGTGACGTTCACTGGCGGACACGCGTTGCGAGTATTATTAGCACGATGTCTGCCGACGCAAGCGCGACCTTTATGCGGACGCCATCTTCTCGCGCCTTTCGCGTTGCTGCAAGCATCGAACACATCCAAGGCGACAATGGACACTGGTATGATTCCACACGATTACTTGATCCAGGCTGCGTACGATTCATCTGATAGAGTGCGCTAGGGGAGTGAGCCGCAAGAAAATAGGGGGACAATACAGGTGGTGCGCGACAATAACCCCAGGGAGCGAACAGAACACGGTGATACCATGCTTTGTCTCTTATATCCCGATATCCCATTTCGGATGAAGCCAATACAAAGAGACGCAGCGAACTCCGCTGTCACAGCTAATGCAGAGGAGCACCCCTGAAGCAAATGACACCAACCCCGACGAATCGTCACCGCAGAAGGCTGCAGCTCCGCAACACACGATAAACAGGCAATGCTACGGTGTTCTTCTGCGCTTACCTTGGGACGCAGCTTCAGGAAACACTGATCGAGAGGACCCCAGCAGAGGAAGAACGCGAAAGCCAAACCACCCACCTTCAGGCCGGCTTGCTTCGCAAACTGACAAGAACAATAACAAGACAGAACTAGACGACCGATAAGACTTCAGACACGCCAGAGGCAACGCTTCTCGTGAATTTAACCTCGATGCCCGGTAGATAAAATGGAGCGCAACCCCCTCTCAGAGAAACATGGCTGTTTCTCTCTACGTACTGCGCGTCATCACAAGCACTACTGAGCGGCAAATCCAACAGGAACATCAAACAAATCGACGTCTGAACAATGGAAGACGCGGAATAGTGTTCACGCGGTAACTGAGCTTTCTGATAGCCAACAGCCAGTCCGACAAAAGCACACCACCACGACTCAAGAAAATGTGTAGCAGAGGCTAACGTGGCCTTTCACGACATGTCCATCACACATCTCACGAAATATTTGTTCTTCGTCTCCAGAAAAAAAAGTTCTTCCTCTACCCCAAGCCCGCCTAACAAGCCCCCTCGATTTGGGGAGCCCGGGTGAAAACATATCACAGCCAGCCCACAGAACATGCCGTGCAAATCCGGATGCTTCCATGCACTTTCTCAGATGGCGCGCGGGCTCACATGCCGTCGGGCAGGAAGGGTGGATGGTACAATAACTCTCTCAGGTATTCCCTCTAAGGGCACACAAGTTTCTCTTCCTGCCATCGGAAACCGAGTAGCCAGCCCCCCCGCTTCACCCCTAACCGCTCTCCCCCCCTTCCTGTCCTCTTTGCTAGCGTTCACAGTTGCCTTGCACGCACCCAGTCACTTGTGCAGATGTATCTTGCGACCTGGTGAACGTTCAAACATCTTATGCGTGATACTGTCCTTCCTTTGACCGTGCAACATCGGGCGGCGTGACCTGTGGCGCCTGCGCCGAGTTATGGAACGAGGTACCGTGCACCTGAGTCCACATCCCCCTTGCACCTCCACGTCATCAAAAGTCCTGCGATCCATCCACTCTGTATCATGCGCTGATGGCGTTTAAGAAGAACGAGTTGACTCATCTCACCGGTACACTCGCCCTCCGCGCCATAGGGTAACACTGTAACCAACCTACGGTGGCAACGGCGTGCGCACAGACTATCACCGTTATATCACCAAAACACCGTCAGATGTTTCTTTTTCTTCGCTCCCGCATCACTTGTCGAGAAAAACTTACGAAGAAACGACCCCAGCTGCTATCCCCGAGGATTCTTAGGGCTGTTGAAGGTCTGTTGTTGCAGTTGTAGTGGTAGCCAGGGGGAGTCTGGTACCCAACACGAGAAAAAATGTGTGTCTCTCGGCCTGTGTATGGCAGATGAGCGCCAACGGTCTTTCGTGCAGGATGCAAAGAGGGCGAGCATTCCAGCGCCGCCTTGATGGCAGGCGATTCGAGTGCCGTAACCTCTGCGGACTGCATGTTGACCGGCAAGGGGTTCCTGGTTTCGGAGAAAGCCGCAGATCTAAATAGTGCGGAAAAAGGCACCAAAAGGTGTACTCTCTTTTGTGACCAAGACACTTTTCAATGGAAGAAGAGAAACGGAATAGCACAGACGGCTCACAGAGGCCCCGAAATGTCTCGACTATAGAAACGCCCCCTGCGACTGATCGCCAACAGAACGGAAGGAAGCGTGCTGGGACACGAAATATAAAATGCAGTCCAGCTCTTTTCAAGATAAACTATCTTTACAACCGAGAGGAGGATAAAAGAGGGATTCGGCGTCGTGTTCCTTCCCGTGCTGCGCCAGCATTTCCTCAAGCGGAACCATGGTACCGGGGGCACATCCGCGCATGCAGTTCGTGTCGGTTGTGAGAAGCTCGTTTCCAAAGATTGCGGAGGAAGGGCAGCCCTTTCATGTAGAGTCTAACGCGCAGCCAAATGCTAGTGGCTACCTCTTTCTGCAGGAGAAACAATGTGGAGGGTCTGCGGAATTCCCGCAGATTCACAACTCTAGGGAGGAAAACACTCGAGATTGGGCGTGATCCACATCTGTGCTGTACTGCCCTTCCTTCGGTTGCGGCGCACTGCGACCGCCAGTATTCGCCGCCGCTGCACCAGTCGAATCACCAAGGCGCACGGAGCTTTATGTAAATCGTTGCACGAATCCAAAAGGCCAGAGTATTTGTATGAAGCCAGCACTATCCCCCCCTATTTAACTGGTGTCGTTGTTCGATGCCGCTCCTTCCCCAACGGGCCGCGGCAGAGTCGAAGGACGCGTCGTTTGCGCCCTTTTGGCCCTGTGCAAGCTCCGGGGATCCGCAGAGTTAGCCCTCTATCTGGCGCGTTGGCGAGTGCGTTGCGGTCGGGCTTTCGTAGTGTGCCGAGTCACACTGCGCGAAACCGCTGCTAAGCTGAATGGAGGTGGCAAATTGCTCGTCTCAAATAGCGACTTCTCAGTTCATTGCCTGCGGGCACCGGATTCCTCGATGATCCTAAGGCACCACCTAGAGCGATTCTCAACTATTTCTTCGTAACTACGACTAGAACCACCCGCCCCTCTATGGGAAAGGAAAACGCCGAACGCAAATTTGCGACGTCAACCCTGACCCGGCAGCTGTGCCGTTGCTCATTGAAGAACGTTGAAGTGCGTGGCAACACAGCACCTACGCTTGACGGCACGAGTTAAGAAAGAAGCAAGTTATATGATGGATGACCTTGGTCCCCATGGTGAGCAAAAAATTCCAGCAAGCAGGGCCCCCTACCTCTGCATATGTCTTGTCTGCATTTCGCATCAGTCAGATCTGGAGAAAAGCAGTGATACTCTTCCCTCGAACTGAGGAGAGACCGCGAAGGTTTTCTCATAGATAATACTACATAGGATGATAAAACGACCCGCAGAGTACAGCCGCCGCTTCAGCCGTGTACTGCGCGAGCATCCAGGCGACACGAGGGTATGCGACGGCATAGCCGAGGCAGCCACAGCCTTCTCATACCCTTTTATTGATCGCAGTGCATTCTACAGCAGAATTCATTGTTTCAGCATCCTCCAGTGAAGGGACTATGAGAGTTTCGTTAGGCCATACCTAACATGAAAACGAAGGTACTGAGATGGACGGGCCCTGCTGTGCAGAACGTATCCCCATTCTTGCATGATCAGTTACGCAGGAAAGCAGACACGTACATACATGCGCATATGCTTGCTGAGGCGGTTTCCGGTCAGCATAACGTCAAGCTGTCAATGAACAAAAACTCACTACCACATATGTATATATACATATGTATGGCTAGGAATATAACGACAGGAGCCCATGTTGCTGCACCGAATACCAAATTACAAATAATGGGCTTTCGCGCTCCCTGGCAGCCACACATAGAAGACATTAGAACATAGTAAATACGTTCCCTCTGCAGGGTGCACGTCTCTCTTCGAGTTGCTGAGCACGTCAATCTGGACCTCAAGAATCATACGCCCAGGGGTACCTGCAAAATAAGCGGAACAGCACCGGAAAAAGTCACCGACGCACTACGCGAGAAGCGAATCCGATGCCTACCGAATGCTCCACCGGGGAGCTCGCTAGACTGGGCGATGGAACTAGTAAAAACCATACCCAACCTCACTCGGGACATGCCTGTAACCAGCGGCACGGGGCATCCACGATAGGAAGGCAACACCGGCAAAACCACCCCCCAGCGCCGTCAGACACGCAGTGTACTGATCTGCGAATCCACGATCCAGCACCGTGTAACCAAATCGAATACACAGAGACATTCGTGTTCGTAAAATACTGAAGGAGAACTTCGTGGTAGTGAATCCAGAGGCAACTCACTGGAGTATCGGACGTTTTGCGTACTACGATTAGTGTGCATATTTCAGTGACATGTGGATAACACGGATACAAACGACGCACCGCGTTTGGGTGGGATTAATTTCCACCCCGCAAATATGCTGTTCCCAAACAACCGGGAATGTGTTGACTAGGTGAGGTACTCACGTTTCCTAGATACAATCAGTGAGCCGTAACTATGCACAAGCTTAAAAATAAGCACGTTCACACGCAAAAACGCACGAAAGGACAGGCTACGCTCCGTCCGCCACGCGGAATCGGGGGGGAGCACTACTCGTCGATGGCTCATGACAACTGCACGCTTTGTCACAGGCTGCGGGCGGCCCCCGACGCTATCAATCTGGCGCTGCACAGACGAACTGCGAGTGGTGGAGAGCGCGTGTGTTCTCAAAAAGCAAAGCACTCACTTCTTAAGGAACCAGCTTATCACTTCCTTCAGACCGTAGTTGGGGACGAGCGAGTCCGACGGGCAAGGCTTCCTGTACACGAAAAAGGAAACTCATCCCAGGTAAAATACGTCTCGGGAACGAGGCATCTGCTTCACATGCGAAAAAGCAGCAACGACAAATGTCGGGGACAGCGCGTCTTCACACACTGGAAACGCCGAAAACCCACTCAGCAAACGAACGAATCTTGAGGCCATGCAGATGCCTGTCGCACCGCACGAAGAGCTCACGCACACGGTTGCACATGACAAACACCACACACATTGAAACACGCGTGCACGTACCCAGCTCTTGACGCCTATAGATGCATTTCAACAGCGAGAGCTGTGCGCAATCGCCTTAACCAGTCACTGAGAGACAAAGCACACAAACCTGGTAATCGGATCGAATTGGCCGTTGTGCCTTAGGTGTTCCCGTAAAAGACTCTTCTCGTAGGTAATGCCGCTGGGGGTGATCACTGGATCGTTCATGATCGCCTGCAGGAACAGCGGACGTGCTCCACGTACGAGAAGATATCTTAGCGTGCAGCCACACAGGGCACGCACCACGCATCAACCGCACGACTACTAGCGGATCCTCAGTTATTTCTGTGGATAGGAGCACATCAACCGCAGCCATGGCACGACGAGAATACGTGAGAAACGCAGTGCGCCGGAGACAGCGACTTGTTTCGTCCCGCCGCCTGCGGGCGGACGGTTCATAGACGCTGTCACTCTCTATCACCTGCGCTAGCCGTGAGCGCATGCATCTTCAGGAGAGGGAGCACCAAAAATAGAGCATTCGCGCAGGCATTCGTATCCGCATGAAGCTGTGTATCGACAGACGGTCTCCACCGAGACGGGAGTCCCAAATCGCTCTCGACAGACGCAAAACTGCACGCCTTCGGCCTATCAGCAAACACAAAGGGCGGCGCGAGACGACGCACCATGGAAATACTGCACGAAAGGCAGCTCGGGACTTCGAACGGTTGTGTCGACGCCTCCGCCTCCTCGACGACGCGGTCCAGCTGCTCCACTCTTTGCTGGAGCTCGGAGTACGTCAGCGCGCCGCTGGCGTACAACGTCTCCAGCGAAGTCTGCCACAAACAACTCAAAAACACCTTGCAAACACTTCTTCACGCTGCCGACCGCATCGCACTTCACTTCACAGGGTTGGTGTACATAGATATACGGAGTATGCAAGGACAGGATGCCTCTCCAGCCTCGTCCAACTCCCGTCTGACGCATACTGAAATATATACATATATACACCTATGTAATTCACACGGAACTGTATGCTGGGTAACAGCATCTATGTATTTACCCATTTGTGATTCACCGAGGAGCGTGAGTACTTTCGTGTACTCCATGATGGTCTCAAGTTGCGAAATGCCACAGCGGGTCGTTCTTCAAAGTCTCCAATCCTTGGAGCGTCACGCCACTAATCCGACAGCTCCGCTTTCAAATGCGCGTCTTCTACTCTCGTCTCAGTAAGAAAACGGCAGCGTTTCCACTTTCAGCAAAAGAACTGAGGCGGCTGACATGCTCGAAGGTGCAGCTGGAGAACTGCCTTCTGCTTCACTTCCCCCACACGCAGTGCGGCAGATCCTGGTTAATGCAGAGCACAACGAGTGAAAGGCCGGGCCTACCCGCAAGAATGAAGCGAGTTCGGCGCGCTCTTTCGACCGCTCTTCTTTTTTGCGAAGAAACAGCATCTTGTTTCCTGCAAACGCACATACACACACCGCTTGCTTCAGTGTTAAGATCGCTCTCTCTTCAGTGCGAAAAAAGCAAGCAGATCCGCGGTCGACCAAACCTTCAAACAATTCTCCCCGTCACATCTACGTAAAAGCAACGCAGCCCGCGTAGATTTAAGCACCTGCATATACATACATACACCTATACGCGTTATTGTTGATGCCTGACAAGCGCAGAGATATATATTTTCCAGGGGGAAGTCAGCCGGCATCCCTTCGCTGCAGCGCCGTCACTGCTATGTCCTTTCAACACCGTCTCGGGAGTCGTGAGTTGCGGCGGAACGGAGCAAACCTCATAAGCTCTTTTGGCAAAAGAGCTGTCAATGCTTGCTCACAAATGAAACTCTAAGCGCCCAGGGTTGACCCCTGTATGTCTCCACTTTCAACATCGACTCTCCACAGCGTAGTCGCACGTGCTCCAACGTACCGACTCTTCGTAAGTACAAGCATCGCCCACATACAGTGCGAGGATACAGATGCCCATAGCGTACATGCGCATTTATTCATGCATGCCTTCGCCTCGCACACGAGAACCTCGAGCGCGGAGTGCAGCTGTGCCAAGATTTCCTCTGCATGCCGCGCCGGTGCGGCTTGTTGAGGACGAGTTCCTAACCCGCACATCCACCGACGCCAGGCCTGTTCCCTTTACCTTTGTGAATCGCGTCCTCAATCTCTTGTCTGATCGTTGTCGCCGCTGTCGCGAGAGATCGTGCCTTTGTCAGCTGCTGCAGACCTTCCTCCATCGAGCCTGCACCACACGCAGTCACATGCAAGCCTAGGGTCGTCAAGTGCCAACAGCTGGAGCTACACGGATGGCGAGACGCGTGAACTGAAACACACAAGAAGACAAAAAAGCACACAAGCGTTTGGGACACGTGTGGAAATAAGATATTTGGATCTGTAGAGCGCGCACAGCGAGGGTGAACGCGCGTTACGACGGCTCAGCTCGAAGGCAGCAGAAATGAATATCTCGCGGAGCCACGCACTGCAACGCCGGGGTGTCTGCCTGGACACGGCCCCTCGTCAGCAGTCCCAGGAAGACGATGCAGGTAAAATATGCGTGCACATTGACTTTCACATAAACAAAATATGCCGAGAAACGCAGATGTATAGATGCACGTATCTAAGAGCATATCCAGTCGCAGGACGCCGCACAGCTGGCTCTCCGCAAGCGTGAAGAGCTCGATTTGCGCACCTAGGTGCAGGAGAGCTTCTCCCATGAGGAAGTGCGCCTTGATGTTGTCGTACTGAAGCTTGGCAGCTTCTTTCGCGTCTTCGAGAGCGAGTGTCCATTTCCCGAGTTTCTTGTAGCACAGTGCGCGATTCGTGTAGTACACTGCGCAGCTTGAGTCACATTTGATGGCCTGTGAATACAGCTCGACCGCGGACTGAAACATGCCTTTCTTGAAGCAGAGATTTCCTCTCTCCTTCAAGGCCAAAGCTTGCGCGGGATCCATCGTCGGTGAAGGCTCCGGACTCGGCCGCTCCGCGGAGGGGGAAGCGACGTGCGCCCCTTGTTCAGCGCCGGCATCAAAACTCCACAGAGACCGAAGGGAAAACATCGACGTGCTGGAGATGTGCGGGGACAGTCGGAAAAACCGGCGCGAAACGCAGCCCGGGAAGAAATAGAACCTGAAGAGGCGACCGGAGTACGTGTTCCTCTTGTACCCAGATAAAAAGACATATATATGTCTATTGATAGATACGTGTACACATGTCGAGACTTAAAGAAATACAGACACCCATTTGTAGGAGGACGGACCGGCTTGCGTATGGACGCATGCGGCGAGCGACCGCAGAGAGGTAAGGCACACCACCACGAAGCGGAAGTGGAGACACCTTCTTCGCAGACGCAAAGCACATAGAACTATCGCCTACGGAGAGCGAGACGGCTTCTCGGCGTTTCTACACCGCGCGCTCGATGCGTGCGCGCGACCTTTTGCAAGAGGCGTGCTGTGCGCGAGATCGGCGTCCCACAGCTCCGCTACAACGAAAGCATCACCTTTGCCAAGGAGAGTCGGCCCGAATGGAGAGCAAAGAGCATTTCGACTGAGTTTAATTATCTGACAGCTCGGGGAGGCGAACGCATGGACGACTCCCCTCCTCTCGCATGCCGCGACGGCGTCACAGCAAATGCGCACGCAAAGCAGAGCGATTCTTCGCGCGCAAGCGCCGAGACGCCTGCTCCAGAACAAGAAGACAGCGAAAGAAATCACAAGGCATCCGCGCGCCTTCCGCGCTCTTCCTTCCCCCGTGCTGCCTTCCCCTCGGCAGAAATCGGCCTGCGTCCCGCTGACTCCAGGAGGGGCCTCTCAAAAACCACGCATCAGCGAGAGCGGAAAGAAAGGAGAGACGGCGCCCTGGTTTCGATTGCAGAAGGGGCGCGGTGGAGAGCCGACGTGCGGGCAGATATGATGACACGCAAGAGAGGTAGGCAAGATGCCGCAGACGAGCAACGCAAAGGCACGCCGAGGTCCCCACCTCAGCAGATGGCGGGAAAAAGAGCCGGGAGAGAATGGCACGCAGACTGAGCGAATGCCGCTGCCTGAATCCAGGCAACTGCCAGGCAGACGGAAGAGATATCAGGGGGGACTCTCAGGGATGGACGGTGCTGGCGACAGACCGGGAAAACCGTTGCACAGCACGAGGCGTGCGGTAAAGGGCTAAGAGCAGCGATCCGCAGTCGACACGTTCACCAGGACGTATCGTAGGGAACCGGGGAGTCACGGCAGACACAAACACAGACTTACAAGGCGGGTTCTAAGAAAGTGCCGCGTGCGAAATCCACCCCCCTCCGCTCCGCACTGGCGACGCTTGACACATGCATGCGGCAGCGCCAGCCGAAGGACGACAAAACTCATTGGAAACGGCGGATTTTGAATCATTCCATCGGTGAAGCAACTATGCATGCATACGTGAGAAAGTCGAAAAACGCAAAATTTGAGGGAGTGCGCGACAACTTGTCAACTCGACTAACGCAGAGCGCTTGCATGTGCGGTGACCCTTTCGTACCCTTGCGGCACAACCTGAATGCGCCTCTAGAGCTGATGGCCGCCAAACCGGCAAAATCTAAGCTTATGGGAGTTTTCTGTGAAGAGGCGTGATCAGCGATGAGACCCTGCACCAGAGAATCGCGAAACTGTGACCCTTCCAGCACGAACCCGCGGCCGTACGCGTGATACAGAGGGCGGGCTGTACAGCCATGCGAGTTCACAAAATCGAGTCGGCTGGCACTTTCGCAGGCTCACAGGCCTCTGAAAGAACAGATTAAGACCAGTTTCAGGATGGAATGGCAGCGGTCAGGAGAGGGAAAAACGAGACACGCCTTCTAGACAAAACAAAAGCGTTTGGTTGCGAATCGCTCCCGTGTAGCTTTTCACCCGCCTCGAGACGGCATGCGCGTTGTCCTCCGCGCCACGCGGTTTCAGTGCCAACTGGCAGAATGTTGTTCGATACCGCGCAAAGCCGTCGCGGTTGGAATGATGCCATTCTCGTTTGAATGTATAGAGACGTTCACAGGCTTTCCAACGGGAAATTTATGGCTCTCGGCAAGAACCAGAAAATTTCGACAACTGAATCTCAAGCAGGCTCCGCACAACCCGTGTGAAGAGGTTGAAAGTACGCCTGGTCAAACTGCGCGGAAAAAACAAACTGCACAGACGCGCACCCCGTAGAAGCCGCACAACCGAATCGCTTCCGGAGGGAATCCTGTTTCCTAAATCGAAAGCTTGACGGGCATTACATTCTACGCTGAGCTACCCATTTGCCTCGCTGTACGTAAACTGGCTGAACACGTTGGAAATCACGGGTCTCCGGCTGTCAATGGGCTAAGGAGCCGGTCTTCATACAAGACTACGCTGCACCGAGAAAACGATTTGTAGCGCCTCTGCACGCGGCACACTACATCGCGCAGGTGTGATATGCTGCTTGTCTTTGTCTGCCCCGTTGTGATCCTGAGCAGTACGTAGAAAGGAACTACAACTGCGAGACGAGAACCGTGCCTGTCGACTAAATGGCGATGAACCAGTTGCTCTGAAAAAACACCCGGCTCCCCCAGCATCGGAGGGGGTTGGCCTTTACGCGTCGGGAACCAGGTTTTATTTAGTAGTAGAACACCATTCGCCAACACGAATCGAGGTAATCCTTTAGTGGATACCGCTTGGAGTAGATTTCTTTGGGTGGCAGAACCTATCGGTTTGCAAAACCTTCGTCATAAAAACGTTTTCCACCAAGGTTCCGTGCCACCGTACCTTCTTCACGAGCAGGGACTAATACAGCAGACATAGGAGTAGCAAAACTGGTAGACCATCGTTCGCATAATCATACACAGTTGCCACTCGAGAAACGAGACCGCATCGTCACTCTGTGGAAGACTGTACAGCAAGCGAAATGCCCACGTCAATACAATAGCAAAACGCTCAATCTAGCGGCCTTGCTCCCTCCTCGTTTCTGGGTTCCATGTACTAACACTGAGTTGCACCGCTCCCCACGGACGACCGAACGGGAGGTGAGTAGACTTCGCAGATGGTGGAATAAAAATAAAAACTCTTCTACTTGTAGTTTTGCAGACTGAAAGCAAGGCCTGTTAGATGCGTGGATACCGACACACATGGAGGTGCTGGTGCAAGTATACCTATTCTCATGTAAAAATGCGTACACGCCGATGGATATACACATGTGTTTCCAGTCCCGCGAGGTCCCGCCACCGTTTAAGATCGTGAAACAAAGGAGGGCCGGTGAAGCAGCAATCTGCAGATTCTCGTGAGAGATCTCATCGACACGGCGGAACTGACGCTCTTATGTTGATATCAAGTGCTTTACGGATTGGTCTTACACTGAGAAAGGGCTGGACAGAAAGGCGGTTACTTAACTGGACGCACATGCGCACTGTCAATTACGGATAGCCACCTCAGCGGAAGACAGAGGACGGCGGCTCTCCAGAAGTTACACAAAAACGATGGAGTAAGAATTACCAGGAAGGGACGGTGTGCTGACCAGACACAAAACAGCAGATTTTGCCGTATTCCATCAGTAACTTTTGCGATTGCTCGGGGAAAAACGTGGCACGATGCGCTCAATAGCGTGGCAACCATGGCCATGCGTGGCTCCATGGCAGATATGTGCGCACAAGAAAACATATGGCGCTTCGCGTGAATGGCACTGGACAACCCGCTATCTTTAACAGCCCAGACGTAAAAGGCGGCTATGTGCGAATAAGGCGTCTTCTAATAATCCAACAAGACATCCTTTTGTTTGGTTGCAAGGCCCAGACAGCGCTTCAAGCCGCGCGGCGTTCACAGAGAGCCACGCGCTGACGCAGCTACATAACTACATGCGTCCACGTATATGATGTGCATACACACGTGGTGATTCCGACGCAAGCGAAAACTCAACCCGACCGAGCAGCCACAGCACTCATCGACCACGCATGCACCCTAAAGCCCTACGCTGCAGCTACCGGTCTGCAAAAAAACGGGTTGTAGTGTACCATCACCCCTGGTTCTCGGTCGGGGTAAATGTACACATATATATATATACATATTTGTTGGCATGCGCGCGCACACGCAGAGGCCCCCGCGCCTTCTAGGTGACGTATATTCGACTAAATCGTTCCAAGGGGTAGGCTTGTTTTGTCTTGGGACAGATGACGGTCTTGCCGTCGGGCGCTGCAGCGGCGAGCGCGCGAATGGCTGTGGTCGAGTACACGTGCCCGTCGGGGCTAGCAAGCGGAGGGTTATCGGCATCCTGAATTGAAAGCAGTTTCATGCAGCAAAGCACGCCTCACCGTGGAACCCAGGGAGGTAGGACACGATGAAGGCGTTTCCCTCTGACAGCGGGAAAACGTTTCCACCGAACAGCCACCGCGAGCTCCCGCCGCGCGCTGCCCGCACCCTGACACGCAGGGTAAGTCGCGCGCGTGCGACGGCCCTGACGCGCGTGTGTCTGCCAGGTGACCCTGCCCAAAAAGGGGCAGAAAACCGGTGCAAAACGAGAGATAACGAGCGGTAGATACCAATATATACAGGTAAATATATATGTGAACGCGTGGGGTAAGGTGTGGAGCCACGCATTCAGGTTTTAGGCGTACACACGGACGCGCCTCCTTGCGTGCGTTCCACAACTAGGCCGCACATCCTTCGTCGCACACCTGAGCATGCATGTGGAGAAGCATGGCGTCTGCGCACACACTCACGCGTCCAGGCCTGGCACGCAGGCACATATTGCCGGTGTGCATTGAGGCGCATTCGAAAGGCGTGCGCATGCATGCACATTTGAATGGATGCGTGAACCGCCTACCATAACTTCTCCGCTGATAGGACAGATGAGGAAGCTCTGGACGCGGTGCGGCGTCAGAACCTTCTGTACGTAGTCGGTCCACTCCGGCAGACACGCGGGGCAGCTGCGCGCGAAAAGAACGGGCTCCGCATTTGCAACTTCGTTACAGCCGGCCAAGCGATGCCAGACACAAACTCCGCTTCAACACAGAGAATGAGATCCTCAGAGACCGCGTCTTAGGGTCGAGCGGGCGCAAGCACGCCCTTCCGACCTGGATGGTGGGAGCCAGGGCGACAACCCGCGCCACCAGAAGTTGAGGAACGACAGCGAGCTCACAGGTGAGACGGGAAAGGCACGGCTAGTGTGGAGCGTCTAGCAGTTTGTCACTGCCGTCACAAAGCGTGAGTCTTGCGTTTACGCGACATACCCGCCAGGAGCCACGGAATCGCAGAGAAGTGGAAACACACAGCAGAACGTATTTCGCTCAAAGAACCGGCAGCCGGCCTCATCGTCCAGCAGCGATCTGCGTGCGCCTCTACGTGTATCTTCATGTGCATGGATTTTTCCCTTCCGTGTCTGCCAAAAGTGAAGGCAATCAAAAAAAAGGGAGGCTGACCTCGCCGACTTCTGCTCCTCGCACACCGAAGACTTGAGAGCTGAGAAGCCTGCTTGGAGAAGGGCAACCAAAGTCGGCTTCACAGAAAAGCCATACACCTGCGCGCTCGTGTGCAAAAAGAGACACGCGAGGCGGTGCCAACGCTCTATCCCAAAGAGGGCCTGAGAAAGCAAACGCAGTGCACATCATACAGACAGAGGGAACGAGAAAAGACAAGGCCGTGAAAAGCTTGCTCAGCTCGCGGAGGAGAGACACAGCACGAGGCTATACGAGAACAGCACAGGCTAGGCAACCTACAGGATACAGGCTTACGAAAGCAGGAACAACCCGTAAATAATTCACGACTCGAGGGGGCGTGCGCGAGTGACCGCAATCGGCGCACACATCAAACAAACTGCTCCCATGAGAAAGAGAGAGAGAGCGACACGGGCAGCAGCGCCACCAGTCAAGGACGCAGAACTCAGCAAGGCTTCGCGCAAATACGCCCACGGAGTCGAACACACTTTTCACCCGCCACTCGCGTATCCCTCCATCGCTGCTTAAACCAAGACGCACTTCTTCAAACGCCGCCTCTCACCCCAAGGGGCATCAGTGATGCCCTGTGACATTCTCCATGCTGTGCTTGGAGATTCCATAACGTTAATCACACGCCTCATGCCTCTAAGGAGGACTACAGAGCGAGCCGAAACACATGCACATCGAGACGGCTTCAAGGTTTTTCGGTGAATCCCAGGGAGCCTACCGCGTATTGAGGCGGAGGATCTTCGAGCAGCGCGGTCAGCGTAACGACCTTGCGGATATCTGCGCAGCGACCTGAAGCCAGCCGCAGGAGCGGAAACACCTCGCAACCGTAACGACACGCAGCCGCGCAACGAACGCAAACGCTTGCCGATTCGTTCTCTGCTCCCTGGTCCTCCGCGTAAGGTTTGCGGGGAGGCCATGCAGCCAGGAGTCCAGAAGACAACGCGGAGGACGAGAAGGAAGGAGCCGCTTCGACGGCGCACAGCGTCACATCGAAAGGCATGCAGAGCGGCTCACACAGAAGCACGAGGACGGTACGCTGCCGGTGTTCCACTTTCCTCCTGGACGCCCCGGAACTTTCCCGTCTGCGGAAACCTACTGAGGTCGTCAGGTCCAACGTTTGCTTTGAGGTACGCGACGGCTGTCTTTGCGTCTTTTTTCTTCAGCAGCTCCAGCACATGCTGGACGTGCAGCTCTGACTCAAAGAGGGACTTTGAGGCAAGACCGAAAAACACGCGCACCAGCGCAAAAAGCGCCATTTCTTGTGGAAGCTGTGTCGTCTTACACAACTGAAACGCTCATCAAGGCGCACCCTCGCCCCCACACCCGTAGTAGCTGCACATAAAGGTAGATATATTTGGATATATGCGTTCGGTTTGATTTTCGAAATGTACAGGTGTCTTCCTCGACGCAGGAGCTTGCATTTACGTGTGTGCGTTTCGTCTCTGTGAAGCTGTAACGCACATGGAGAGCCGCGCCGCCCACGCGGGCTGTTTCCAACGGGGCACGCAGAACGTTAAACAGCTGGCACCCTCGTTGTATCTGCACTCACTCCGAGTTTTTTCAGCTTTGCGCGGTGTTCGTTGACCCATGCGAGCGCCTCTGCAGTCGACTGCCGCAGCAGCCCGCTCAGCACATCGAGCACCTCCTCGTGGACTTCCGCGTCGGCAAACAACTGAACAAACCAAGCAAGACGGCATCTGATCGGTGCCTCTCCCCGCCATCCATTCAGGCGCCAACGCATAAGCATATATATATACACATGTATGTATATATAAGTCTATGTATATATGTATGCAGATATGTATGTTTGTGTGCACGGGAAGGTACACACGGGTGCGAATGCTGGTTGGGCAGAGATACAGACATGCAAGTGCAGAACGCGGTTTGCCGCTTCGCGCCTCACCTCTAATCCGAGCTTTTGCTTCAGGAGTGCCGCTGTGTCTGTCATGCCAGACCGCGCGAGATACTCGTGGATAACCCACGCGACGCGGTCTCCGTAATGCGAAAATGAAAAATCCGGCTGAACGAAAAGATAAAACGCCCACGCTGCAGCGCTCGGCATGCCAGATGAAAGAAAAGGGGGAAACGAGTGTGTCGAAATTCGTAAGAAACGTGGAGGTCCGTAGCCCTCGAGTTGCCACGTGAGTATCTGGACGAACATGGACTGCATTTTACTTGTGCATGCTGCACCCAATCAGTCTTCTTCGTGCTAAAAAAGCCAATGCAAGCTGACCACAGATCGCCTGTAAAACGCGTAGGGGGAGAAGTCTGCGTCACCCTCTCGTCTATCCCCCAGTTCCGCAGGTTTATTGGCTTTCTCTCCGCGCGGAAAGGCTCACGACATTTGTGTGCCTTCCTTCTCTCCGTTTCGTTTTCCGCGACGCTTCCTCTCCAGACTGTCGAGCAGAGACCCTTCATTTTCGTTTTCTACCTTTGCATGCACTTGCTGGATGTCCGGCTCCTCAGCCAAGCGTCGCACGCGCATCTGACAGCGCAGCAAGAAGGCTCGGGACTCCTCGCTGCCGCGCTGTGCCTGCATGAGACCGCAGAAGGCAAAATTACGGTTCTTCCACGCCGTACGAAGAGATACGTGACAAACACAGGCGGACCGAACTGCGCAAGACGCGCCGGCATTCGCACACGGTCCCCGTTAAAACAGTACACACATACACCCGGGCAGGGGCGGCCAGCAATGAATGCGCACCTCTATACAAACTTTGTGCGACGCAAGCTCAAAAAGGGAACGCAACCGGCCTTCTTTCTGCACGCGCCTGCTTGTATCTCTATGGTACATGGAATGTACGCCTGCCTGTATATCTATGCGTATCTCGCCCACGCGCTGGACAGGCTCTGTGTCGCAGGGCGCCGTGTGCACCTGGAGGTACCTTGTCTCGAATTTTTCGCAGTTTTTCGATGAGCAGGTCGAGCTTCTTCATTTTGTCCTCGAGCGTTGGCGACTCGGTGGTGAGTTGCTTCGCCATTTTGCCCTTCAGAACGTACGCGAGCACGACGCCCATGTCTCTGTAGAGACTTCGCGAGTTCGCCTTGAGCGTGCGCAAGGCGCACTCGAGAGGGACGCGCAGGAACGCGCGGTCGACGCTGTGCAGCGGCGCCTGCGCCAGCGCGGCGGGGGCCTCTGTAGGGAGAGACGGAGGCGGGTCCGGCGCCTCTCGGCCTCGTTCGGCGCCGCCTCTGCGGGCGTCTTCGCTCTCGTCGGGCGGCCTGCTGCGGCCGCGGCGCCCTCGCCGGCCGCCGTGCTCTTCTCGCCCGTCGCCCTCGCCCCGCGCGCTGAGCGCCGAGCTCTCCGCTTCGCCCTCGCCGGCTGAAGAAGCGGTGAGAGGCAGAAGCGAGCGCGCGCGGAGCGACGAGGCTGCGTACAGCGCGCTGGCGGAGAGCGCAAAGTTCAGAGCGGGACGCGGAGAAGCCTCGAACGCAGACGAAAAGGACGTCTCGCGGCGGTCGCCGCGACGAGAGGTCGGCGAAGACGCGGCCGAGAACGGAGACGCCATCGTGACGAGACAGCGACGGATGTGAGGCGGCAGCCGAAGGGAAGAAAACTTGCAGGCAGAACGCTGACACGACCGAGGGACCGCAGACCGAGCAGCGGAAGAGCTACCCCGGACCAAACAGGGCCGTGCAGGCAAGCGTCGAGGAGAGAGCAATAGAGTGGGAGAGTCCGCGAAGGCACAAGAAGGATGAAGGCGAAGACACCAGACCGTCACTGAGAGAGAAATGAAGCAGTCACGCGCAAGAGAATCGAAGCGCCAGCCCTGGGGCGGTCCAGGAAGAGAAAAACACAACGCAGAGAGCATGGAATAAAAACAAAAGGAAACAGATGGAGTCAAACAAGAGAACAGAAAGACAAGGAGGGTATCCAGCTTTCGCGGCAAAAACCCGGAAGGGCCTGAGGGCTAGCCGTAAATCAGATGCCGGCTCTTCCCAGAGTGGCAGGCAGGCGCAGGTAATCAATTACACATGCGAGAGACCGAACAATTGAAACCCTTTCGAGGCTGGAATAGTAAAAGAGGGAGGAAAGTACACAGCTTCGCAGGAGCTGAACGCCGCTCGGTACGTCTCACTTCGGAAGAGAAAGAATACACAACCGTGAGGTAGACACAGCTGTAGAGGTATAGTTATACACTCCCATATTTTTGAAGGTACGTACACGCGTACATAAACTAAATGCACACATGCACACTGAAACTAAACAGACAATCGACCTCCAACTCTTCACATACAGGCCGGTCGCACACAGCTGGAAACGGTGATTGTGCGTCGATAAAACAGATACCGATACGCCCGCGTGCATCAGCTAGATATGAATGGGCATGTATTCTTGAGTATGAATCCTTTGTTAGATGCAGCAATAATATATTATGCTGTCCAACCATGTCCATGCATATGCAAATATATATGTATATACACATATATACATAAGATATATATGGGATATATAAACACGGATATGGTGAGTTCGATGCAGATAGATATCAGGCCGTGAGACTATATGGAGGTAGGCGGATGAGCGCCTGATGCAGGGTTATCATGTAGCCAAAGAGTGGACGTCAGCGGATTCGTTGGCCCAGCCCAGCTGCTGTCTGGAGGGTTGACGTTGGCGAGTTCGAGTCACGGCAGATGGAACAGAGCCCAGAGGGGGGAGACGAGACGGAATGGAGCGAGATGAGTGGGCCGCAGAGAAGGCGCTCAGAAGTAAAAAAGAAATGGACAAGACAGATAAAGACGACGGGACGTGCAGTAGAGACGGTTTAGCGGTGACAGTGCAAGTACCGGCGCGGACATGCGAAGGCCGCGTCTCTCGAGGTCGCTTTGAACAGTGTCCAGGCTTTTGAAAGGCCTGAACGCACAAGTGGGGAGAACTGGCCTGAAGAAACAAGTGAGAGGTCGACGGGTTCAATCGTAACATGCGGTCCACGTTGTCTTTTCGCGCAAGGCTTTTTCCGTTCGCGAAACGAGAAGTTGACCCCCGGCTGGCGCTGAAACGGAAGCGATGCCACGGCACGCGCGCGCCGCACGGGGGGAGATTTTTTCCAGAGTTCGCTATAAAAAACAAGGCTCTCTCCACAGGCTCGGGGGCAGAGACGAAACTGCAGAGAAAAACGATCGGAGGACGGGGAGAATTAAGCCTGAAGGCGTTTCTTCATGCATGCCAATTCGCAGCGTGCCTTTGTCCGCGGCTAGATACGCTGTAGCGCCATCGGCGAAGCGTGTTAAACTTGCTCCCGATGCGCAGACGCGGATTGGAAGGACTTGAAGGAAGTCAAGCAGGTGCTTCAAGGAAACTCGTCAAAGAAAGCGGATGAGAGATACAACGTAACTTCGTCATTCCTCGCCGGCGTTCCCACGTTGAAGGCTCAGTTTTGACTCGCCGCCGTCGGGTAGAAAGGCACCGAAAACAAGGCAAGAAAAAGGGGAATCGTAGGAGAGGAAACCAAGGGGGAATAGGAACGTCTCGGTGTCCAAGTTCGGTTCGGTTTTCATGATAAGATCCTAGCACAGGCTTCTTTTCCTTGGCACAGCCCAATGGAGAAGCGTTCCCAGATCGTGAGCCATGGTCTGGCTCTCGCCGTCAAGCTGTAACGCCGGTGGCACAATAAGTATATATTGCATCGAGCACAGGAGCGGACGCCAGCTACACGAGGGTCTAAATGTGATGTAGATGCAATGCGACGCAGGGGGCAGGGCGGTGGTTTGAGCGAAGAACGGCGTTCGATGAGGACCCGCTTCCTTAAGGATGTGCTTTGAATTACTGTCTTTGATCCCACGCCTGGTGTGCGTGCTTCTATACCGCAGTAACTCGCCTGCAGCCTGCGGTGAATCTGAGCTGCAAGTTTGATACACGCTGTTCACTATCACAGATCTATACGTTGCAATGGAATATTCATCTGGCGGTCAAACAAAGTTCTGTTCGAACTATCATGTGCGTGTGCACATACGTAAGACGTATGCTTTGGCTTGTGTTCTGCCAAATCAAGTAAAAGCGACCACGAGGGCACAACACCGTGAGAGCGACGGCGGGGGAAATTGATAGAGGTGGAGAAACGCGGTTTCTGTGCGAGTTTGTCACTGGAGGGAATTTTGTGCGAAACGCAGCGGGCCGCGCTAGAACCCCATATACGCGGTTCCGAAAAAAAGGCTTCGCCAAATGTATACATACACAGGAACATATGTATATCTCTACTTCTGTTTTCGGACTGTATATCCAGCGTTGGAATCCATGTACTAGTTATTACATGTCTTTTTACCCGCAGACATACACCACAGGCTCCTTCGCCCTAAGAAGAAAATCAATGCAGACGTATGCTAATTGTCCGTTTTCGATTTTCGTACATTGGCAACCGTGTACAGCAACAGAGCGTGCGAGGGACAAGGCCGTCCGTTGTTTCCTGCCGAGGGGGCACCGCTCAGGTACTGCGAATCAGGAGAGCTGTCTTCTATTTCTGTGAGGTGTCCCTAGTTCTGCGCAGACACTAACTGCAGTGCTGGGTGACTTTTCGCGGGTGGGGTGTACATTCAGCATCACGGTTCTTCTTGGCTAGTGCCCACCACACTGGCCTCGTTGGCTCCACATATTCACCTTCGAATGCGTTTTCCGCTTTCCGCGAGTTTCCATTCGTGTCTGATGCTTCCCCGACTGTCTGGTATCTTCACGACCTCAGTCGGATAGCATTACGTGCCTGACGCGTGTGCGCGGCTGTGGACTCGCCGCTGTGCTTTGGTTTCGTACGACGCGGCAACCCGCCATGCGCGCGTGTCCTACATTCCGCAGAGTGTAATTTCAACTGATTTGAATGAAAAGACAGCAAAAAAAAATTGATGTCGCGCATTATCCCCGTGGTGCTTTAGATGTTCCTCTCGTTCTGATTCTTCACCTTCTTATCGCGTTTTCGGGCGCACCGGCAACGACCTCTGTCCCAGGAAACGGCGAAGACCGTGCTCTCCCGCTCGCCCGCGAGGTGGATTTACCTCTAGTTTTCCCTTCTTTTTGTCTGGTGGCTTCTCACGCATCAAAGGATGGCGAGGGAGAAGAAGAGGAGGCGAGGCAGGCCGCATTCCTTTTGAAGCAGGCGCTGGATCGCGACTCTCGACGGCTTTTCAAGCAAAGACCTTCCGCTGAGTGGCGGCGCCATGCCGGCACCTTTTCGAACATTTTCTCTAACCCCGCGCGGCTGCATTCCTCACCTTCCCGCCGAAATCAAGGAGGGGAGGAGAACCGCGCACAAGTGAAAACACCCACAGCGCCATTCGTTGCAGTTTGAAGTCGGTCGCTGCGGGACGAGACGACGTGTCTTGCGGAACGCTTGGAACACGACTTCGAATGAGGATCTCGTTTTGGTTCCTCAGAGATTTAGACTGAGCATCGAGTTACTCAGAGGTGAAAACTCGTCTGTACAGCGGCGACGGAAGGCTGCACCCGCGTTGCCATGGCCTGTTGACAACCTTATCGGGCGCCCTCCCCACTTCCTTGTAGTCGCTAGAACGAATTTGCTGCATTACCGTTCCCTTTTCTTCTCCGGTTATCTGCTTTCGCATACTTCCTTCAACGTGAGAAACGAGATCCATGAATAGTGAACACACACTCGAAAATGCACAAGTCCGAGACGAGAGCCAGGGATGGAGAGACCCCGAGCAACTGCTCCAGGATGGCAAGGCTCCCATCTCTGCTCGATTTGGCTAGGTAGTGAAATTTCTCCAAGTTTCTCTCACCCCCATTCCGCATGTGGCGAATGCACCGATTACCCCTCCGCGTGTTCCTGTGTGTATGCTTATCCCTTCACCGCGTGGACAGTACGGAAGCAACTCGCTGAATTACTTTGAATTACTTCGCACCACGTGCTGAGAAGTGGTGGCATCTGAGGCGCACCGATGAAACAGAAGACGTTGAGCGGCGGACGAGGAGTCTTCGGACAAGTCTCGGGAATGCGGCGGGTTCTCTAGACGTGGAGTTCAGGAACCGGCGGCCGCACGTGCCCACGTCGTCCATTTTTTTTACAAGCCACTCGACGCTCTCAATCTTTCTTCGCAGCTGTGCCTCCTCGTTCTGGACTTCCATTCACTCTTCTCCTTCTCCTCGTTCACCGGCAGCGGCTGAGCAAGGCTTTGACCTTCCAACGCGTATTCCGTGTTCGCGACAGCTTCGCGGAGGAACGCGCGGCGAAGATAATCGGTGAACGCAGAGATCTGTGGAGGGAAGCGAGGCGAGCGGGGGAACTGGAATCTTCCTCGGGGTTCGCGTCTGTGCTAGCCCTCCTGCGTCCGGCGATCTTTCCTCTTCCTGAAGTGTCCCTTTCTGTCAGGAGCACGATGCGGAAGGAGTCGCGCGAGCGCGAAGCCGCGCGTCCCCTCGCGTCGCGCGCTTTGCTCAGTTCCTTCTCTTCAGCGGAGGACGTGGAACGGCGGCGCGTGAACGGAGATTCCGCGCCAAGGCAGCCAGATGTGTCGGGCGAAGACGAGGGCACACTCTCGACGAGAGCCGGGCACGGAGAAGACCCACGCGTGGCGGGCGGCGCGAGCTATCCGTGCTTCTCCAACCTGAAGAAACCAGGTGGATGCACGCCTCCGCGGCAGGCTGCGGGGCAGGGGGGTCGCGAGAACGAGGCTAGTGGCGCGGCTTGTTCCTCCCTCCAGCGTCGCGTGAGTTGGTACGACGACGTCGACGGGTCCTCTTCGCTTCGTCGGCCGTCGTCTTCCGCCTCTCTCTCCTCGCACTTTGCTGCGTATCGGCTCTCTGCGCAGCCGTCGTCTGCGCCCTGTGTGCTTTCGAAGGCCGCTGCGCCCGCCTCGCTCTCGCCTCGCCTCCCCGGCGGCGGGACGGAGGGGGAGGCCGCTTGCGTGGTCACGCAGTCTGCGCCGGCCGCGGCGGCTGCCTTCCCCGCGTTCGCGCCCTTTTCGACGTCTGCCGCGGCCGCGTCGCTCTCCTGTGGCGCGCGCAAAACGCGGAGAGAGGGCGGGGGCAAGAAGCGAACGGGAAAGCACAAGCAGCGCAGATGGGTTTCGCATCAGCTACTCGTCGCGGCGCTGCGCAGATGCATGTATGAGAGCGGCGAAGACTTGACAGACACCGACGGCGGAGGGCCTGGCAGCGTCGTCGAGCCGCCGCGTACCTCCTGCTGGCAGCTGCTGCAGATGAACGCCGCGGCCTACGAGGCGTTCCGAAAAGGCAAGGAGGATCTTTTGCTGGGGCGGCGCGCGGGCAAAAAGAAGGGAAGACCCCACGCGCACGAGGGCGACCGCGACGAAGCCGCGGAGAGCGAGGAGGCCGAGGCGGGCGGGGGTGCGGGTGGCGCGGAGGGCGACGAGGAAGAGAGCCGCGGGGTGAACCGCTTGGCGCGGAAGGCAGAGCAGGAGAGGAGGCGCAAACAGCACAAGCTGAAGCAGAACAGGAACCAGCAGCGGCATCTCCTCGTGCTCATTCGCGAGCAGAAACTGGGGGGAGGCACGCGGGCGCGGGATGAGGACAAGGAGAGAGAACGCAGCAGCCACACGACCGCGGCCTCGCCGCTGTCCTCAGGCGACTCCGCGGCGTCGGGGGTCGGCAACCCTGCAGACGACAAGGGAAGCTCGACACCCTCGTGTTCGCTGGAGGAGCAGCAGGCGCTGCTGCGCTACCTGCGGAGCCAAGAGGAGTATCTCATTGCAGAGATTTTGCGCGACCAGGAGCGAGCAGACTGCTTCGCACGAGGCGTCTATGCCTCGCGCGGGGGCCGCGGCCGGGGTCAGCTGCGCCCGTCCGTCCAGCTCCTTCGCGGCGTGCGCGCCTCGTTCCGCAGCGTGCGGTCGCTCGTCGCCGACAGCGCGTATCTTCAGGGTTTCTTGGGGACTCTGGAGGCGCAGCTGCTCGCCTCGTGGGACTCTCTGAACTGGAGAGAGGCCTCTAGGGACGCAAAGGCGGAGAGGAACTCGTCCGCGGGGGACGACGACGCAGACGAGGTGCCTCAGAGCAGCTCCGCAGAGCTTGGCGACGCCCGCAGCGGTCCGGAGCAAAGTCCCTCCGCTGCAGGGCAGTCGCAGCAGCCGTCGCCGGAGAAAGAGGATAAAGGGCAAGGGGTGGACGCCGAAGAGGAATGGGTAGACGCAGGTGAGGGCGCGAAGAAAGGCGAGTTGGTTCGCGGATTTGTGCGTGTTCTCATGTTTCGCGCCACCGGTCAGGAAGAGGATGCGTGTGCGACCCAGGGCGGCCTCGGCTTCAAATTCATGACCGAGGTCCGCGTCGCTGATTTGACGGGGTCGGAGGCGTGCACGCTGCAGCGTTTTCTGGAGTCCCGCAGAAGCTGCCGCGCGCAGGCGACGCAGCTGCTTTCAGGCTCAGAAGAACCCGCAGAGGCGCTCGAGCGCGCGAACCCGTCCCCCGCTGAGGTGTCTCTGTCTGGGGCGGCACGCCTGGCGCCCGGGGGCGAGCCGCGTGCGGCGGACGGTTTGTTTGTCGTGTGGGGCCTGGACGGGCTGCAGCGGAAACTCACGCACGGCCTCGTGGCTCTGCTTGACGACTTGGTCTCCTTCTCCGTGTCGTTGGAGCGCGAGGAGTTTCCAGAGCTCACCAAGAAGAACGGCAGAGCCGCGGAGAGGCTCGCGGGACGCGTCGCCTGCGAGGGCCGCGGAGCGGACAACGACGTGTCCGGCAGCGCGGACGCGCCTGGGAGTGCGGGTGCGCGCAGGCCGCGGAGGAACCGGAAAAGCCAGGGTGAAGAAAAAGCCGTCGTCATTGCAAGGCGCGGTTCCGGCAGCCACCGCGGCATGCACCTGGCGGGGCCGCCGCTCTTCTCACCCGCGGCGGAGCTCATCAAGGCCATCGGCGTGCCCTACAAGCGGACGCGAGGTCAGCAGGAACTCTAATGGAAGCAGCCGTAGCGGAGGATGGGGTGCACCACGCAGGGTTCGTGGGTCAGAGGAGTCGGGCTGTCGAGGACGGCGCGCATGGATCTATGGCAAGAAACACCTTATGCGGGAACGCGGTTCGCTAAAGTATCGCCCGCGAGAGAGAGGGGAGGAGAAAGGAAGGAGGGAGAATAGAGGGGGCGCATGGTCGCCCTTTTTTTTTCGTTTCGGCCCCGGCAGGCGCCTCGCGGAGTGTACTGAGCTCGCACGGGGTGTGCGCTGAACCAGGAGAGCGAAGAGGAGGAAAAAACTCGTCGCAGTCTCCTGAAGCATGTGGCGGAATGGCGGGTGCGCAAATCGCCGACGCCGCTACAGGTGTGTCTGTAGATGTATAGATGGACCTGGGTGAGGCACCGTATTTGCCGTGTCCCCGCGCACACTTGTATCCATCTCTGTATATATATATATATATATTTATATATGTATATACTTGTACTGTACGTTCGAAATTTGAAGAAATCGGCGGAGGATCTCTCAGCAGGCGTGGCGGCCGCCAGGCTTGAATTCATTTGGACAGGAAACGCAAACGTATACAGGGACAGGGTCGGCGTGGACGTGTCGCGTATGCAGGCAGTCAAGGAGAGAGAGACTTGCGAGGCGCGAACCCAAAGGAAAGTGGAAGGCACAGACGGGGGCATTTCGATTCAAGCATTTGTGTGTGTGTGTGTGTGGTCTGTGTGTGAATGGCGGTGGATGCTTCAACGGGTGAAAGGGCTCAGTTATCTTTCAAATTGACTCTGATGTCGCCTTCCGCCGGACGCTGGCCTGTCAACGCTGTCGCTCTCTTCGCTCCGCACTTCAACACGTGTACCTATATTTGCATTCATGTCCATATATATATGCATTCCTGCATATGCATGCATTCGTGCGGGCTCCTGCGTGCGCAGGCGCATGCGTCTCTTTGTAGGTTGCAGGGCGCGGGGGAGATTTCTCTCTGCTCAGCAGGCATCTCCACCAGTGTCTCTTTTTCCTGTGCGCGAAGGTGTGCTTTGTTTCTGGTTGTTTTCGCCGCGGCACTCTCGCGGTTGAGCGTCTGGCTGTTTTCAAGTTTTTCCGTGATATCTCGCATTTTTGCCTGGAAACGCGAGAGCTGGTCTCCTCGGCCCCGGTTGTAATGCCAGTGTTGCGTCCACTGAAGCGTTGATGTGTGTGGAGTGTCTCCTGCTTCACGTATGTCTATAGACCTGGGATGTGGTATGGTGCACGCGTGTGGAGGCGTGCTGCGTTTTGTATTTTTCGCATTTGTGAGAGAAGTTCGGTCCGCACGAGCGAGCCAAAGTGTGGAAAACGTGCCTCGGTTCCGTTGATACCACTTTCCGTGTCGTGTGGAGGAAACAAAAACCGGTAAAAAGCGTCACTCGCCGCCCGCCGCCGCGCCCTTACGAGCACCTCACCAGTTTTTCAAGGTCGTGGTTCACTTGAACTTTGGTGTTTTTGCTCCAGCAACCGCAACAAAAACATCACTAAACACTATACATTTAGACCGAAATAGTGGGGCATGCAGGCGCGCGACCCTGCATCTCAGCTAGCTTGGCGTCAGTCTGCAGCAGTTACAGTGGGAGGTTGGCATGGCAATCGCGGCTTTCAGAGGCTCATCGAGGCAGAGGGAACTTTGCTGACGGGCGTGGCTGCGCAGAGACGAAGTTCACTGCGAAAATGCTGTTTTCCAAGGCCATGTAGATCGCGTTGGCGGTCTGCGTGGTCTACACCGCGATATATATATATATATAAGTATATGGCTCATTTGGCGTACATATATTTATATATATGAATACAGTGAATATATACATATATATAGACATTTTTATGTGGACGTATGGGCTCGGAGTACGTGGCGCGTGGCGTCCACACTGTCAAAACTTCGTCGGTTGCCGGGCTCTCTGCCCTGGAAAGTCATTCACACTCCTCGGATTATCTAGCTTCCCATGTTTACTAGAAAAAAAAGAGGATGCCCAGACACGTGTCCCGCGGCTTTCTGCGTGAGTCTACTTCTCCTGCGCCGACACAGCCATGCGGATACGTGGTAGGTTTATCCGTGTGGCGGCCCTCTCGGAGAGGCGTCACTGTGCAGAGCGCAAGAGACAGCTGCTAGGGGAGCAAGCCCCCCAGCGCGCCTTGGTGAAAATCACCAAGCTCGCCTCGCTCGCCTGCGTTTCTCGGTTGAGAAAAAAGCTCTGTAGGTTCGGTACAGTGTCTTCAAGTCAACATAGAAAACGCGCGACACGGGAACGTCTCATACAGTCCCGCCGCCGTTCGCCCCTCCGCAGCCCTCCGCCGCGCGCCTCCCCCTGCAGGCCACTCCCCTCCCACTCTCCCCCCCTCCCACCACGCACTGTGGATATCTGCAAGTCTGTGTAGATAAATGGATGCACATGAATAGGAGTTCATGCGCATGCATTTATAAATATGTTTTATGAGCGCCGCATACAAGCTCGTCTCGCGACTCCGCGCGAACCCTCTCGCCAGGCGCTGCGCCTGCTCATCTCGACCCACGCCTCTCCCGCCCCGACGGGACAGCGATACGTAAATACATACACGCATACACATGTATATATGCATATATACATATATACATGTATAGATGTATATAGATGCCTATAAATATATATATGTAAATATATGTCAGCATGCTTGTGCGCGGCGCGTTTAGTCCCAGAGTTTGATGAGGCCGTCCCATCCGCAGGTGGCAACGCGGCTGGTCATGTTGGGGTGCCACTGGCAGTCGATGCAGACTTGTTCATGAGCCTGGAGCGTGCGGACGTTCTTTCCGTTTTTCCAGTTCCACACCCAGAGTTTCCCGTTCCCGTCGCCGGAGATGATCCACTTTCCATCCGGCGAAAAGGCCGGCTGGCACGCGTATCCGGCGCAGAGGTGGCCCTTGAAGCGCTTGCGCGGGTTCATGCGGAACTTCCCGTACGCGTCATAGGTCAAAATCTGATTGTCCATCGACTGGAAGCAGAGGTAGCGATCGCTGGGGTGCTTGGCGGCGGCGGGCATTGAGTGCATGTCGGGGTCGGAGATGTGTTTGATCACCACGGGAATGCCGTATTCCCAGACGAACATTTTCTTGTCGTCTGCAGTGGTGACCACGCGCTTACCCTCCTCGCAAAAGGTCACGGTGTTGACGCTGCCAATGTGCTCCGCGTACTCGACTTCAATGTTGCCAGTCCGCGCGTCGAACTGAATCGCGCGGCGGTTTGCGCTGCCCACGATAAACACGTTATCATCCTTGGGATTCACCGCCACGCAGTACGGCGTCTTGCCGTTCCCGAAGGTGCCAATCACCTTGCCGACTTCCGTGTCCCAGAGCTTGACTGTGTTGTCGTACGAGCAGCTGTAAAACTTGCCCCCTGCCTCCGCCCACTGCACGTCACGGACTGCCTGCCGGTGCGCGGTGTACGTACGGAACAGTTTCCGCTGGTTGAACACGTCCCAGATCTTCACCGTGCTGTCCATGCTCGCACTCAGCAGCAGGTGCCCACTGCGCGGAAAAAAGCGAATCGCCTGCACGCCTCCCGTGTGACCCACGTACGCGTGGATCTCGCGCTTCGGCGGAAAGCACGCCGCATCCGGCGGCAGATCCTTCGTCGTCGGCGGAGCATCCACCCAGGAGCGCCCTTGGTAGTCCCTCTCGGACCTGCCGTGGAACACGCTGTCCGCCGTCGGCGCACTTGCCTCGTTCTTCTTCGCCCCAGCGGACGACGACGCAGCCTCTCCAGCGGCGGCCGCCTCCCCGCACGCCTTCTCCCCGTTCGCCTCTCCTGTGCCCACCGCCGCGCCCTCTTCTCCTTCCGCCGCCGCCTCGGCCGTGTCGCCTGCCGCTGCCGCCGCGACTGACGACGCCTCGAAGGGCGCCCAGGGGCCCTGGAAGTCGTCAGAGGTCGCGTCGTCGTTCCGCAGGCGCTGCCGCTTGCGCCGCCGGCGCGGCACGCCCTCGGGTACGAAGCCGCGGCCGTCGTAGGCGACAGCCTCGCGGACGGTGGAGCCGCCGCCCGGCGCGCTCGCGGCTACTGAGCAGAGCAAGTCGCCCCGCGAGAAGTTCGAAGGATCTTCTGCGCGCCCGTGGAACTGGAAGTCGTAGTACTGTCGGTCGAAAGCCTCCACGTTCACGTGTTCCCGCTCGACTTCGCCGGCAATCCGCCGTCTGTAGACCCCCGTCCAGCCGCCGCAACGCTCCTGCTGCGGTGTCAGCGGCCCTGGGAAAACACGAACGCATCGCACAATCGCGAAACAACTTCAAGCGCACCCAAAGACCTCCTTCATCCACACGCAAACAGATCTCTGCGAACCAAAGAAAGAACGAAGCGCACTCTATTCCACAGCACACGGGGTATATCGATGCCGGCAAAAGCGCCCCACAAGACAAACACGGCTTGCCCCTCGTGACCGCCTGTCTGCCTAAAGAAGACGAGCATGCAATGAAAACACACACGCGCAGGGGGAAGCACCGAGTCCCTTCTAGCAGCCCGTCACCCGCCCAGGTCTGGCGCGGCAGAGGGAGTTGAAACGAGCCGCCGAAGTCCACGCAGAAAGCTCGAGAAAAAAATGGAAACCGAAGACGGCGCGTGCGCGGCCCGCTGCCGAGTACAACACCGCATCCAGCTGACTCAACTCGTGCTTCACGGATGAACGGTCATTGAATTGAAAGTGTCGCTCTTTGACACATCTACGTACTCGCATCTTGAATACACTGCTCGAGCAAATGACGAAAAGCGTCTGGACGCTCCAGCAGCCACACAAGCACAAGGTATGCGGGCAAGCCTCGAAAACCAACGCGTGAGAAAGCTCGCAGCGGGCGTCAAGGCACAGAAAAACGAGAGGAGGACGGAGGAAAGGAACGCTGGACTTACCCTGCAGCGGCGCATTCAGCGCCTCGATCTTGGGGTTGAACATGATGACAGTATCTTCCGGCCGATGGAAGACTGCCTGCCTCTGTGACTGCGCCTTGCAGGCTAAGAGGCTCACAGGTGGCGCGCAGTCGATGGAGGGGAGAAGCGACACGCGCAGAGCCTCTTCGCGGCTGAGTGCGCCATCTTTTTCAGCGTCTGCCTGCGTGTCTTTCGAGTCCTCGGCAAGCAACACGCCGTTCGCCTCGCCTCCGGATTGCACTTCCGGCGCCGATCCGCTCGCGTCCTCGTCATCTGCGTACGAGGAGAAATAATCCATTTTGTCCTTGCCTGTGTCTTCGATTCACCGACAAAAGACAAAAGACACGGCGCACAAGGCAAACTCCGAGCCAGCAGGCCGGGTAGCGCAGGCGCTAAAAAAAACAATGGAACGCAGACGGAAAGGAAAACCGAAAACGGGTAGGAAGGAGAGAATGCAGCGGAGCGAAGACCGAGAACTAAACTGTTCGGAAACAGGCGAAGAACTGGTGAAAGACGAAAACAGGTCAACTCTCTTGCATACTACGGTTCAGTCTAGCAACGTCAAGATGGAGAAAGTGAAGGAGAAAGGAGACGTAAACGAGTGCGCGATGCCGGAGAACGTAGGCGTCAACCACCAGGGGGAGTGAAAGTCTCAGCTGAGCGATAGGAAACTAAACAGAAGCGAGGGGACAAGAGAGGCTGTCAGAAGGCGTGGAGGCGGTTGAACCCTAGATTCAGACTTTGAGAGGTTTGGTTTCCTCGTGTAATGCGCTCCCCTGTGCGGAGGAGGAGGACAACAGCAAACTGCAGAAGCATACGCTTGCAATCCGGTGGTCAGAAAGAGGCGACGGAAGCGACTAAGAAGACGGTGAAGTGGAGGAAAAAGGAAACTTGCAGGCTAGTCCCCACTCTCTCTGCAGGCAGGAGCGAAGGCGGCACGCCGACAGCCCGACAGGGAGGAGGAGGAAAATGCAGACGACTCCCACTGGGTTGTGGATATCGGTTACGAGACTGGCAGCAGGCGAAAATGCCTGATTGCGTCAAGGGGAGGAAACCCACGGAGACAAGGACGAGTTGTGTCTCGACAGAGGGAAAACTCAATAAAAACGACTGCAGAGCAACTTGCCGCGAAAAAAAACGGACCCATCAATGCGACACAAGACAAAAACGACGATTTCGTGACAAGCAGAAGCCCCCCGAACCGTCTCCCTGGATTTTTGCAGAAATTAGAAGACGCAACGGAGCTAGACGGGGCTCTCCAGCGTGGGAGGGCCAGAGCTGCCGAGAGAGCTTTTCGGCGAGAAGCAAAAAGAAAAAAAGATAGTCCGTTTATTAAAGATACAGTAACAGAAGCCAAAGACGAGAGGAACAGTTCGAGGGGAGGCCTGCATGCAAGTGACTGGTTTTTGCCGCACGAAAGAACTGCTTTTCACTCGAATGGCATCCCTCTATTCTTCGCATAAAAAGAAAACGGAAAAGCTGCTCTTCACTCGAATGGCGTCCCTCTATCCTTTTTCAGCTGATCTCTTTGCAAACAGCAACTGCGAGCAACTATTCTTCGGCGCCAGGTCTCAGCGCGTTTGTTACGAAGGAAGACTCTGTATGTCAGCGATCGCCCTTTTCATACTACAGCGTCAAGGAATCCACGCGGAAGGAAAAGCGCAGAGGCGATCAATACTTATACGTGCAGTGATGGTGATGCGTGATGAAAAACAAGACTATATGCTTTCTTACGCGGAACATGCCGGGGCATTTCCCCTGGGTAGCGTTTCTGTCCACGCAGGTATACAGATTAGTGTACACGGAGCGGGAGGAGGGTCTCGAACGGCTGTTTCCGCGTTCTTCTACAGCAGCATCTAATCAGTGTAGCACTATGCTCTGTAGGACGATATGGTACCTCCCATGCCTACCCGTAAATATTTACGTGTACTTGGATGGGAGTTACGTAGCATATTCGAAACTATAGGTCATCTAGTAACATATACGTGTATGTACACGTTGATATATGGTTTCGGTATGTTTTGTGGGAGTAGTGCGATGTCAGGATCGTGTAATAGTCATCGCGGTGCAATGGATTCCCAAGTCGAAGACTACGCATTCAACTGTAGAGCGCAGATACGGGAAAGTGTCGTACGATCGCAGCTTCTTGAGCATAACTGCGAAGTTGAACTGCCCAGAACAAAGCACAGGCGAAGGACGTGTATGTTTCGCGGCGTTTGGCTCTCGCGACTTTTGGCGCCTCCCTGAGATGCGTCGATAAATCTCGGGTGTTCTGTAGTTTCAATTTTTAGTTGCCTATGCGAATGTATAGTGCCGCGTTGCAGCTTGAGGAAAGCACCCTTGGGGACGGGAGTCAGATTTTCCTTGCCCACACTCCGGATAGAGCAGGACAACAGAAATCGGGCACTGAGGCCTCAACAGCAAAGGTGTTCTTTGCTACACTCTGCCTCTTTCTTGGCCTGGACTCGCCACTGCCACTTGTTTCTGTCCCGCGTGCAGCCCGATCAAGCGGGACCCCCACATTTACGACTCTCTGTTTGTCTCGCTTATGCTTCTTCGTCGCTTCGTCCCTGCTGCGTTTATGTATCGTTGCTCGCTCCCTCTCTGATCCGTCCAGTTGCTCCCTGCTTCCATCATGAGTCTGCAGCCATAGGAAATAGACACCCCTGACAGACCCTAATCTGCATGGCGCTGGAGAGCTGGTCTTGTCGGTGCGGTCGCGTCAGTTTCCTTAGGTGGTCCCCGCACTGTTGAGTTTTGTGAAAGCGGCGTGTGTGTTGCAAGAAAAAACGACACATGTTAGGGGTGCTGCGTGATACGCGAGCGGTGTGCATTCACCCCACTGCACTAGCAGGGTGCGCGGCAACGGCTGCCAAGAACATTTCATCTTCGCTGGAAAGAGAGTTTTTTCTGAGACTGACGGAGTCTACGGCGCTCTCGCTGTGAGAAACTCTCTGAATCGGCACACGCGCACCTGGCGGCGCCCACGACTTTCACCAGCTTTTCGCAGAGATCTGATGCGGCGCCTCGGTGTACGCAAACCTGGTGCATGGGTAGTCAAATAAGGACTAGCACGCGCGATGTGGTTTCTGTCGGTAGGACTGAAATATTCAGAAAAGTCAGTTTCCCGGTACAACTACGGTGAATGACAAGAGTTATAGTCTTTTCTTTCAAAAGTCGAGTTATATACGCGCGTACACCAGCAAGTATTCGTAACGTGCATACACAGATGATTATGCGTAGTTGTGAATATGAGATTTGATCTGAGCTTCGAAAAAGAGCTTGCACGACTCTCCAAGATGGCGAGCCTCCTTCGCGGCGACCACCTACTCCATCTTGGCGAGGAGACAAGAAACGACAAGAACGCAGACGAGGCAAGACGGACATGTTTCGCTCAACAAACCAACCTGTGACGACAGCCTTTCGCGTTCCGCCTTCCTTTTGGAGCGAGGCACGAAAGGTGTGCTCAAGGCTGTCTCTCTATCTGTCTCGAAATTCAAATAAAAGGGCCTACTCCCTCTCCCGCCTTTCCCTTCGTATATAGAGAAAGCGCACATGTACGCATACTCACACGTAGGAACATATCCATCGCCGCAGTCACCGTGGCATGCATACTCTGACAGGCGTATCTACTATTTGTACCGGCATATACAGAGTAGTGCACATTTGGAGGCGCGCGCGAAGACTCTTGTGGTTCCGCAAAGCCTCGCTTGAGTAAGGTCGAGTCGAGGATCTTTCCCATCTCTCTATTTTGCTTTTTCTTGCAGTTTCAGAAAAACGCCCTTGAAAAAACCAATTTTGGCGCTGAATGCGCCCGCGTGCAAAAACGCGTGTTCAACAAAAGCGGGACGCAGCTGTCCCTCTCCCTCTCTCTACCAGGAGGAGATCTTCCTGCAAACAGCGATCTCTCCTTTTTCAACTACATGCGCGCGAAGACGCTCCCTCTCTCTAGAGAAGATAATGATCGCATTCGTAGCACAAACACACTTGTTACATCAGTCAAAACCGGCAAGGCACTCTCCAGCTTCCTAGCGGAAGAGTCTAGCGCTTGCCCGGGTTTGTCTGCGAGGGAGAACAGGTCAGAAACGTTCCTCCGACTTCCCTTTGCGCACTGTGTGGACTCGCCCAGAGAAAAACTCCACACTTCTAAGTTTTTCTCTCGGCCCCTTGCTTCTTCACGGGTGGCGGTTGATCATCACCTTGAACTCCTCATACAGATCGCGGTTGTTTTCGCCTGCGGCAAAAAAAGAAGATACCCAATTAAGTCCATATCTAACTACATGCATGCATATAGGTGAGGACGTGGCGGCCACATACAAGCGTCGGGCTGTCATGAGCATCTACCTGATAATATCGAGAGGCGACCTACAGGATCTGAAAGCGTCTTTCATGTTACAATGATTAGTAACCATACGCCTGTGCAAATGTGCTTTTGTTCAAATCTAGAGACACGTGACGATAGCTGCCGAGATATAAAGCCGCGAGCATGCGTTCCTATATATTTCCGCACATATACGTATGTATATATATATATATATATATAAGTATGCGCCTCGCTTTCTGCGTCCTCTGTAAATTCTCACCAAAGAGTCTCTGCGCGTTTCGTAGCGTCTCTTCGCGGTCTTGTTGGTGGCTGTTCAGCTTCTTGATGTTGGCGAGAAAGAGGTTAAAGTTCTCATACGACATGCGGCTCCGCGCGTTTCTACACGAGCCGGAACGACAGAACCGAACCGAAAAAAAAATCCTATAGGCACTGCTGTGCAAATCGAAAGCATCCACGCAGCTTTACGCATCGAGACCCAGCTGTGTACGAGGCACGGAAGGACGCAAGAAACGTGCAAGATGCCTTACGCCCCAAGAATGGCATTTCGCCGTTGAATAAAAACACTTTCTGTTTCTTACCTGAAGAAGACTTTTCCGTCAACTGGCTTCGTCTCAGCAGTATTCGGCGTCAGCCTGCGAGGAGACAGATCGACGAACAGAAACGCGGTTCGACTCACTCGACCATGACTCTTTAGAGACACTCTCGTGCGCAGAACGATACGTATTGGTTACCAGGATCCATTGTTATTACATAAACATCATGTTTGCTTACAAAAATGCATACCGATCGACATACGGATGCATCCTCTCACAGGCGCCGTAGACGTCGGCACAGCGTTATACACAGCGTTCACCGCACCGGCGCAGAGGTTGCGAAACTGCCCCTCGAGCGGAAAACGACCAGAATCGCCCTTCTCCACTTACACAGCGCCCGCGGGGTGACTGGAAGGCGTGAGGAAGGGAGCATCGGTCGAGTTCAGTTTGCTGAGGAAGGCACTGCCCATGTCATCCACTCCGTTGATCTCTGAAAACAGCAGCTCACCAAATACGCATCGTGGATATTGCGTCTTCACGCGCTGGCCGTCGTACTAGAGGTATGTGCCAAGCTAGGATTTTCAACTGGTTAGGCACCTATATGGCTAGCCATACAACTACAAGAACTGTAGATCTATGGGCTCCTCTAAGTTTTATCCTACTGTTTACTCTAGGTGGTGCTACAGGTGTAGTATGGGTAACGCATACCAGCTGCACGAATACCACGACATCATCTTGTGAAACAATGCAAAATTTCTGAAGGGACTCGGCTACGTGCGTATGGCGGCGTGGGGAGAGAAGAAACGGCGCCTTCTCAAGTCCCGAGAGTATCTCTTACCTGACATCGTGCGAGGCGCGGCCGTCTGGAGCATGTCCTCAGGAGCGTAGTACTGCAAACAGCAGCCAACGTGCCACAAGGCTATCTCATGTGCGCTACCTTGTCTCTGCGTGTAGACTCTTCGAAAGAGAGCCACGTGCTCACACTACCCCCCCTTCCACTCGCAGACAAAAAATGAATGTGTATCCGTGTGCACTTAGAAATGTGTTCACAAGGCATCCACGCCCGGACTGGACTGAGGAGTGGAGCCACAGGAGCCACAGCTCGTTATGACTGGACATGCTCAGCGACGCAGGCGTCTGCAGACAGCGAACCGCTTTCTTTCGCGCGCGGCTGATCTGCAGCGGAGACGGCGCGGATTGGCTTCCTTTCGATTTTTTCAAAAGGCTCAGTTTCCCCACTTTGTGCGAAGATTCGTCGGCGTCGGAGTGGTCTTCCTGAATCGAGTTCAACACGGCCTTCTTCAAACTCTCCAGGCGCAGAATGTCTCTGTGCAGCTGCGAAAAATGACAAGAGCGTCGGAAAGACGCGCACATTAATGGCACAGACGGACTCGTATGGAAGCAACACAACGCCCATCTAAGCAGGCGAACCACATAAGGCAAGACTGTGCAGAAAACACTGAAAAACCGGTCCGCAGATGGAACACGAAGCGTCCATACTTGTAGATACAGGCTCTTGTGCGCCGTCACTCGCTTCCGGCAAGACTGACGCACAGATATCTACTCAAAGTCTGCACATGTTTAATCGCGGAGAGAGTGGAGCGAAAAGCCTCTCACCCTCTTGATCGTGGCCACGAGCTGCTTGTTTTCTTCGGCGAGTTGATTTCCGCGCTGCGTCGCTTCGATAAGCTGCACCTCGAGCGAGCTGTGCTTCTTTTGCAGCGCTCCGAACTGAAAACGGAAACGCACATGTCCTCGAGGCACGCGGCATCCAGATCGGTGAGAGCAGACATACTACATACGTACAGTCTGTTGCATGCCGCACGATAGATGATTTTAAGTGTGGTGCAAACACGCGTGTGACTGGGATCTCTTTGCTTCGTCCTGGAGAGGCCGGATACTGGCTGCACAGCTTACTTGTTCATTCTTTTCGGCCACTTGCGCCTTCAGAGAGCGGATTTCGGCCTCCTGTGTGTGGACGCGCGTCTTGTAGGCGTTCGATACGATGCGGAATCCAAGGGCGAGTTGCTCTGCGAAGAAAGGGCGAGGAGCCGCGAATCTCCAAAAACACTCAGGGCTTGACTGGGAACACGTCTCAGGGTCCGCGGAAAGCACAGGAAAAGATGTGCGCAGTTGCGATGCAGGCGACAGGAGAGACGCAGATTCGCGAGACTCGGAAGGACGATGGAGAAGACAACCCAACGCGTGTGGCTCGCAAAAAATCCCACGACCCTGCGTCGCACGGCGTCCGCACAAAAAATGCTTCTTTCTCTGGCAATTTCCGTGGATTCTGCGACTACGGAAAACAGCGCGAAGGGCATCCGGCTGCAATTCAAAACGACGATGAGTCCTGCAGCTGCGTCTGCATCTGGAAGCTGTCCGGAACCTCACCTTCTGCGTCACAAGGCAACCAGCTCAGGTCGGTGCCAGAACTGCCTGTAGTGGAGGAGCTCATTTTGGCGAGTTGAATGTAGCGAGCGATGTTTTTGAAAATTATCAGAAGGCAGGTAGCCGGGCAACGAGAAATGCAGCGACCCGTTAGCGCAGAAGACAACGAACCTAGCTACTTGCTTTCGTGTGGGAAGCAGAAAAAAGTCAAGGGACGCACAGTTTACGGAGAAGAGAAGAGTGCACGTTCGCGTTGAGAAAAAAAGAGCGAAGAAAAAGACGCACGTCGAGAGAGCGCGAGAGAGTGAGTCACTTCTCGAGTTTGCTACGGCTGCCTTTTTGTGGTGTCTGCATGACGCGGTGCCTCAGCGAGCGCTCCCTAGGTGGTTGGTCTCAGCAACTCCCGAAAAATGTTCACGAATTTTTCCAAAGTAGTCTTGCCCTGAAGCTTTGCCAATAAAGACTTTCCCTCGCTGCGAAAAACGAAGACTAAGAAGCGTTCGCTGCGCGATTCCTCCTCAAGACATCCAGCGCGGAGACAAGGTCACAGAACGCGCGGCGGGTTTTCCGCAGACTCTCCGCCCCTCCGCGAACGCTTGAAATTCTCAGCCGGCGGCCGCCTGAAGGTATGAGCTGGCGAACCGCAACTTTGCACAGGTCTATTCGGGCCGCCAAGACGAAAAGAGTCAAAGCAGGGCGCAAAAAAAAAAGGTTAACAACGCGCGAGGATGGCGTGGAGAAAACAAACATCTGCGAACAGAAAAACATCGAAAACACGGCAAGACATCGCGACAGAGGGCAGCGGCCGCTCAACATCAGGTCGAGTCTCGCGCTCCTGTGAAATTTCGCAGATGTCGCGTGTCATTCTCAGCTTAGATGCAGCGTACGAATGAGACTGCGGGAGTTCTCGCTTCTCCCTCGTTGCTTCAGTGTCCTCTCCCACGCGAAACAGGGGAAAGGGAGCGCCGCGCCTCAAACGGTCGGTTTACCTGCTCTCGCAGAACGCACTGACCTCCTCTCGTGTATCACTCATCCCCAGGGGTCTCGAAATTCCAAACTCGACGGCAGATAATCGTCGTTTCTCCCTTTCCCGTGCGCAATAGCGGGACTGAGACGAAACAGGCTCGCCTGCTTTTAGCGTTCGCTTTTTCGAAGTAGCAATCGCTTCTCCCGTCTTTGTCTCGTAGGCAAATGTGAGCGCAACACCTTCAGCTTTCTAGACAACCGACATTGTAGCTGTCGTTTCTTCTCAGTACAGGCTCGCCGTCAACGTCGTGTGCCCTTTCTTCGGTACAGGGGAATGAGAAGGCCCAGCCAGTCCGATTTCTCGTGCGCTCTGGGATGCTGGGAGTCCGCACCGCTCACCTTGTCTCAGAAACAGGTCGTCTAACGAATAAAAACAAACAAATTTGGCGTCTGGTGTGACCACCTCGAATCGGACAATGGGTTTTCAGAATTCGAGGGCACAAAAGAGTCGCAGATCTGTCCGTTGGTCTACAAATGGCCGGCGTACAAAAAACTGGAGTATTACCGTATCATGGAAAGAAAGGGGAGTTTACATAGCGCTGCAGCGTATGGAAGAAGCTTAGAGTGTCGTCTGGCGTGCATATACAACCTGCGTGTACCCGCAACTGTACATTTATGAGGCTGACGCGAGCCGACTATCGTTAAACGCAACAGGTTAAACGAGAGGGGTAAGTTCCCTATAAAACAATTGCTAGACTCTTAAGGTCGCGACGGTTTCCCACTCCACGCACATCAATGTGAAGAGATCGTGACCTGAAACCCAGGGCGTCGTAGCATCAATCGGTTGCGTCTCCAAGCGAACCGGCTTACCATAGTATCGGAACTCGACCCTTTAGGCTCGATAGATGGGAACAAAGGCGGCACACGAACTGCGGAACACTGCTGAAAACGGGTGGAAAAGAAGAATTTCCGTGTACTTTTGCAGTACCCTCCGAGCATGGAATGGGCGACGGCTGATTTGAAAGTGAACTACAGACATTTTCTTCTTGGAAGAGCCCACATGCTACGTCGTGCACCTCTGACTCCCGCCTATCCAAAGTATCAAACACAGTTCTCTTTGATTCGATTCCCCGATGTTCATGGTCATGTATACGATGTCTGTGTATCTCGTGGTATACGTGTCTATCGTGCGGAGTTGCTTGACGGATTCTTTGTGGCTTTCCATGTGCATGTGACCCCGCTGATCCGTTGCATGGTCATGTGAATGCGTCGCGTGATGCCCTCTATGATCCGTCCAATTATCTCTGTGAAATAAATAAGCTGTGCAGCTGTCTCTCCGAGGGCTGTCCTGTCGGTGATTTCACACCTTGCTCTACACTCCGACCCACGCTGGCTAGACGCTTCCCCCCGGCAGACTTGTGCAAGGGAAGAAACACGTCTGTCGAACATGCGCTCGCGTAGCTGCTTCAGTGAATACTCATTCACATACGTATCTATATAGTCTACAACGTGTAGCGGCTTAACAGGGGACGTCAGAAGCTGCCTGCTTTCAGACGGGAAGCTTGACCCAGACGCCTCCGTTCGGGCAATACCAGAGAGTTTCTCCGTCTACGCAGGGATTCAGAAGTGATCAGAGACAAATGCGACCTGTGCACACATTTACGTGCTCATGTCACATAGACACGCTGGCCTATGCGAGTGCACGGGTGTCTCGACAGCTCCATGGGTTGTTCAGTACGCAGCAGAAACACTGTGGGCTCGGAGACTGGATATCCGAAGTCACTACACTCTCTCCGCTAGAGCCGACACGGCCTACATTTCAGATATTCAACGAAGAGCTGCCATCAGAGCCTTAGCCCGTTCTTCGCGACTTGGAGATCAGCCCGTTTTTGCCGCACAGCGATGGAAAACCGATTGCCGAAACAAAGCTTGAGCAGTCGAGATGGCCACAGACTCCTGCGCTAGGGAAACTAGGCGGTCAACACTGGGAGCAAAACCGTAAGCGAATGCATCGATACCTAGATAAATATATATATATCGGCGTCTGCGAGAACCCAACTTGAGACAGCCGAGCCCGACGAGACCAAGAGAAAACAAAATACCCAAGTAAGCAGGTGTCTGCATCCATGCATATCTTGCTTTCATGTGTTTACGTAGCTACGAATAGCTTGATGTACTGAATATTTCGCCGCGTGTCTAACGCGCCGGCATTGCGTTGAGGATGCGGAAACCTTCCTGAAGCGTTTTCCTTGCAGCGAGCAGGAGGGCGCTTCAAGATTTTGTCTCTGTTTCCGCCTTCCTTCCTCTCCGCTCGCACGTGCGGGCGCACAACATTCGATGGAGAGAGGACTACGTATAGGCTCCCGCAAGAGGGGCATTATCCAGTGAGGGACTTTAGGAAACGCAGAACAGCCTCTTTGAGTTTTTTTCTGCCGCATTCCTCCCTCAAGAGAGAAAATGTCTTCCTCCCGGCGAAGGCTCTGGCAAGGAGTGCCCCGAGCAACAGCAGCCGCACGGTGAGTGGAATTCCGCCTCGTGGAAAAAGGAGGCTCTGGATGCGGAATCTCCGACCGAGAAAAAGTACAAAACTCACCAGGGCGATGCAGCACACCCTGCAGGAATGCGAAAGACGAAAAAGCAGAAAAAGACTATCCATTCTCCATACAAGTACGCGCGGGCCTACTTCATGAACAGCTTGTCAACATTCATCCAGATTTACAAGCTTCACGCTGTACAGAGGGATGCACGGATATTGATATGGATCTTGCATATACGTGTTGCGATTCTATAGTTCTTATTAACAAACTATCGAGCAAGAGGGAGAAAAGAAAAACTTCTTATGTTTTCCACAAGCAGCGGGCACACATGATTGTGTTGGATGCACAGCTTAAGCAAAGTGTGTTTGTAAACGCTTACGCTCGAAGCATATGAGATACTCGTACTATTTGATAAGTGCACGTTTAACCGCACTCAGCGTATTCTCATGTCTGTGCGAACGAATTCGTAGAAGAAAATGTCAGCGTCTTGCGCGCAGCATTCTGAGTCGCACGCTTCTCTCTGCCTGTCGCTGTGCCCCTACGCAGGATACATACCTCAATTCCACAGCTGCGCGCCTAAGTTCGCTCCAGCAAACCCGAGTTTGAGCCTCCTCTTTCTCTATTTCGATGCACTCTTCTTCGTGAGAGCTACTCTCTCCTCGTACGTCTTCTATGCGCAGACTGCCCCGCCATCCTCCATCGACTCCCTCGGTCCGGCCTTCTTTAATTTTGCTCGTTCCAACATCTTTCTCGCTTGGTTCTTTCTCTAGCAGCTCTCTGCCTGATCTTTGCTTCTCTTGTGCTTCGCTCTGGCTTCTTTGCAGCTCGCGTCTTTGCTCTGCTCCCCGCTCGTCGCGTGTGCCCTCGTCTCGTCCTCTCCCTTTCGGGATGTTTTGCGTCGGCGTTTCGTCTTTGCCACTGCTTCGCTCCTCCTCTTCCTCCTCGTTCCACCACTGCGGCTCCGAAGCCGAACCGTCGTGCGTGCTGGACGCGTCGTCCGCGGAGTCTGAGGCCACGCCGTGTGGCAGCTCGAGGAGGGCATACGCGGCTGTTTCGGCTTTTCGCCTTCTCGATCTGTCTGCAGCTTTGTCGTTGCCTCGCTCTCTTTCCATCTCCGCAACCCGCAAGCGAGTTTTCAACCGCCCCCGCGATTCCTTGGCCTGTTTCACTGAAGAGTCGCAACAGACGACTTCGGGCCGTTCGTCCTCGCCTCCACGAAGCCCGGCGCGGTGCACCCGTTTCAAGCGTCCCCTTCCTTCCGCGGAGGCTGCGGGTCCTCCGTCGCCGTCCAGCCGTTTTCGTGTTTCAAAGGCACGTGCTTCCCGGCGGCTCCACTCGACTTTCTTTCGCCGAAGGATGGCCGAGTCGATGACGTTGTAGCGCAACAGCGCGCTGAGAAGGGCGAGGCGCTTCGCCTCTGCAGCCTCCCCCGAGAACCGCACCGACAGAAGAACTGTGATGATGTACCCCGCTAGGACGTTCGGGAGGAGGGCCGGCGGCTTCTCAGGTGCGAATCCAGCGGACGCCGAGGAGCTCGAGGACGCCGCGGCGGCGGGACACGAGGCCGCGAGCGCAAGCGCGGGGTGCTTGTCTCTGAAAGCTCTCGCAGCCTCGCAAGCCTTGATACACTGGCGCTTCATAGTCGAGGCGAGGTACGCACGCAGTTGTGCGAAGGACGCGGAGAGCGACGTGAGGCGAACGAGGAGATTCGAGCTGTGGTCACAGAGCCGGTCTAAAAAACAGCCGTTCAGGTCGAGGAGAAGCGAGACGCGACCCAAACCCTCAGCAGTGTCCTGCAGGAACGAATACGAGAACGGCGCGGACGACCCACCCGCAGCGCCCGAAGAGGACCCCCCAGGGAAATACAGCGAAGACGAGTACGGCGAAAGCGACAAACCTGTGAACAGAAGAAACCACGCAGACGCGGTGCAATGGGCAACATGCAAGAACAAGACCAAGGTTATCATGCCAGGGTCATCACCAACGCAGCGCCGAGCTACGCTCATGCATATATCTGCACATGTGGATGCGGGATTTTTTATTCCCGCAGTACACACCTCCATAAAGATGCATGAATGTAGAGACACGTGTATTACCAAGGGACGCGCTTCCACGCCCTACGCGCAGCCGCGCACGCAAGAAATCTAGCTTTGATGCAAGTTACGACTGTGTGAAGGAACTAATTGTGCACGCAGCTCGTACCGTTTCTGTATGGCGCGTACGACGCGTAGAGGGGCGCCGAGGTCCCGAACCCCACACCGCCGTGGCTGCCGTAGTACGAGCTCCCGCTTGCATTTGCGTAATAACTGTTTCCTCCATACAAGTCTCCGCTGCGATACGGATAGCTTCCCCCCGTGTTCCAGCTGTACGCGCTGTTTGCATAGGGTTCGACGTTTGCTCCTCTAGTGTAGCTTCTGTTGTAATCCGTCGCTGTATATTCTCGCGCTGCGGGAGGCGCACAAGAGAGGGGCGCCACAGCGGACTGGCCGTCGTCGTTTCCCGCCGGCAGATGTAGCATTTCTGCTGGGGTGCCAGGGGAACGAGCAGGCACAGGGGATAGAGACGACGCGGCGGCTGGGCGGGCAGCGGGGTCGGTCTCGCGCAAGCGGTCGACTTCGAAGGTCTGCGCGAGCTTAGGAGTCGCAGCGTGCGCCCGAGGCGCTCTGCGCTCCCAGGGCTTCGGCGGAGGGACTTGCGAAGTGTCCATCGGCTTCTCTGATCAGTCCAGTAGAGCAGAGGAGAAGGAAGGAACCGAGATCAGACCGGAAGGGGGTCGCCGTCAAGAGAAAGCGCAGGCGGAACCGCGCTTAGACCGGCAACGACAGCGAATGCCAAACACACAAGACGAAAAAAAACAGTCACCAAGGCTTCACGAGCGCGAGGAATAATGAGACGAAGAAACGCAGGAAAACGAGAAGGGGACGCAGACTGGGGACGAGAACAAAGGAGGCGCTGTCACCGGTAACCAGTGGAGGAAGAAAGTGCAAGCAGAATAGAGGACAGTCGAAGTGAAAAGTCCGGGCGAAAGAAGAGAGAAATGAACCTCGTCAATCTACGTGGCCGCACGCAATCTAGAAAGCGGCGACAGATGCAAAGAGGCTGAACAAGCGTATAGTGTTGTCAATTTCTCTTTGTGCAGCAGATCAAGGCACGACGAAAAGCACTGAAGACGCGTGAACCCGGTTTTCCAGCCGTCTGTAATGCCGTGAAAACCAAATGCGGTATAAAGGCTGCGAAGTCGCTCCGAGAGGCCCAGCAACCTCCTCGCCGAAACAAACACCGAAAGAGCGCCTTCAGGCCATTATGCCTCCGGCGGAAGGCCCCGTTTTAGACTTGTTTTGAGCACGTGATATGCACCGCTAGGAAAACAGATCCGAGAAACACGAGAAACTGCCGGCCGGCGAGAGCTGTTTCGAACGGCCACACAGCAAAGCTGGCTGGTACTGGGACTCATCTTCCGAATTCGTCTTTTTCTACATCGAATATCCCATAGACAGCCGGGATGCTCCACGTTCTCTCGATGAAAAACCGCTAGTCTACAAGAATTGATTCGTGCAACGCGTGGCGGTCGCGATACCGGGAGTCGCGTCGCGGCCAAAAGGAACGGGAACCCAAGAGGTGTGTGAGACAGATCCGCAGATCGGAGAGACGCATTACCGGCAGTATCAAGAAGGAATTCCGACAGCGAGGACGGGGCATGTGAGAATCGAGAGTCCTCCGAGACGTGAGGCCATAGGTTGAGCATGCGTACATCCATTCATACTTCCATTTTTGGGTAGTCAAAAAAAGCAGATCCCCCTTCCTGTTCTGCGCGCACGCCAACGGCGCGACGTTCATGTAAAACACATGTTTTCGGTGGAAATAGTGGAGCGATAACTTGTCAAAGAGTAAAGGGTAACAGCAAAACTGTTAACCTCTACTTAGATACTGGGCTTCCTCAAGCGGCTAGTTGTGTGTTTCCTCGCCCCAAACCTTTCCTGCCCTCCCTCGCCCCCCCCCTACACAGGCAACAATCCGAAAGTTGAAATGTTTATTATCATCTAAGCAGCACACGTCCGTGCTCATTCAAGACGCTGAGGCTCCGCCTCAATCCGGTGCGTACGCATATGTGTAGGTACTTTTTATGCAGTCGCTCTGTTTAAGTAAACGCCTCTGCTTATATATATGTGTAGGTTTACACATCGTGACTCTGGACAGAGAGAGTTTCGACTTGCGCCAGGTATAGATGGAGGCAGAAATTCGATAGTCTCTGCGAGATACGCGATTTGGCCGGTAGACAGATACCTAGGCAGATGAGCTTTGCATGAGAGAGCGGAGAATCGCTTCCGCGGACAGAGTGTGCACGTTGAGTGAGAACGGCGATGGCACCCGCGCGCTCCGACAGGTCGAGCAGAACTTAAATTTCCTCCGAACTCGAACTCTCTGGTTCGCCTCTCCTCCAGGCGAGACAGTTAGAACAAGCGGGGTCCCCCCCCTTCTCCTTTCGCCCTACACAAAACAATCGGCTGAGCATGCGCGGACACATCTTTACATCTTTACCACTTGCGCACATCCCTCCGTTGCCACCAAATACGCAGCAAAATAGATGTCCTCGAGCACACATGCATGTAATGTATGTATATATATTTATACATATATTCATATTAATGTATCTACACATGCTGCGTGGTTATATGGAAATATGAAGTCTGCATACGTATGCCTGGGTGAGGCGTGTCTCGAGGCAGAGAGTTCAACCAGGGCAGGCTCCTGAAACGAAACGCCTCATTTCGCCCTTCCCTGCCCTTCTCTGTCTTCTTTCGTTCTGTGTGGTCGCCTCCCTTTCTGTGTCCTCAGCTCGTGGTGGAGATCTCGCAGCCACCTATATCGTCGCCACCCTGCGTAATTGGCAGATTCTTCTCTCACTTATACGAGTGCCCTTTTCTCAGTCTGTTCTGAGCTCTGCTCCTGCTATCTTTCTGTCTTCTCCTCGGTGCATTATTTCTTTCTCTGGCGTCTCGGTCAGACCGCTGTCGCGCTCTCCGCCCCTTCTCCGTGCAAAGCCCCGGGCCCCGCTGCTTCCTAACACTTTTGTTTCTTGGTCTGACACTCGCCTCCCTCGTCGCCCTCTCGCGCTTCTTTTCTCCTCCTCGTCCACGTCAACTCGCTCTGCGTCTGCGCGCTCGCCTCTTTTTCTTTACTCAAAGAAGCCCTGCTCCCTGCACCTCCCGCCAGCAACTCCGCATGTTCTTCCGCAGCGAGGCTGAGCGCGTCCGCTGCACCGGCAGACGGCCGGCCGTTTCGCGCAGTCCCCATTTCCGGTGAGAGATTTTCGCCCTCTGCAAAGGCATGCGAGGAATCTTGGTCGGCGTCCTCACCCGTGCCGCCCGACTCCGACGGGTGGGGTGTACGTACACTTGCCCCGTCCGTCGCTTCAGACGGAGAGGACGCCGCGCTCTCGCCTGCCGCCCAACTCTTCAGTGCGTCCGTCCGCGTCTGTGGAGAGGAGGTCTCCACGACGTTTTTTGCATTTCGTTCGCCATCTTCTTTCTCAGGCTCAGCCGCGAGCTCGTTGCGCGCGTGTCTCGTAAGTTCATCTCGTCCCTGCCCCTCCTCTCCTTGGGAATCGACCAGCGAAGACCGGCCTGTTTCTTCCGCCCTTGCCGGCGACGCAGCCTCTGCAGCTGGCGCAGAGACAGAGCATGAGGGCAGCTGGTCTGCGCACGCGGCGCCACTTTCTTCTGCAGCACACGAATCCGTTTGGCCGTCCGCATCCGCCATCGCTTCCTCGTCACAGGTTTCTCCGCCGCTCCCTTCGGCGCCTGCGTCGCGCCCCTCACCTCCTGTTTCGTCTTCCGCCTCGCCTCCGCCACCTTCCCTCTGCTCGGAGCTCCCCGCGTTCGCGGCTGCAGGGCGGTTGCCGTCGCCCGCATCGCTGCGAGTGTCTCCGTCCGCGTCCCCTGCGTCGCTGGCGGCCCCGAGGCAGCTCGAGGGCGCGGACGGCGCCAGCAGAAAGGCGCTGTACGGCGGCGGAAGAGGCTCGCCGTCGTCGATATCCCTAAGCCAGTCTCTGCAGCAGCAGCACGCCGTGCAGCATTCCTGCGACGCCGGCGCGCTGGGTTCCTCCGTCTCGCCTCCGCGAGCACCCTCTCCTCTCTGCCTCCTCAGCAGCTCGTCCGCCTCAGGATCCTCGCCGCTCGCGGCGCCCTCTGCCCCGCTGTTCCCGCGGCTCCGCGCGGCCCCTGGAGCCCAACTTGGAGACGCGGTCGCCGCCGGACAGGCTTGCCGCGCGTAGAGCCCCGAGCGCGGATTCTTCACCCAGAACGTCGCGGAGCAGAGTTCAGACACCTTCTGCGGCGGATGCATGAGAAGCCACACAGGAAACATACGCAAGCGGCGTGAGCACGCCGGCAGACGACAGGATCCCCGCGAAAGGACGACAGCAGCGGCGCGACGACGCACAGGAAAAGAAGACGCGAAAAGTATCTTGTCATTGTGTTGAGAGATCGGCGCCCCCACAGCTGGGTCCTACCCACGGAAGGCGGCGCGTCAGACCGCACGGTGCTGTGTGTAGGAAATACCAACGCCCAGATATACGCGGAACAGACGCATGCGCGTGAGACGTGAAGGTTGCCTGGACACAAATATGCGTATCTGTATGTATGTATACATGTGTAGACGTATGCATTTGGATATTGCGCCGCAGTCGGGGGGCCTGCGTACGCCAACTTGCAACGCGGAACGACTATGAGTTTAAGCAGGCACCTACACTCTCTGCGAAGCGCAGACCCGGAATCGAGGACAGCTGAACGAAGGCGGGAATCGTCAGGGGCTCGTAGAGGCAACCGCGTACGAGGAGAAGCTGCGATAGGAAAACCCAGACAAAACGAGCTCATCAACTCTCCCAGCGGCGGTGTCGCGGCGTGCCTCGCGTGTTGCACGCGAGAGACAGACGTGAAACAACGATCGGAAGCAGCTCTGTCGACACAGACCCTCCAGCGAAAGACCTCAAAGCTATCCCAACCCGAGATACATGCAGAAGAATAGAAAACAATGAGACGCACGCATGCACAGACAGCACTTCGCAAACGGTGGTTGGAAGACGTGCTTGTATATATGCGTACTTTTGAGCAGCGAAGCCTCTGCATGTGTGTAGACGGGTGTGTAGAAACTCAACGCGGAAAGATGAAGTTGAGTGGATATACACGGAAACAAGAAGAGACACACTGCGGCTTCTCACGCCGCCACACAGACACACCACGCCTCACCTTTCGCATGGCAAAGAAGAATTTTTCTGGGACCGCATACATCGGTCGCAGGAGCACCTCGCAAAGCCGCTGTACCGTGACAGGAGGCCTGTGCACAAAAGGAAATCCAGAAAACGGCGCTGCTGTCTCCTCAAATCTCGACGCTCGCTCTTCTCCGATCAGCCCATGCCTCTCTTTTCCCCTCTCTCTCTTCGCCCCCCCTCTGCCCCCCCGCCCCACCCTTGCCCCCCTGCACCGCCGCGGTCTGCAGTGGTCTTAAGATTTGCTTTGCTCTTTCTATCCGTCGCACCGCTCCTTCTGGCTCGAATTCCTGCTTCAGTTGACTTCCTTGTCTCCCGACGTGCGCCCTCCCTCTGACCATATCTTCCGCCTTGTCTTCCGTCGCCCTCGTCTCTTTCTGTCTGTGCCGGGCTCAGCCTTGGCTTCGTCACCCAGGTGTCCTCCTGCAGCTCCCTCGACTTCTCGTCTCTGGCGGGCCTCTGGTTTCTCTTGCCTAAAATTTTACGACTCTCCGCCTCTTTCTCCGATAGAGTCCCTACCTCAAGAACTGCATGACCTGGAAGCAGCAGAGGTTCCTGGCCGTCGTCCAGTCGAACGCGAGGCGGCGCTTCATCCGGCTCTTGGCCATGTCTGTGAACATCTGAAGACACCGCAGAGGAGCCGCAGACTTCGGTCATCAGCCTGAAACCAGGGCCCGGCGATTCGCGCCCCTACGCCGGTCTGCACCCGCCCTCTGATTCCTTAACAACTTTCGGAAGCCGACACTCCTGTGGCGAGCTCCATACAGCTGCGCGGCTTCCTGATTTCCCTGTGTTCTGCCTCTCCTCTCCCGTTCGCGTATCCCTCCGCGCGTTCCGCACCTGTTCCATCTTGGCGGCCATCATCGTCTTGACGAGAGCCCAGGGATAGCGGCACTGGCCGGTTCGCGCAATCTCCTTCAGAACGTCGAGGCCTTCCTGCGGCAAGTCTACGCAGGGCGTCTTCGGGTCCTTCTGCGTAGCGGCCGCGGACGCCTGCGACGCGCCAGCGCCTCCGCTGCGCGCGCGGCTGCATTCGGCGCCCTCCGCCGCACAGCACGCGCAGCGACAGGCGCACCGGAGGCCTCTGCGCCCGCCCGACGGCGGCGGAAGGCCAGCTTGCCGCGGACTGCTCTCTGGAGAAGAAGCCGCGGACGAGGAATCCGACGGGACACGCGCGGCAGACTTGGCCGGGTCTTTCGCGTCTCTCTCGCGGGCGCACCTCGAGGCCGCAGACACCGAGGTCTTCAGAGAGTAGTAGATGTTTATGAAGTCTGTAAAAGCCGAATAAAACAGCAAAAATCACCGCGAGGGATACAGGTGCGACAAAGAGAAGGGGCAGGGCGACGGCAATTTGCAGGGGCGCGCCGAAACAGGCCTCTCAGAAAAGCATCGTATGGATGCGTACATGTCTTGGGCAGTTCAGCACGCAGCGTGAGGAAATCCGCGACCCGCTCCTTGCTCTCCGCTCGCTTCGTAACCGTGAGGTTGACTTCCGACGGCATCGCTCCAAGCAGATCCGCGCGGATATGCACAGCATGCCCCCTCTTCTGAAGAATTCGGAATACCGTACACTAACAGTTCTACGATCTCTGTGGACCGCGCCACTTCCCTCCCTTATGTTGTCCTCCCCCCTACTTCCGCACAGTCTGCTGCACAGTTGCCCTTGTGTGTCTACATGCAACGACGCGGGTTTGGATGCCTATCGGACGCTCCTCGCGCTTCGTGCGCCGCTTCGAACCAGTGAAGAAACAAAAACATCCGCTCGACGGGATCTGCACCAATCTACCAGACGTACCAACGATTCTCTGCACCGTAAGCCTGTAGATGATTGCCTCTGCTCCTTCTTTTTCGGACGGTGAAGGCCTATTCCCTGTGGAGTCGCACGCCATAGCGGCAGCACCCCCGCTTTCATGTCCCTCTTCCGCGTAAAGTTTGTTTCCATGGGAAACTTCCCGAGCGTGCTCATTGACCAGATCCGTAGACGGCTGCCCGAGGCTGCCGCCGAACCCCCGTCCGGAGGTCACATTTTCGCTCGGCTCGTGTGGACTCAACTCTGCCGCCTGGCCGAGCAAGCTCTCGGCAAAGTCAGCCGGTGTATGTACACTTGAGTCGGCCATGTAGGTTTCGGAGCTGTCTGTGGAGGGTCCGTCGAGAGCGGGAGGAAGAACCCCGAACGCGGGTGCACCTGCCGTCATGGCTTGTTTTCCGGTTTGGCGCTAGCACAGTGTCGCGGACCCCCAAGGTAAGAGCTGCGAAAGAAGAGAAGTGAAGACAGAAGTTGCACCAGGGCACGATTGTGGTGGTAACAGTCCTCCGCCGAAGCGATCCTGGAAAGCAACTTGATAGCCTCTAGGACGACATAGGAAAGCGGCTGGCGTCTCCGCGGTTTCGAGGTCGGAAACCCGCGGGCGGGAGAGGCGTGGTCGCCAGCCTCCCGTCGCTGTCTGGAAAGCAGAACGCGCGCTAAACAGACAGCATGGACCTTAAAGGGATCCGAAGACACAGGTGCTTGCTCCAACACTGGGAGCCATAAAACTTGCGTAGAATCGCACGGCGGAACCAAAGAGGAAATGCGCAGAGGCGGCGCTCACCGCGTGATGAAGGCACTACGTCGCTGGAGCTCGAGCATGCCCGAGCGACACCCGTCCACGACAGAAGCGGGAAGGAACCATGTATACTTCGGTGAAGACTGATAAGTCAACCAACGACATTAGCAACTCTGTGGCAAAGACCAGGGAGAGGAGCTGGTCTCTCCTGAGGGAAAAAAAACCAGGGGAACACCCCTGGAAAGGCTGGAGGACACATGACAGCGCTCCGACAGCAACGGTGAAGCCAGTGCCACTTCATGTGAGGGGTGAACCAAGAAAGCATGCCGACAAAAGGGGAGAAAAAAGTCGGCTTGGTCGTTTCTTAAAAAAATCCGCGTGTCGGATACCAATAGACAAGGCGCATCGATGCTCACATCTTGAAGCGGTAGCAGGAGGGGGGGGCGGAAGCTGCGGAAGACAGACGGGAGGGGGAAAAAGAGGGCCGGTGCGAAAAGCAGCAGAGCTGAGTTAAAGAACCCTTTGATACGTTTCTTGGTGTTGCAGCTTTGAGCAGCAAAACCAAAAAGCAAAGAAGGAACATCTTGCGTGATTTCGCGCACGAGACCGGTGCCCTTGCATGTGCACACCCATAAGCGCCGCGGCAGGCACACAACATGCAAACAAGCGCTGGTGTTTCATTTACCACTGTACATGTACTTCAGTGCTCATCCGGTACGTGTCTGTATCTAACACTTCCTGACCAACATAGCGAACTACCTGCAAACGAAGCAAGACTCTCAGCATGGACTGCTCAGGACACGATGTCTCTGCTGGGTCGAGGGAAATTCTTGATATGCGAGGAAATTTGTATCATACGAACACGCAAACCTCTTCGTGCCTCGACGTGTGAACCTCTCGAACGGTGAACGGGAGGCAGTCCATGCATCATTTTATCTCCATCATCTCTCTACAGCTTGTGCGAGGCGAGGATTGGAAGGACGAGAGCTGCGTTTTTCTCGCAATATACTTGTCAGCAGAGACCCATTGACGGAGGACGCTGTGTTCGTCTGTATCTCACCGCAACGAAAGTTACTCAGTTGCACCCGGAAAAATCGTATTTCCGGGTGGAAACCGGCCATTCATTCCAAACGAAGAGCAGACCCAGATCTGACTCAACCATAGGGACTGCGAAGCGTGGCAGACCTGCGCTTCGTCAGATAAAAGAACTGTCTTGCTGGAAACGCCGGCTGCAAGCCTCCCCGTAGACGAATCGTGAAACATGCGTGTGCGGGGGTTCGGCGCTGTCCTCTTAAGTATAACCGACGTAGGCAAACAGTATGCGGCGACAGAGGCGTTACAGAAGGGGCGTCCACAGAAGTCCGTTCCTGATTACCATTCAACGGTACTCAATCGGAGAGGCTATAATCTTCCTTGCAGTGGGTGGACTGAAGTACGGAACAAAGTTCCTGCACCGAGAGGACCGCAAATGCCGTACCTTGCCCCTATGCAATATACTTTGTACACATCTTTTCACTGGACTCTTAGATAGTATATCTAGGAACAAGAGAGTTGGGGGTCTTGTTTGGTCTCCAAGCTTCGCTGTGTGGCGCTTGCCTGTGTGGAGTTTTACCTACCTGCCTCATTCATGCGCAGATACACCTACAAAGGCCTTGGAAGCCCACCTCACCTGCGGAATTCGCCTGCGGCTCAATATCAGTTTCGGCAGCAGCTGCTGTGTCACTCCGTTTCTGTGCTACCCTGTACGGGAGGCAAGCCCGCCTTCTGCTCTATAACACGTGTTCGGGAATATTCTCGTGTTGGCCACCACACTGGAGATGGCAATGCTGGCTGACGAGTGGCACTCGCGATTCCTGAGAGAGGGTTTGCTGTGTGCTCGAGCTGCCGGTCGCAGTGGTGCCTTCCTCCAAGGTCCTCTATTAAAAGTATCAGCATCAGAAAGGGCACTTCGGGCGGCGGCTCTCGCCGCGTGGCAGCTCTTCACCAGCGTTTGTGGCAAAAAGCGGTCCATACCGCCTTGGGCTAGCTCGAGGACACTTAACCCCCGAGTTCCAGCATCGTGCCCGTATGCGGCAGCCAGCAGCCTCGTCGGCCGTTCGCGGCGAATCTTTGGCGGGGCTGTGAGTGGGGCGGAGGCTCGTCCCCTTACCGATACGCCAATCCCTACGTGGTTAATCCCTCCGCTGCCAATCCCCAAGTGGTCACTCCGTCCGTTATGCGTCTCTCGTTCGAGTAGTTCTGCAAGTATGTTCTGCGGAGGGCCTCGACGGAGAGCGGCTGGGCAGTTCCTGGGCCGCTGCTCCTTCTCCTCTGTCGGGACTTACCCCTTTTGGATCTCTCGGGAGCATCGAGGTCCCGATGGAATCAGCTGTGGCCGGCCGGTTGCACGGAGACGCGAGCGCTGTGTGCATGCATTTGGGTTGAAAATGCCTTCTCCTTGCGGAAGAGTTCACGCTTCCGCTGCCCGAGTCGACGCAAGATCCTTTCGCAAGGCTATGCTCGCCCTCGCGGAGGGGCGGAATGCCAGCGGCACACGCTTGCACATGCGCGGTTTAACAACGGGAAAGCTGATCTGGCTTGGGGGAGCGGCGGCGGGTGCTCCCCTCTTGGACGCGCGCGGGCAGGGCGAGTGCTTTCGAGAGCGTCTTGCCGCGCCAGGAGGACGGGTTCGCACCCTGCCTGTAAAGAGCTGCGACAGAGAGGACGACGCAGCTGCCGAACGCCGTTCTATCACTTCCGTAGGAATCCGGAAACAACTCGTGGAACTTCATATCCAATTTTTGCACGGTTCATTGCCGGCGACTACTATACCCTCCTGCTACCTTGCGGCGTATCTCTCAACTGATCTCTTTAGGGAGCTCCCCTATTATCCTCCAACCAAACTGTACAGGTGCGCGCGGTTTTCGCAGGTCGGGTTCTCTGTGCGTCGGCGCGCCTTCGCCGCTCCGATTATGTATCTTCCTCTTGTGTGTCCACAGTTCTACTCATGCGCACTTTGAAGTGAAAATCCATGCAGTAAATTCGCCAAAACCCTCCTTTTGGTCAGGCGCCGCCACCCGGTCCGCGCAATCTGCCGTGCCTGGCGTCGGCAGGTCCGGACGCGCCGTCGGCATACGCGTCGCATCCCGTATTTGCTCTTGCTTCTCAACAGTTTTTGGGCGGGTGAAGTTGGTTTTCCACCTTTGTCGAACGCCATTCGGTGCCGGCGCCCGCTTTCAGACCGTGATACAGCCGTACGGGTATGTAGCGGTGTGCAAGGATCCGATTCCTCATGTCCTGTGGAGTATGTCTGTCGATTTTCGCTGCCTGCAGCAGAATCGTGCGTCCTTCGTCACGTCTTGCCTAGTCCTCCCAGACAGAATGCAGCCCCGTCAACCCGGCGATGAAGCTAAGCAGCAGGCGGCTCTCGAGGTACGCAGAGACTGCATTCACTGCTTCAGGGGAGCGTCTAGAGCCCCCCCCCCCCCCCCCCCGAGTGTGCTGTCGTGATTTACCTCCGCAAACTGCAGAAAGGGGATGCTGTGAGGAGGTCCGCCCGCCGGCCCGTTTCGCTTCCTAGGGCGCCTTTGTAGAACGTCCTCACTGGAAGCCAGTGGGCAGCGGCGGGGGCTGCGACATATCTCCGGAACACGACGAGAGTTCGTCGCGAGGCGCTCAGAGTAGTAGGTGTCGCCCGGTGGTGATCGCACTATGCTTCTCCAGCACCGGCAGGCACGATGGTTGCCCCTTGAATCCGTGTGTTTGTGGGGTCCCAGGCCGTCAGAAAGATGATGACTCCGACGAAGGAGGTTCTGCAGCAGCTGCAGCAGAGTTTTCTCGCTGAGATCCAACGGGTTAGTCAGGCGACACAAGCAGTACCGAAGCCCGGACCATCGATCTGTCAGCTGCGGGGATGTGGGGACTCCCACACCACGACCCCTAAAACAGGGGACCGCCTTTGCAACTCGGAGTGTCTGCCTTCACCTTTAATGGCCTTGTAGTGGCTGCCGCAGTCTTTCAGTTCCCTTCAGAGGCTTCGACATGGTGTCAAACTGTCTAGACGTCGCTCTGAGTGACCAGCAGGGGCCGATGTGATGCGGGTGGAGCCGAAGTTCAGTCTTCACAAGTCAAAACACTGAATAACAGGCGTGCTTTGCGAGGCTTCGCATATACTTTTTTGTGTGCTCACTGACGGTTTCGGGTGCGAATTCTCAGGGCCTAGCGATGCACAAGAAGCACGGCATCAAGTGGGTGCCGGAGGAGTGCTCGATGAAGATGCTTGACAGTTGCGTTTCGCATCTGCCCACCGGAGCCGAAGTTGGCGAGGCGTACGCGATCGATTTTGGTGGCTCAACTTGCCGTGCCGTCAGATGCTGTCTGATCGGCGGTGGTAAAATGACTGTCGAGCAGGACAAAGTCTGGTGAGTAGAGAATCAGAAAAATACCTGGGGTTCCAGTTTGTGTACTGCCGCAGTGTGCCACTTGCACCGCAGACATTTCAATCAGTATCAAGTTCCGCGTGGCGCGCGCGTGTCTGTGCAGCTTGCGAAGCGCCGAACATCGGTGCGCCAAGGGCTTCATGGACAAGCAGGCCGGAGGCAAAGAGTTGTTTGACCAGTTCGCCAAATGCGTCCGCGGGCTGATGGAGCGCTCCGGTGACCTGAAGAAGGCGGAAGACGAGAAGAAGCTTCTCTCTGTTGGGTTCACGTTCTCCTTCCCTTGCGCACAAGCCGTAAGTCCAGACATGTCAGGTAGACCTGCGTGCACAACGCGGCGGATGTGATGGCGAGTAGGTGACATTCAGAGGTTCAGGCGGCTGTCGGCGAGGTGCGCGGCGAGCTTGTGTGGAGCCGTGGTGTACTGGAGCGGAATGTTTCCGTGCTGCCTTGCGGTTCAGGCGCTTAACTCCAGCTTCCTCATTGAGTGGACGAAGGGATTCGAGACGGGTCGCGAGAACCCGGACCGTGTTGAAGGCAAGGACGTTGCTGTGTTGCTCGCGGAGGCGCTCGAGCGCGCGAACGTTCCCGCTGTTTGCAAGGCCGTTGTCAACGACACCGTAAGTGCTCAAGTGAGGAAATGGAGAGGAGGCCCAGTTGATCTCGACACTTCAGGGCTGGGGGGGCTTACGAACGACAGGCAGGGTGAAGAGACGTACTTTTCAGGTGCAAGGACGTGCACATAGTGACGCTCCTGTTTGTTGCACGTATTCGCAGGTTGGCACACTGGTGTCGTGCGCATACCAGAGAGAGCCAGGCGCTCCGGAGTGCTGTGTTGGCATGATCGTTGGTACTGGCTTCAATGCCTGCTACGTGGAGCCCGAGGCCGGCGACTACGGCTACACGGGCACGATCGTCAACATGGAGGCAGGAAACTTCAACAAGGAGCTTCCTCGCAACGAAATCGACGTCGAGGTAGGCGCGCCGAGCTTTGTGCATCACTCAACCTAGGAGAAGACCTGTCGTCTGATGGTAGAATACGTCACTGGGTGCTCCGCCTCCAGCGACTGTTGAGCCTTGTTTTCGCATTGTGTTCAGGTCGATGACAAAACACACAACAGAGGCAAGCAGCAATTCGAGAAGCTGATCTCCGGTTACTACATTGGCGAGATTGTGCGTGTTGCCGCGGTCAAAGTCTTCGGGGACCGTGCACCCGCGAAATCGAGGTAAGCTCGGGTGTCGCGGCTAGGTTTCGGCGCCACTATGCACACGCATGGGTGAAGGTGTTGTGCAGCTTCTGTCTATTGGCCGTGTGCTGTGTCCTCTGTATGGTTTCAGTGTCAGGCACTCGATCCACGGTGAAGTGGCGTCGCTGATCCGCGACGACCTTAGCGAGGACAAGGCTGCCAGCATCAAGGCGATGCAGGAGTGCTGGGACGCAACTATGGATATCGAGGACATCAAGTGCATGTGGGAGATCTGCCGGCTTGTTTTCGATCGCTCAGCTGCCTTCGCTGCGACGCTCGCAGTTACTCTGTGCTCCAGATCAGGGGTAGGTCGGCGCATCCCGAAGAGGCCTTCAGTGGCAGTCTCTCGGTTGTAGTTGTCAGTATGCGTCGAATCACAAAACCTCACCGTCAAATGTGCTTGTATTTTTTCGCTTGTGTCGTGCAGCGACTGGAGAGCGGAGCCACTGTTGGTATCGACGGCGCGTTGTACGTCAAGAACCGGTGGTACCGTGAATGTGTGGACTACTATACAACTCTGCTCGCGGGAGAATTGGCAAATAACATCACGTACTGCATCGCCGATGACGGCTCAGGCAAGGGTGCAGCTCTCATTGCTGACGTTGCGTAAACAGTGGCGTCGAGCTTGGCTCGCGATTCGATCCATGGCAAAACAGTCTAGTTGTCTGGGAACAAGTCGATCTGATGTACCTACTACTACTGAATTTCAGAACATCTTGGTTTCTTTCATTTGGCGTGGGTTCGTCTTCTCGTGGAGACGCAGGATTTTTTCGTTGGGTGGAGAGAGTCTGCCCTTGCAAGCTGCGCCTTTTATGGGTTGCTTGGAAAAGGTCGCTTTCTGCTGCCCGGCACAGTGTGCTGCTGTAAACGGGCTCTCGTTCATGGTGACGCGCGACTACCGTTCAGTCCGGGCGCATGCGAGCATGAATGGGCTCTCGGGTCTTCCACTTTCCTGTATTTTGTGTAGACAACACAAGTTTTTGCGGGCGGTTTCATTTAAAGCGTTTTGGGTACGCGGCACTGGGAGGTGTGCATATTAAAGACTTAGAGGCAGATCGCACTCAGCAGGGCATCGCAGTCCAACATCACAACATGGGTGCCCCCGGATTCGTTCGGGTTTTTCAGAAAGCCTATCTCGTTTGGAACTGCAAGCACAGTTTTTGGCGAACAAGTGCTGAGATGTGTCGTTCGAAGTCTATCGTCGGGACCCGACGGCAGTTCCTGTGTAAAAGAAGGCGGTTGTCAGCTGTTGCAGGCCCTTTTTGTTGTGAAGTCTTACCGCAGCCGGCGACGTCGCTCCGGTGCAGTCGTTGGAGGCGGGCAAGACTGCATTGTCTTGCACGTATGTTGTCAACCGAGTGATCGGTTTATTGGGGTTCGCACTTTCGGAAGGATATGGTGCACTCGAAAGGGTAGACGGGAAGATCGAAAAACTTGCTGCTGAAGGATCAGGATCCTGGCTGTTCGCTCTTTTGTCAAGGATTTTTGGCAGTGGGGCCTGGGAAAGCGGCATGGTGGGGAATCCTGTGTTGACAACGGGGTCGGGCGGGGTAGAACGCGGCTGGAAACCGTCGTCTGTTGAATGTTCAGCTCCCCCCCCTGTGTCCCTGTGATCGATAGTGCTATCACCTTCTCGCAGTGTGCTCGATATCGTTTTCCCCGGTTCAGCTGGTTTTGCAGGGAAGCCATTTGGTGTGCCTGCGTGTTTGCTTTGTTTGTCATCTTCGGTGCCTATATCGGGATGTGGTCCTGATATTTGTTCAGCTGCCTCGGCGTTGTGTGAATGGCTTCTAAGGAGCGTGCAACCGGACTCAACGCAGTGAGGGCCCTCCCGAGCTGCGGGTACGCTCCGGTCCGCGTCCGCAGGCTCGTTTGATCCGTGTGTTTCTGTCATACTCTGCGTCGCGAATAGAGAGCGGTCCATGTCTTTCTGAGAGGGGTGACAACTATCCAGCCCTGTGTTCGTATGAACAGCGGGCAATATCTCTGCCGTGCGATTCAAATACTGCGTGTGGGTCGCGGCTCCCACTTTCTGCGGTCCCACGGTGACGTGAGCGTCATGCTCCGAGATACATTCTCTGATATTAGCCAACTTAAACGCACTGCTGGGAGTAACAGACGGACTGCGGTTCCGCTTTCGAGCGATTCGTGGTGACGCCTCATGCAGGCCGTCTACGGTAGGCCTGTCTGTCTCGGGATGATGCCCACGGAGGCTGGAATAGTGCAGTTTTGTCAGCCGCAGTGTCTCTAGTACTGAAGCCGCTGGGGAGTGGCCCTGCGAAGAAAAAAAGGTAGATCAACGCTCCCTTGTAGTCTGTGGCTGACGTACCAAGAGTGTTGCACCTGCATCGCTGCAGAGACGGGGTTAACGAGCCAAACGAAGTTAATATATGCCAGTAGTTACCTTTTTAGGTACGCAGCACGTAGAGCCTCAGCCAGTTGCTCTCGGGATGCCTTTCCGCGCCAGCATTTCAAGAGTTTTTCGTCCTAACTTCTGAACGCGAGGAATCTTACGGAGAGATCGGCAATCCGCTGGCACGCTCGATTCAGATCGTCGTTCAGTTCCTTTCGTCGTTCTTTCTCAACAAGTAGCTGCTCTCTGAGGTCTTCCGCACTGGCAGACGACTAAACGGTTTGTTTCATGTGCGTCAAGAAAGGTTTTCGTCAAGTATCTTACCGCGACAAGTTTTTCTTTCAGGGACTCAATGCGTTCCTGGCATTTCCGCTCTTCTGCCTCGCGGTCTGTGATCGCTGCCTTTAGTGCTGTTAATTCATTTTGCATCTCAATTTGCTTGTTCAGCACGTCATTTCTCTCATTGTGCATCTCTGGAATGAGCGTCGATTTTGGGCGTAATAGCTGCATGACACTAGGGGCGGCATACCGAGCAGCGCGCGCTCAAGTTCCTCAAATTGTTTTGTAGCTTGGCCGTGCACTAGGATGAATTTCTCGAAAAGTTTGTTGGAGGAGTCTAGACCGTTGTCCCGTTTGGCTGTCAAGCTCTTGCGTGCCTCCAATTCTTGCTTCACAGAATAATTTTCCATTTCACATTCTTTCAGTCTGGTCTGGGTTGCCTCAAGAAGGTTTTTAAGATTATCGCGGAGCGCCTGCGGCCATCACATGCGCCAGTTACCTCGTGACAGCGACCGAAATTTCTTTGTAGATTACCTTCAGTTCCTCGTTTTCTCTTGCAATGACGTGCGCGCTTTCGGCCGTGTTGTCACACTCAGTGGGGCGGTCAACGGTCGCCAACTCGAGCTCCCTAGCATTCAGGTTAGATTTTAGCAGGCTGATTTGCCGGCGCAGTTCTACGCATTCCGCTTTTTTCCGCTTCTCGGACTCCCGGAGTCTGGCGGCTTCATCAATGATTTCAAGAAGCTGCGCTTTGTACCGTGTTATTGTCAGAACGGCCAAACAGCTAGTCGGTTCCACCATTTTGTCGAAGTATTCATATTTACTTTGATGGCGGCGGTCCGCGTCGAGAAGCGCAGCAATGGCCCTTCCGCCACGCGGGTGCACGCTTGCTTAGAGGCTTAAGAAAACCAACACAGATGTAGGAGTGTGAGGTAGGAACTCCTTTCTGTTCTCCGTTGCGAAGACTGCGTCGTTCGTGAGGTATCCTTAGCTCTACTGTTGCTGTCATCCACTGTTTGGCGCAACGGAAGTATGTACACGTCCAACATTCGACACCCTCAGACGACCAAAGAGAATTGATGGCTCTGTACCATTCCGAATCAACCGGGTGGCGATACGTAGTTTTTGCTCTTTTTGAGACGTGAACCAGCAACGCACGAGCACACCCCGCTTTGGCACCCTGTGTTTTATGCTCCGTAGGTGCAGTGCGCTGAAGCAAGGTACGGACACCGGATGCCGTGCTCGCAGTTTGACACTATCCCGCATTCCAGTGTATCGAATGCGGCGTAAAACGACCCACAACTGATAGTGCCGATCAGGGTGCCTCCCGTGTCACGAAGGAACTCTCTTGCCACACAGAGTGGCTTCCGTCCTCAGGATAGGCTATTCTATTCAAAAGGAACACTAGTAAGACTCATCATCGAAAGAAACAATTCAGCAGTGTTGTTGGAGCTGTCGGTTGCGTTTTTTTGGCAAGGACATCTCAGTGTTCTTTTGCACTTCTTCTCGGGGGATAATAGCGCTAGTACGCATGGGTAATGGTGCCCTAAAGATTGCCCATTGCGGCCGTGTGCAGAATCGAGCTATTTCACTAGCATTATGGTGGTCAGCTCCGGCACACTCGGGGAATACAGTTCTTACGACCAGCTGTGGAGCATTTTCATGTAGAGTGCGGCTAGACAAACATATCTGCAGATCATATAAGAACGCCGAGTCGTCAGCATTCACCTACGCAAAGAGCCAGTGTACAGCGTCGTGCCGCGACCTCGCCAGGCTTTTTCAGTCACAAATATCAATGGGACACAAACCGAGTTCCAGTCCGTCGAATAGCAAGCTGCTACCCAGTCTTGAGGAACGCTCTTCGCACGAACGGAAGGGACGCTCGCAGACCCATCGAAGCTAGCTCCTCGATAGACCTCCATCACACACATCCGTATATAACTTCACCGCATACCGCATTCATATAGGCTGTAAACATCTCAGTTCCGCAGAACAAAATTGGCACTGTGCGGTAAATAGGCGCAGGATAACCATAGTGGGATTCATCGAAAGATATGCATCGTTTAGACTGCATCCTACTACGCAGGCACACGAAGGACGTCCGGGGGTGCCGCATGCAATATGCGGTCCCTGGCGGTGCCTTCTTGGAGCAGCCCGGACTCAGGCATGCACGCGCCGCAGACCAGGGACCTAGCAGTTCCAAGAAAGCGATGGTGTCTCGAGGATCTCCGACTACGTGGACAATCTCTCTGCCAAGTACTGCCCGTTTAGAGAGATTTCACGTCGACACAGATTTTTTCGCGCCTGCGGTGATTGCCAGGTTCTCACAGCTGGTAGTTTCGACCTTGGTGTAGCTGTCGATCCTTTGTCTGCCGAAATGGTACCCCCTAGAACGCTCGGAATGCGTTGGCTTGCTTGATTGTCGTGGAGGACCATACACGGCTCGAAGGCCCCCGGGCGTCCGTCTTCGCATCCACTAGCAGGACGTCTACTGTCTCATCTTGCGGTCTCGTCTCGTTTGCGGGACACAGGGAAAAATGGTCCTGCGTTCTGTCAGAGCAGGCGGAGCACAACTGCGTGGCCAGTGTTCACTACTTCACTTTGCCGCGCCCTTCAAAGTTTTCGAGGCTACGTGCTTTGGATAAGCTTCAAGGTCTCTTTCTGCTGGTTCTGAGAGCCACCGTTTGTGCGGTGATCACCTCCGGTCTCTACCCTTTCGACGGTCGTGTCTTCCGCCAAGCGTTTCAAGTTTGGCGACACCAAAGCAGCGCTCTGGCCTAGCTGTTATGCGCGCTTTCTAGCGCGCTTTCTACTTCGGGGATCCACGCTGGTCTCGTGGAACTATCCTCGGGAACCAACCAGCAGCCGGGGCGAGTCTTCAGAGCGCCTCCTCTCCACCATGCAGGGCAGGACGCCCAGACCCCCTGCCCCGTCCAACCCATGGGAAGACAGAACACGGCGCCCCGTCCCCCAGGGATGGGCCGTTGTGCAGACACCGGAAGACGTGCGCCATCCTTCGACGGGGCACGCGGCGCCGGGCTATCCAGCCTGTGGACCTTCGATTACGCCTCTTTTCGCCCCGGCAGCGACAGGTGTCGGCCCGCGTCCATTTTGCGCGGAGGCTTTTCTCTCCGTAGGGCCGGTTGACAGCCATCGCAACAGCAGCGCAGGGTCGATTCACCAGCACGACTCGGCAGGCTCTGGCCTCTTCCACGGCGACGGCGCAGGATCCCCTCCGGCAGTTGCGCCGGGGGAGTCAGGAAGCGGCCGTCCTCTGCGTCCTCAGAAGTCTCTGGGCAGCCTTCGCACCTCAACGTCTGTCCCGCACTTCTTCCACTCGAAAGCTGCGTCACTTTTGAAGAAGAAGCGCGAGGGACACGAAACGACGCGCCACGGCGTGACGCGCGAGGGAGGTTTCTGGGGCGAGCTGGAAGACGAAGACGACGAGGCGGAAGACGAGAAGGAGAAAACGTCATCGCCTCGTCCACCGAGCACTTTTTCGGTTCCACTGCTGGTCGTGGCCAGTCCGTCGCGTGCGGGCCCGTCGCTTTCTCTGGGCGGGTTGTCGGGGACGCCGAGTCCGCCGTCTTCGCACCGGAGCGCGGAAGGCAGTACCCCTGCCCAGTCCGGCTCGGGACAGTCAGGGGCAGCCGGCAAGAGCGCGTCCTCTGGGCTCTCTCTGCGTCGCAGTTTCTTCCAGAAGTCCGCAGGGCGCACGCTTTCTTTGCTCGGGAGCGCTGGCGGCAGCTGCCCGGACTTCTTTGCACAGAACAAAGGCGTCTCGAATCTCTCGCCTGCCGCCAGTGTCGCCGGCGAGAACGACTCGGTAGCCTCTTCGTCCTCTGTGGGGAAAGACCTCTGTCTCTTGGGCGGCGGCTATGAAGAGAGTCCGCCGAGCTCGGTCCCGACGCTCTCCGCTGCAGGTGTTCCACCTGGCGTCCTCCAGAATAGGTTTGGCGGCGCGTCGGGCATGCGCCAAGTCCAGAGCTTCCCTTCCCTCGCAGGTTTCCAGTCGCCCGCGGAGCCGTCCCCTAGCCCGCCTCCCAGTCTTTCACGCATGTAGGCTCTCCGCACACAGGGAATCGTTTTTTTACGCCTTGAGTCTCTCCCGACCGCATCGGGGTCTCGCACGGCGGCCGATCTGTCGGCGGACAGCCATGCCGTCTCGCGCGGATCGCACACACCTAGATTCCACCCTAGCTGCTTTCTCTGCTTCCACCGCGCGTTCGGGGTTCGCCTTCCCCGACAGTCACTCGACGCGATTCCCTCTGCACGGATTGGCTGCAGCGAAGGCGTGAGGCGTCACCGCGTGGCGAAGAGGCGGGGTGTCCCCCTTGCCGGGTAGCTGCCAGTGCCGGTCGGTGGGATTTGTGGCCGTTTCTGGCCCATAGGAAGGGGGAGGGGGGGATTGGGAGTGGGGGCGTGCCGTATATCTGCCGTGGTGTGCCGCGTGTGTCGTGTTTTGCTGCAGCCAAGCTTCCGAGCTAGAGCAGACCGTGGGCACCGAGCTGGGCCCGTCTTTGGCGGCGCACCGGCGCCGGGCGGCGGGGGAAGCTGTGCCGAGTCCTGCGTGGCCGTCTTCGCATGCCTCTTCCTCCTCCTCCGCGCTGTCGTCTGCGGCTTCCTCTGCTCCGCCGCAGCCGCAGCAGTCTCGACACAGCGTGAACATCAGCGCCATTTCGCGGCGCCTCTCCATGCTCAAGCTTCGGGCCTCCTCTGCCGCCTCTTCTGCCGCGCCGGCTTCCTCCGGCGCCAAAGGCGGAAAAGCGGCGGAGGCTGGCGGAAGGCAGCGGTCTGCGGCGGAGGACGCGCGTGACACGAGCGGCCTTTTTGTCTCGCGAAAAGGGAGCGACTTCGGATTCGACGTCAACGCTCTGCGAGTGGGAGAGGTCTCTGCGGTGCCCGAGGAAGTCAACGGCAACGACGAATCAGGCGGGTACGCAGCGAAGCCCCCCACAGCAAATGTACATCATACTATGCGTCCGCATGCGCAGCCATGCAATCAGATATCTGTATGTCTATTTATTTGCGCAAGAATCAGCTGGAAGACGCAAGCCAGCGAAGCTAGCATATATATATATATATATATAAGTATATATGCCTGCAAAGCAGGTCGCCCGGGTATCGATGGCATATCCATGTATATATGTATATCTGTATGACTGCGTAGGACGAGAAGGACGAGATGGTGTCTTGTGCCCTGTGCGTAGATACATAGTTACATACTGTAGTCAAGCGAGCGCACGGCCGGCAGCATGCATTCTGTGCCTGCGTAGACACATATACATATGTATATGCTTAAACATATACATATATATATATATATATATATATATATATATATATAATTGCATACTTGTCGATGATGATGGGGAGGCCGAGAGAACAACAGCTCATAGTTATCTCGATGCACTGCTCCGTTTTGTGGCAGTTCTCTCTGCTACGCAGGCGTCTCTGCATTAGCGAAGAGTGATAAGCCTAGGGGGCAGGTCTGTGTGTCCTGTTCCCCCGCACAGGTTTCCAGGTCGATTAGAGCAGGGCCTCACGCTTCCGTCGTTTGGCTCGCATTTGGTGATGAGCTCTGTTCTTCGCTGCTGCGTTCTCGTGTCCTTTGTAGGTCCTCGGCTGAGTCTGAACATTCTGTGGACGAAGGCATTCGCAGGCGCCGCCGGCCGTCGCATACCCTTTAGACTCGCGCCAGGCATTTTCCTCCCGCGTTTCCTTTTGTTCGAGTTTTCCGGTCTCCACAGTGGAAACGCCACGTAACGCTGGATGCGGAAGCGTCGCCTGCGCTTCTGCCAGCATCTTCTCTCTATTTCTCGCTAGGGTTCCACAGAGTTCGGCAACAGGCGTCGGTTGGGCGACGCCTCCCGCCGTCTCGCTTTTCTTCAAGTGGCAGCATGTCCAGAGGGTGACTGGCGGGTGTAAATGAAAGACAATTCTTTCGTTTTGTTTTGCGCCCGGGTTTGTCGGTGGTGTCGCGAGGGCAGCGCTTCTCCTCGAGACTCCTTCAGCTGCTCTTACGTCTTGGTGCATCTCTCCTTTCGCAGGGACTCGAGGGAGATTTCCCAGTTTTCCCTGCTGCTGGTGTGTGTGTATGTAGCCGTCTCCGCCCCTTGCTCGTCTCGTTGCGCGTGCGCCAAGCTGCGGTAGACCTGCAGAGTCGGTGTGGGTGCATAGACGACTCTTGTTCTGTCTCTGCTGTTGGCCTCCTCGCGCCAGTTCTCTATACACGCGCACAACCCTTCGTGCGCGGACTCGGCGACCGCCCAGCCTGGGCGGCGCAGAAACGCGTCGTGGAGAGAAGACAGCTGTGTGGCATCCGAGAGCGCACCGCTCGCGTCCTCCGTGCATCATTGCGACGGCGGAGGGCAGAAAACCATTTCACACACTCCCTGACGCGTCCGCCTCAGAAGCTCGGGCGACGCGCGCAGGCGCGTTCTAGACGTGTGTTCGCACGACGCAGAGGCAGTTAGTCAGCCTGAGCAACGTTGGGAGCGAGTTGGACTCCTCTCTGCTTGCAGACAACTTGCCGCGCAGTCTCACGCAGCCCGAGGGGTGGGTTTCTTCACATCCTTTGCAAAAAAAAAGGCCCAAGGCGCAGGGCGTACCGGTCAGCGAGCCCCGACCAGAGGGACAGCTAGACAGAGGGCGCCGGGGTCCGCGACCTTTGTATTATTTTTCGATGTGTTTGCGAGACGCACGCCCAATCACCACGCACACGTCGCAGCGTCTAGAGTGCGTGCGTTTTCATGCAGGCGTCTCTTCTCGCTGAACCTCTGGGAGAGGCTTCTGCGCAGCCACGGCTGTCACCCTCTCGGGGCAATGCAGAAAGATTTTTTGCTCAGATGTGCGAATACGTGTCAGCGGCACCAGTATTTGCAATAGACGTCCAGTTCTGCTGTCAAGCAATAAATACGTATGTATCTATATGCGTTTCTGTAACTAAAAGTAGGGGTTAGAGCGAGAAAGCAGACGGGAGCGGCACAGCCGAAATCCACGATGATAAGGGTTTAGGGTTTACTGGATACAAGGCGGCAGAGGGCGCGACAGCGACCCGCGCACACCAGGGAGAGAAGACCGCAGAGGGCAAAGAAGCCAAGACTCAGGTGCGACAGAGAGATTCGGCACACAGAGACAGAAGACGACGCGGCAACGATGCACGCGTTCACACAGTCACTCGGTTGAGCAGAGTTGGAGCCAGCCAGACGCCGAGAAAAGGCCAGCTGCTCATCCTGCGCGTCCGTCCACTATCGCCTCGCCCCCGCTGCCCCGCGAGCGAGTCCGCGGATCTTCTCCTCGCTGTCGCTGTCCTCGTCGTCGCACTCCCGCTCGAGTTCATCGTCGCGGACGTCCAGCGGCCCAGTGTACGGCTGCGGCGGCGGCGGCCGGGGAACGTTGGGCACGTGGCTCGCCGAGTAGAAGGGCAGCGGCGGGTCGAGGCGCGGCGCGGGCCTGTGCGAAGGGCCTTCGGGCCCGTGGCGGTCGAAGGCCTCGAAGGCCGGGTGCTGCTTGGGGCGTGCGGACTCGAACGCGCCCGACGCCGCGTTAAACACCGCGCCCTCCGCCGGCTCGCTGAAGACACGCGACAGACAGCCACCTGTGCGCGTGAAGGCCCTCGCGCCGACAGGCGAAGCAGCCCCCGCACACGCAGCAGGCCCCCGAGGCGAATCCGCCGCGCAACAGACACAGCGAGGTGGCGGAAACGAACAAACGGACGAGGCGCGACAGACGACAACGCATTGGGAAACCCGCGTCAGCGCAGCAGCTCAGCGACAAAGAGCCAGAGCGCCAAGTCGCGAGAGCGGAAGAAAAAGAACCGGCATCGGCTCTGACGCGATAAGGCCAACACACGAGTCCGTGAATCTGCGTTCGCAGGCTGGGTTGATGTGTCACTTGAGGCTCCTACTGCCCGGCTCTCCCCTGTCCCACACGACTCGCTGTGGCCCCGAGAACACGCTCTAGCCAGACACATCTATCTCTCTGCCTCTCTGCACGGCATCTCTCTCTCTTTGTATTTCTCTCTCTCTCGCTCTGTGCAACATCCCAGCGAGCCGCGGCGGCTCCTGCGACTGCGCGCTCCCTCCCCGCTGAGGCGTCCCGGCGGCGGGGAGGAGGTCGCGTCTGCACCTGTTTTTTCTGGCTTGTCGCCTGAGGACGGAGAAGAGGGGCTTGTCGGTCTTCACCTCGCCCTTGTAGTCGCCGAGCATGCCGTCCATCTGCACGACGTGTTCGTGGAAGCCGCTGCAGCGCCAGGCGCAGAGGCAGCGCTTGAGTTCCTTCGTACACTCCGCGAAGCATCTCGGCGAGCAGAAACCGCCGCGGGATTGGTAGTCGAGGATTTGCCGGTGGCGGCCCATGAGGCTCACCACGACACGCCCGGCGACGCTCCGCTTCCGCCCCAGCGAAGAGACGAGGTAGGGGGCGCCGCCCGCGGCCGACCCGCCTGCATTCTGAAAAGCCGTCAGCGGCGCCTGAGGCGTCTGGCTCTCCCGGCTATTCTCGCTCAGGAAAATCCGCCGCTGGAGCGACGAAGTGCCCTCCAGCTTCGACAGCGCCGCGATCAGCAACGCGCGCCCTCCGTTGCGCCAGTCGATCGGGTAGCGCGGAACCAGGGCCGCAGGGATCTGCGCACAGAACAGCAAGGTCAAAGCAAGCACCCCAGTGGCTCAGAACCGCAGAAAAAAGGGAGAGCGCCGGCGAGGAGGAGGTCGCGGGAAAGCGGCGTGACGCAGAGTGTGAAGCACGAACACGTGACAGAAGGGACTGAGAGAAAGAGAAAGGCAGAAAGAGGGAACGAGAGAGGACGAGAGACAGAGAGAGAACGCGAGAAAGAGAAACAGACAGAACGAAAGACGGATACAGGGAGAGAGGACACCGACGCGCAGACAGAGAACCGCAGGGACAGGACAAGATGGCACAACGAGAATAGAAGAAAGAGAAGAGAAGAGGAAGGGAGCCACCCCTCACCTTGGTTGTCGGATAGACTGGGTCGTAAAGAACCTTCTTGTGCCAATGGTTGCCTGCGACAAGGAAGACAGACGCGGCCGCCCGACAGACGGATTCAAATTCGGCGAAGTGAACCGAAACTTTCCCCTAGAAAGAAAACCCTCTCGAGAGAGTCGCGCAGCCCTCCGAGAGTGTCTCCCAGGCGCCTCTTGTTCTGGGTCGCGCGGGGAGGAATGCGACTCGCGCCACGTCAGTCTTCTCATTCTTTGCGGCTCCACGAGTTTCAGGCGGTGCCTCTGCGAGAAGATTCTAAAGCTTTCAAACCTGAACCAGTCGCGAGGCTTCTCATCCACTGCCCAAGGATGTCGAGAGGCAAGAGCTGACGCGAAAGGCGAGAGAGCGAGGCGAACTGGCTGCCGGTCGGCGTCTCAGTGAGAAGGCCGAGTCGCGCGAGGCGGCGGGCTCGTTGGCTCGCTGACTCACCTCGGTAGCCAATCGGCTTCCGCCCCAGCGGGGCCGGCGGCGGCGTTGCCTTGAAGATCTTGAAGGGCGCAGGCGTGCCCATCTTGGTGAAGAAAGTCTGCTTCGGCCGAAGATACCGAAAAACGACTCGCGAAAACAAAACACGCCTGCAGCGAGGCCCCTACACACACACCAGCATCGATTAAATATGAATATATATAATTTGCATATATATATTAGGTTTATATATACGTTTTTTCTACACACACAGATGCAAGGGTTTCTTTGTGGCGGTAGAAAGGCGGTCGCGAGCAGGATGGCTTTCGGCGCGGTCCCAGTCGACGACGCGCACGCTTCGAGTGACTGGAAGCTCCCAGCACGAGGTGGGCGAGGTGCGTAGCGATGAGATGCGTGCAGAGAAGGCGGGGTGAAGGGAGGAGGAGAAGACGCTCAGCACGAGGAAGAAGACGAGCAGAAAGCGCCAGCTTTTCTCAACTCTGTGAGAAGGGGGCTGCGCCTTCTTGAAGAGCTTTCGCGGCCGCCATCGCCACTTTCATCTCCACTCCTGACTCAGCAAGAAAAAAGCTCAACAAATCAGGTGATGCGGAACCCTTCCGCGGAGAGCGTCGCGGTTCCTCTCGCGACTTGACCTATACAGGGATTCAGGCGAGCGGAAGGGACTCGTGAACGGCGAAACTTGAGATGCAAGTCGCCGACGATCTCTCTTCGAAGCCGGCCGCACAGACGCGCGAGACGCGAAATGGGCGCGCTTCAACAGGAAACAGACGATCAGAGGGACGAAGCAAACGTGAAAGTCCACGGAAAAACAGGGAGGGCTGGAGACGAGAAAATCCTGGACGTAATCACAGCGCAGAGCAGGAGGAAGCCGAAGGGTGAGACGGCGAAACGGCCGGAAGGAACACGCAGCGGACGTTTCTCTCCCCGGGCACACAAGTGCCTTGACTGGCTTTCCATGGGTCGTTCGACCTATTCCCTACGCCTTAGAGAAGAAAATCCTTTGTTTTCTTCCTCCGGAAGCCTTCTTCGCCGCGAGGCCTCTCTGCATGTGCGAAAAGAACGGAGAGAGAAAAGTTGTCCCCGCTCCGCTACGCAGACATGGCAAAACGAGGGCCGACCCGTGGCGCGACGCCGCCCGCGCTAACGCCGGTTCGCGTTGACACTCTGAGTATCATAAAAACACAAAACAGCTAGTAAATGATAAAGTCCTCATGGATCTCAAGGAGGCAGTGAGGAGAAGTTCGCCTGTGCCGTCGTCGTCGATTCGTCTATCTCCCTTCCTGCCTTGCACGGCTTCCCTGTCTGCCTCATGCAGCTTCAAAAGAGGCCCTCAAGACACGATTCATGTCACCAGAGGAGCTGAGAAGAGGATACCGTGCTTCTTTTGAATGACGGCATCAACGAGCTTTGGTAAATTACGTCTTTTTTGTCCGCATCCTTCAGAATCGGCTCTCGCACAAGACCCTGACCGACCTTGCAAGGGTTGATCCCTGGGTCCACATGCTAAGAGGGGGCTCGCCACGAGGTGCGAGAAGAAGCTGTTTTTCTCGATTTCTCTTTTCCTCTCTTTCTGTTCGTTCCTCTCACTCCCCTTGCGGCTCAGAGTTGCTCCGAGAAGAGGCTTCCCGCCTTCTCTCGCCAGTGCTCCTTCGGGGTCCTCTGGGACTTCCGCTTTCGTGTCTCCCTTTCTTCTCTTGTCTCCGCGTAAAATTTCCCAGTGCCTTGAGTCGGCTTCCGTCGTAACGGGTTTCTACGTTCGATTTTCCCCTATTTTCGCCTTTTTCTAGCTGCTCACTCTCCACGAAGGCGACATGAGCGAGGCGGCCTGAGACCGAAAACTACGCGGTCGCTTCTCTTCTCTTGCGCCTCTCCCGGCAGCTACTTTTTCGCTCCTCTGTCTGCTCTCTGCAAGATGTCATTTTTAGGCCGCAAAAAGCCACGAGACAGGACTCCCTCGCTCCTCGCTGGGAGCGAGGACGCGGAGGAAGGCGAGGTGTACGTACACCCGGCTCTGGGTTCTCCGGCTGAAGGCCGGCAGAGGGGAAGCAGCGTGCGCTGCCTACGCTTCAAGAAGCGAGAGGAGGAAGGTGGCTTGCCGTCTTCTTCAGACCTGAGTCGGCTTCGAGGAGCCGTAGACAGCTCCACGCGATATCAAATTCCGTATCCCCCGACCGCATTTTCGGAAGACAGTGAGGAGGAGCACGCGGCGCCGCGCCCTCCTCCGCGATTTCCCTCCTTTACTTCGCACTATTCCCCGTCTCCTTCGTCTTCTCTTCCGTCTGCCTCTGCGTCTTCGTCAGCTGCTTCCGCCTCTTCGTCTGCAGCGCCGTTTCCTCTTTCGTTCGCTTCATCGGCGTCCGCAGAGCCGTTGTCGCCGATCTTTGCTAGCTTGCCTTCCTCAGCTCAGCCGCTGCGTGAGCCAGAAGGCCTTCGCGTGGAAGCGCCCTCGGCCTCTGGCGCTTCACCCCGCGTATCTCTTTTTCCTCCGTCGATCTTCTCGTTCGCAGGCGGCGACGGGGAGAGCGACAACTCTCTGCGTCCGTTCACCTTGTTCACTCCCCTCTCGACGCCGTCCTCCCTGTCGTCGGGACGCGAGGACCCCGAGCGGAGTCACGATATTCCTTTGTCCGTTCTCTCGCGCAGCGGACACGCGCCCGACGCAGGGGGCACCGGAGCTGCGCCGTTCGAAAGACTGCTGCTCCATGCGTCGAGGAGAGAGTCCGCCGCTCCCTCTATCGCGGCCTCGCGCACTGCTCCCTTCTCGTCTCTCCTCCCTTTCTTCTCGTCATCAGACCGTCGCCCGGCGTCGTCTGCTTCGCGGGCACACGCGCATCGGTATTCAGCTTCTCCCGGCTCTTCTCCCACGTCTGTGCGTCCCACTGCCTCGCGCTTGGGAGCGTCTCTCTTCTCTGCGCCGTGTTCACCGTGCTGTGTGATGTGCCGAAAGGCCTTCCGGGCGCTGCGGCGTGTGCTGCAGTGTACGTACACCTGGTGCGTGGTGCCGGTGCTTCTCGTTCTTGCGGTGTTCCTGCGCCTTGTCGTTCTACTTTTTCGCCGGCTCTTCGCGCTGCTTCGTCTCCTCGTCGACCCGCTCAAGCGGTTTCTTTGCGAGCACGGAAAAACACGGCAAGCCTTCGAAGTCCTCGAAGTCTGGATCCTCGCCGCGCTCGTCGGGCTCCTGACCGGCTACTCCGCCTTCTACATTCACCACACGTCGAACTTCGTGGGCGATCTCCGCTATGGCTCCTGCCGAAACTTCTTCTGGCTCGACAGAAGGTGAGCAGCAACAGAAAACGCCCAGCAGAGCGGAACAGCTACGTGCGGCCGTGGCACTCTTGCGAGGGAGGAGATCTTATTTCCGGCTGCGTGCCATGTAGGCGAGTGAGCAGATATAAACTCAAGAAGACAAAGTCGTGGGAGAGCGAGGAGAACAGCACATACACGGAGAGCCCAGAGGCGTGTCGAGTCACTGAGCCTTAACTCGCGAGTTGACTTGCGCGGACGCATCTCGCGACTCTCCGTCGGCGCCTGCCTGTGCGGTAGCCCCTTATTCTCTGTGCTGAGTTTCACGCCAGTCGCGTTGTCTGCGTTGCTTTCTGCGTGGGGCGGTGCTCTAGTGGGTTCCGCGACCACCCTGAGCTGCCTGAGCGTGTCACGAGTTCCTTAAAAAGAGAATGATTTGTGCTGGACGTGCTGCAAGAACGCAGTGGGTTCCATGTCGAAGCAAGATAGTTGCTGGTTTTCTGGGGGAGTTTCGCGGTGGTGCGTGAGCTGATTTCTCCGCGTGTGTGGTGCTTCTGTGTGTTCCCAGACTCTGCTGCGGCTCAGAGTTCAACGTGGATTTCGCTGGCAATGCGTGTTTGCCTCCGAGGCCGCTCGCCCTCCAGCCGTCTCCCCCCGTGCGCCTGGAGGCGCTCGCGGACATCAGAGGCCCGCCTCTGGCTTCCGTCCCCGCGGCGCCCGACGCGGCGGCGTCCTCCCCGCCAGACGCCGCCTCCGCTCCGCAGGTCGCACAGCTAGAGCGGCAGAATACCTCAGACGGCGCTGCACACGCACCCGAGCGGTCGCCTGTCTCCGCGGCTGTCCCTTCGAACGTCTCGTCTTCGCCCGCGGGTTCGCCGCGGCCTCTCTCGGCTCCAGCGTGGCAATCCTGGGCCGCGGTGGTTTTCGGCCCTGCCGCGCCCCTCTCCCCGCCCGAGCGAGTTCCGCTCTCCCTTGCCCTTCCACCGTCGTCTCTTACGCCGCCTCTTCTTTCTCCAGGCCCTGCCGCGTTGTCTACCGCTTCGCCTGCGCCGCCTGCACCGCCTGCACCGCCTGCGCCGCCTGCACCGCCTCCACCGCCTCCACCGCCTCCACCGCCTCCACCGCCTGCACCGCCTGCACCGCCTGCGCCGCCTGCGCCGCCTGCACCGCCTGCGCCGCCTGCATCGCCTTCGCCTCCTGCTCCGCCTGCATTGCCTGCGCCTCCTGCGCCGCCTGCATCGCCTGCGCCTCCTGCGCCGCCTGCGTCTGCTGCGCCTTCCGTGGCGTCTCCATCGATTAGCGTCCCCAGCGGAGACTTCGGGGGAGACCGCGCGGCGGAGTCACCTGGCGGCCTGCTTTCGCCGGGCGACGGCGAAGGCGACCGAGTCCGCGGGCCGTTCATCGGGCTCCTTCCCTCTGCCTCACCCTCCCCCCTTTCGCCCCCGTCTTCTCCGCTCCTCCCTTCGGCCTCTGCTCCCGCTTCGTCTGCGACTGCACCAGGGAACGGAGCCGTCACTTCCTCTGTCCCTCCGTTCCCTGCGTCTTCTCCTTCTTCTCCGTCTCCTTCTCCTCCTCCTGTTCCTCCTCCGTCCGTCACCTCTTCACCGTCGGCATCTTCGGCGTCGGGCGCACCTTCGGCCTCGTCTCATGAGGCGTCTGCGCCGGCGGCGAGCCCAGGCATCCTGTCTCTCCCTTCCGCCGGCGTCTCGGATGCGTCGGGCGGTTCGCCGTCTCCTCGCGAATCTTCTAGCCAGGCGCTGCCTCCGCCTTCGTCCCCGTCGTCTCCTTCCGCTCCATCTGTCATGTCGGCGTCTGCGGTCTCGTCAGCTGTTCCTTCATCGGCGTCTGTCGCTCCGCAGGAGGCAGAGGCGTCTTCTCAGGGAGGCGAAGAAGCTTCTTCTCTCGAGCCGCAGGAGGAGCGCAGCGAAGGGCTGCTTCAGCCGCTCCAGGGGGCAGCGCGAGAAGGCGCGCTTGCCAATTCATCGGCGCCGAGCTCTGCAGGCTCAGGAGTCGTCACACTAGAACCTCTCGCCGCTGCCTCGACTTCAGGCGATCGAGCGAGCTCCTCTTTTCGAAGCCAGCCGCAGACGGACCCCCCCTCTCCTTCGGCGCCTCCATCTTCTGCACTTTCCTCTGCACCTCCTTTCCTGTCGTCTTCAACCGCGCAGCCTCCCTCAGCGTCGCTCAATTCGCCGCCGGCCGGCGCGCCTGCGCCTCCTGCGGCTCCCCTGACTTACCCGCGCCGCCTCGCCTCGGGGTCGCCTTCTTCCCCCCCCGCGCACCAGCCGGCGACTCTCTCGTCTTCGCCTCGCGCGTCGTCGCCGCTGGTGCCTGCCGCCTCGTTCGGCTCAGCGCTCGAGACAGCCTTGAGGGTCGCGGGACACCGGGTGGAAGCCGCTGCGCGCTTTTTCGTTGACTTTTTCTTCTTCGCGTTCGTGACCGTCGCGGCTGTGGCTGCCGCAGCCTGGCTCGTCTGTGCGCTTGCGCCGAAAGCCGCGGGCTCAGGTAAGCGAGGAAGCAGCGAAGAAAGCGTCAGCCGCTCAACGCAGGAGCGTTGAGAGCTCGGGCTTGGCAGCCGCAGAAAACAGGAGACGCGGCACGCGCACTCGCCGTCTCGCTCGTTCCCTGCCGCCCTTCCGCGGGGGGAGAAGGGCGCAGGACGAAGCCCTGGCGTACGCGAGCGGAGAACTGTCGCGGTCGACTCGCAGGCTCCTCGCAAGAAGACACACATTTTAGACGCAAATTTCTCGGCACACATTCCTTTTTTGTGAAACACGCTTTCGTTCTCGCAAGAAAAGACCGAGCCGGATCTCGCCGAAGAGAGCGCGTGCCGTGCCGCCTGCGGTCTGCACTTTCGACTGTCTTTCGATTGGGGTTTCAGCTTTCTCAGCTTCATGGATGTATCGGCCTTCGAGCCGCGGCCGCCGCGCCTCTCGCGTCGGAACTCTCGTGTTTCCCCCCCCCCCTCCCCCCCGCCCGCCCCCGCGCTGCATTTGACTGCGTCGTGTGGGTCCGTTCCGTCTGGCTGCAGGCATCGCGGAGGTCAAGGTGCTGCTGAACGGTTTCCGCAGCCTGCCGCACGTGCTGGAGGCGTCGGTCCTTGCCGTGAAGATTCTGGGGCTCTCGCTGGCGGTCGGAAGCGGCCTGGTGCTGGGCAAGGAGGGACCGATGGTTCACGTGGCCTGCTGCTGGGCGCAGCTGCTTCTCAAGATCTTCTCGCCGTCCTCCGCCGCTGCCTCCTCTTCCTGCTCTTCGCGCGCAAAGAAGGCTGAAGCCTCGCTCGCGCTGCCTCCTCGCGCAGACGCAGCCGACGGAGACGCAGACGCAGACATGCCGCCCGCGCCGCGGGGAGCGGCCGCCTCTTCGCCGCCTCCGACTCGGCCGCTTCTCCTCGGCGCGGGCGGCATGTCTGCGTCTGCTTCGACGGCGGTTTCCGGGGGGGCGTCTTGCGCGGCGTTCTTTTCGGCGGCGGGGCGGGCGCGTGCGTCGTCCAAGTCTCGCGAGGAGAATGTGCAGAAGCCGCTGCTGGCGGCGGCGAGCGCGGCGGGGATGAGCTGCGCATTCGGCAGTCCGATCGCCGGCGTCTTGTTTGCGTTTGAGGAAATGGGGGCCTCCGACTTGCCCGGCTCCGCGCTGTGGCTCTGCTGCTGCGCCTGCGTCTCGGCGTCGATTCTGCTCGAGATCCTGAACGCGCAGCTGAGTCCGAAGGACACACGCAGCACCTTCTACGCGGCCGGGTTCGCCTTCTTCTCGCCGTTCGCTAAGAACGGCAACAGCAGCCTCTGGCTCAAAGACAGCGTCGACCTCTTCCACACCTTCGAGGCCATCGAGCTGCTGCCCTTTGCGCTCCTCGGAATGATTGGCGGCGTCCTCGGCCCCGCCTTCATCTCCCTCGCCCTCAAAGCCAGCCAGTGCCGCCGCAGAAAGCCCCCGCGACCCGAAGGCCCAGGAGGCGCAGGCGCGGGGGGCGAGGGCGACGGCGCACAGAGACGCGGCGGCGGGCGCGCGAGCGAAGAGACGGCCGAGGCCGAGAGGGAGAGAGCCTCCGCGGAGGCGGGCGCCACGACGCCAAGGGCCCGCAGCAGCCTGAGGGCGGTCGCCGACGACTTGACAGCCATGTTCCAGGCCCTAGGGCCTGTCGCGGACTGCGTCCTCGTCGCGGCCGTGACGGCGTTGGTCAACTTCATGATTCCCATGGCAGGCGCCTCTTCCAACGACTTGCTCGGTGAGAAAGGAAACAAAGACGCGGCTCAAAAGCGCGGGGCGTCGCTCGCGCTCTGTCCTCCATTTCGCCTCCTCGCAGCCGCGTCGAGTTCGTGGAGTACGGTGAGGGCGCTTGCGGCCGCCGGCTGGGTCTCTTCGCTGAGGCTTGCCTTCGGTTCTGGCGTTGCTCCACGCCTCTCCTGCCAGGGGAGGCAGCTTTCCTCATACTATTACATATACTTTCCTTTTACATACCTACCTGGGCGTATTCATTTGTCTGCATACGAATACGCCTGTGTATGTATACATGTATTCGCGTCTCTATACAATTACTGGCAAATATGTGTGCGTAAAGGCGTGGATATGCCTATGTCCAGGTTATATCTGTATATATGTTGATCTATCTGACCACCTATCTGTATCTTTGTATCTACCTATATATACCTGCTTCCGAGTATCCAAGCATATAGGGCTCTCGTCACATTCGATAAGCGTTTGATGCCTTTCGTTCTCACTCCATTTCATGGTGTGCGCAGCAAAAGACAACACAGCGAAATGTCGCTTCCTTTCTCTTTTCAGAAAACCTCTTTTCTCGGTGCACGACGTCTTCGTCTGCGCACCCTTCCACCGATCGCTTCGGCATGTGTGTCGCGCCGTCCGCGCATGCGCCTCTCTCTTCGCTCGACTCCGCCGCCGCGCTCCCCTCCGCCGCTTCTCCGCCCTTCCTCGGCGGCGCAACCGCCGCGAACCCTTCTGCGCTCGCCTCTGCAGGAGATTTCGCGGCGCCGGCGTCCGCGTACCGCATCGATTCCGAGACGCTGGGAAAGCTCTTTCTTCTTCTCTTTGTCAAGTTCTCGCTGGCCGTCGCCGCCTTCGGCCTCGCACTGCCCGCCGGGATCTTCGTCCCTGCGCTCATTGTAGGCTCAAAAAAATGAAATCCAGAAGGCAAAAATCAACAGAAAGGCTCGCTGGGAGGGCCCTGCAGCGAGCGAGACAGGCATCGGCAGCCAGGCGGTGTGCAGAAGCGGCCAGCCGAAACCGCATTTTCATCAGAAGCTCTTTAGAGCGTGGCGGGGGGAGCAGTGACTTTTTTCCTCCAGTGTTGCGCCGTGTGGCGCGGTGCGCGACTGAAGGAGACACATGACTCAGAAGGAGAGAGAGAGAAGAGGGAGGGAGAGAGAGGGGGGGAAGGCAGCGCGCCGCAGTCCAACGAATGCACACGCGCATAGGTCTCATTGCATGCTTTGAAAGGAGAATATGGTAGCGTCTTTGTACCAATATAGGTGGTATCTAGTATCCTTCTTGGCGTAACGCTGAACCGCCGCACGCGTCTCTAATCGGTTTTCCTGTGGATCCTTGCGGGCGGCTATTCGTTGCGCCTTGGGAGTTAAAGAGTTTGGTTCTACGCCTTGTCTCCGCCGCACGCGTCGCCTCTCCGCACCCGCCTCCTTGAGGTCTTCCCTGTATGCAGACACACGCACATCCGTCTACATACAAGCGTATATGCACGCATATATATTTGCATATATATATATATATATATATATATATATATATATTTTCCGCATATACACATACATACACTGAACGGGCATACGCCTAAAACAGGTGCATGGATGTGGCTCTGTACGCCTTTGTCGTAAGTGTGTCTGTCCGTCTGTCGCTGGATTTCTGCAGATCGGCTCGGTGTACGGGCGTCTGATGGGTTTGTTGATTCTGCGACTGAATCTGGCGTACAACTGGATGCCTGTCGGCCCCTCGCCGAGTCGGTACGCGCTAGTCGGCGCTGTCTCCTTCCTCTGCGGCATCACGCGGATGAACCTGTCGCTGGTAATCCTCATGATGGAGATATCGTCGCAGGCACTCGGCTCGCCAAACTCCTCCGCCTTCGGCCTCCCCTTCCTCCTCGCCCTCGGCGTCGCCAAAGGCGTCAGCAGCGCCATCTGTGGCTACTCGCTCTACGACGGCCTCATCGTCTGCAAAGGATACCCCTACATGTTTCACACGCAGGAGGTAAGCCAAACACCCCGCGAAACTCAATCATCGTCCTACAGCACGCGCCGATACCTGCGGCGCCGGAATCTCACTCGGGGCGCAGCGAGGCCGCCTGTAATTTGACGTGGAGACTGGAGCCGCTTTCCTCGCGCCGCGCGGCAGAATGTTTGCGCGTTTCTTCCTCTCTCTTGCTCTCTGCATCCATGGGGGGGTAGGACAAGGTTTCGCTTCCTATGGTTTTCCTTCTTCGACACCTAGCCTCAGAGGCTTGGAGTCGCTTTCCCTAATCCCCGCGTGAATGGGGCGCGTACTTGCCTTACCGGTTTCATGCTCGGTGACTCTTCTTCTTTCTCCGTTTCCTTTCGTTTCTTCTTGCCTCTCTCGCGGGACAGCCTGCGCTTCTTCTCATGGAGTGTTGGAGTCTCTTGACAAGCGCGTTTTCTTTTTCTTTCAGGTCTCGTTTTCGAATCTACGCGCAGAGGAAGTGATGGAGCGCAACGTCGTGTGTGTCGCGGTCTCCGAGCGCCGCACACTCGGCGAGCTCCTTCATCTCGTTTCCAAGTACGTTTTTTTTTTCGATTTTGAGAGATGGCATGCACTGCGAGCCATACAGCCTCGTCTGCAGTCAAGACACGAACACTTGGGCGCGTATCACGTCATGTACATTCACATACACAGCTCTGTATCTCTTCTTCTATCTGTTTTTGCGGCCGTGCGACATGTTTATTCCCCAGCGCACAGTTGATGTCGTTTTGGGTCTGTTGGAGGATCCGCTGCCCTCGTGCAAATAGCGCTCGGGCGCCGGGGAAAGAGGCTCGCATGTGGCGGGTTTTTTTCTCTTTCTTCACCCCGATGAGACGGGTGCGCGGCGAGCTGCGCGCTCTCTTCTGTGGGTGCAGATACCCGTTTGAGGGCTTTCCAGTCATTTCTGACTCCGAGACGCGCCTGGTCGTCGGCTTTCTCAGCTCGCATCGGCTGCGGCAGGCGCTGCACGAGCTCCTGAGCCTGCAGCACCGCTTCATCCACGCGCATACCTTCGTCTCCTTCCGCTTCTCGGGCGAGCGGAGACGCGGCACGGTCTACCTGGTGTACAGACACCGCGACGAACAGGAGCGCTACCTGCCGCTGCTGCGAACCACAGACGCGGACGACGCGGCGCAGCGCGAAGACGAAGAAAACGAAGAGGAGGAGGAGGCGCGCGGCACAGGGAGCCGGTGGGCGCAGAGAGGCAGCGAGGAGGCGAGAGGCCTGCCGCTTCGCCTCCTCAAAGGCGGAGCGCGGGAGAGGGAGAGTGCTGGCGAGCCTCCGCAGGCCGAGGGCGGAAAAGCGAAGCGCGCGGCGGTGCCGTGGCTCGCGTCGCTTTCCGCGCTTCTCCGCGCGCCGAGAGGCTCGCCGCGCGACATCTCCGCCCAAACGAGCGTAGAGCTCCTTCCGCTCTCCACGGCGTCGTCCCCGGGCTCAGACTCGGAGGCCGCCTCCTCCCCGCCTCGCGCGGCCTCCTCCACTTCGCCTCTGGGCGGCCCGCCAGCGGAGTGCCTGTCGCCGGGCGCCGAGGCGCAGAGAGAAGGAGACAGCTCCGCGTCCGCCGTGAACCCCGCGCGCGGCGGCGACGCGCCGGCGCGCGATTCAGAGGGGGCGGCGAGGAAGGGCGTGCGAAGCGGCGGGTTTGAGGATAGAGCGGACGCGGCTGCGGCTGTGGCGCGCAACGGGGCGGAAGACGCGCGAGAGAGAGACACCGCGCGCGTGTTTTGTCGCCTGCCGTCGCTTGGGCGCGCGGACGAGACCAGCGCGCAGAGTTGGCTGCGGGGCACGCCGCAGCCTTTGGCGCGCGATGCAAAGGCGGAGGCGAGCGCAGAGGAAGACGTAGAAGTCGTCGACGTGCGCCTCGATCTGTGGGGCCTTCTCGACGAGAAGCAGCCGCTACAACTCCCTCCCGAGACGCAGCTCCTCGACGTCTACGGCACCTTCAAGCAACTCAAGTGCTCGTAGGCGACGCGACACCGCGCCAAACCCCTGTGGCGACAGGATTTATGCGCCTTCATATATATATATATATATATATATATATGTAAAATAGAGAATGACATATTTACAGGCGTATAGGCACGCATGTGTGCTGTCTGCGTTCTGTGAAACGGCTGGAGGCATGTCAGTGAATGGATGCTCACTCGCTGTCGCGCTCGCATCGATACACGACAGGCAAGTGTCTTCATCCCGTGTGCACACACTGCCATATATATATATATACATATGTATTTAAATATATATTTGTAGTTGCATATATTTATACATGTATATGTAGGTGAAGAGGGGAAGAGGGAGATCCTGCGGAGTCTGTATTGTGTGTGCGGAGGGACAAGTTGAATTTTTTCATCGACTTCGTTTTGTCGTCTTCTGACGCGGTCACGCGTGCACTCTCGCCCCTTCGTCTGTTTTGGGTTTCGACGAGAGCGACGGCGGTTTTTTGAATGCGTATTTTGTTTTCTGTCTCTATGCAGGTTGTGTCTGTTAACGTCCCACGGCAGCCTCCAGGGCCTCGTGACGAAGAGCTCCCTCATGCCATACATGCGCTTTAAGCACTTTCAGGCCGGCTGAGGCCGCGCGCCGCACTTCCTTCAAAGAGACGTTCCCAGAAATTTTATAACGAGATATCGTTGCAGAGCGCCTCGCCCGGCGCGCCGCGCGTGTTTCTGATTCAAAAACAGAATTCTTTTCAGCCTTGAGTACAGGTTTGCGTTTTGTTTCTAGGCATGGCGCCAGGGTTCGGCGGCGGAGGCTGCAGAGTGCGCCGTGCCCCCATCGCGCGCTTGTGAAGCTTTTCTAAAGGAGGAGGGGAGAGGCAGGCGAGACACAGCTGTCTGTTTCGTTGAACTACAGCAGTTTGCAGACGTTTCGTAAGCGCACCCCTCACCGCGCGTGCAGACTGAGAAGCTCTTGCAAAAGAAGAGTGGGCGGTGGTTTGAATTCTGTGGACTGAGGAATGCGAGGCACCCGAGTGTGCCGTCGTTGAGGCTGACGCAGACTGGCATCCCTGCATGCGGAGCGACAGACACACTCCTGCGCGTCGCTACCTCAATAAATACAGATATATACCTACGATTTTAAAAAACTAGCACGTCTATTCTACTGCTTAGACAACAACTTGCTTTAATTCCAACTGATCCTAAAGTAGAATTCAATCAGCCATGCCTGCGATGAGCTCCGTAACCGGTACAGCTATTCATTGGGAAGCTGCCGCAGATACACGTATTTGTATTCATATATATATACATATATACATATTATATATATATATATTATATATATATATATATTGTAGGGAGGGCGTTGAAGGGCCGCGAAGACTGTGGAGTCTGACTGGCGACAGAGAAATGCTGCGTAGCCGAGGAAACGAAGGCGAAGAATCTGGAAGAAGAGCAAACACAGTGGCGTCCGCGTCGTGCAGAGAAAGGAAGGCAGAGAGACAGAGCGAACCTCTCCCCGGCACGCGAGACCCAGAAGAAGAAAAGCTGCGATAGGGGTGCCGGTGTGAGTTGTATGAAACTTCAGTGAGCGCGTGAGATCGTACTTTTGAATAGAAAGAATGCAGGGAGCCAGAATACAAGCACAATTCGACTTCTTTTTCACCCCTGGATGCGCAGAGCGCCCAGGTTTCTTCTTCGTGTCCATAGACAAACCTCACCAGAAACACGGAGCTCCAGCTCTGTAAGAAGGCCCCCTCCACAGGCAAGGACACGTACAAACATATACAGGCGAACGCGTCTCCGTTGTGCAGATGTGCCGCGCGAGGCAGGCAGAGCGTCTCGGCGTCAGCGCGTAGTCGGTCTGCGCGGCAGCTGACTCACCTCGCAGGCAGCGCACCGCGCAGAAGAAAACGAAACCTGAACCTGTAACCTTCTTGTGCAGCGCATGCGGAGAGAAGAGAAAAAGGCCCAGAGGCAGACGCCCGCAGTCTCGTGCACAGAGAGAGAGGAGGGGGGGGGGGGTGGATTAGAGACGGAGCGACAAACACACACAGCCCACGCGAACGTGTTACGTCGCGTGACTCCTCAGACAGAGAACTCTCAGAGAGAAACAGAAAAAGTGTCTTTTCTTTCCACACTCGCCACGCACTGCCGCTTTCTCCCTCCAGCAGTGCCAATCTACCGTTTTGCGCGGCCGTTTTCTGGACGAAAATCGCCCGAGCCTGTCTGCGTCGTTTCGCGGACATGTACCTCCACGCATTTCGTTCGCGTGGCAGCCCGGTGCGAAATTTTCAGGCGCACGCGGCGCCGGAGACGAAGCAAGAGACTGGCTGTGCCGCAAGCGCCTCGCGCGTGCGCCGCGGAGAGACTCGCGCTCGATTTCGCGCGGCGGCTCGCGTCTCTCCTTCCTCCTTCCCGCATCGTCTCGAGTCGGATGCCGTGCCATTGCGCGCGCGCAATTCTCTCTTTCGCATGGCATCGCGCGCGGCCTGCTTTCCTTCTTTGCGCATCTGGCGCGCTCGTGGCTGCCCCCGCCGCCGCGCAGGCCTCCGCTCACTCCTCTGCCTCTGCCTCACCCTCTTCGTCCTCGAAGTTGCCGAGGTCCACGTCGCCCTCGAAGGCGCCCGACGGCGCCCACCTTTCCTTCTCCTCTGTGGCTTCTTCGTCGTTGTACGGACAGCCCTGCAGCATCTGAATCAAGTGGCCTTCGGCGATGTACTGCGGAGGAATCAGCGTGCGAAACGGCACGCCGCAGGAGGGACACGAAGGCGCGTCCGGCGCCTTCTCGTGAAGACACGCCGGGCACGCCGCACGCGAAAAAATCCAGTCTGCAGCCGAACGAAACGATGCACACGCACACACGCAACAATCCCCATATGCCGCTATCCGTATCGATCTATCTATTCCTATTATACACATACACATGTCGATAGATATATATACACGTATACATATATATACATATAAATATATGATGAAACCGGTAGAAACGGAGAGCAAGTGTGAAGAAGGTTTCGCGCTTGCGAACTCGCGCTCTGCGACAGTGCGACTCCCGTAGCACCGCGTCCCTCTGCTCACGGCCATCAATATGTAGACACATGCACAACGCCTGCAAATACAGGTGCAGAGAGTTCCGCCGCGAACAACTGTTCGTCCTGGAGAACGTGAAAAGAACTGAGCAAGGGTCGCAAGACGCGTGTCTGCGGCGTTTCCTACCCAAGTCTCCATCTTCTTCGAAGTCCTGCAGCACCACCTCGTCTCCAACGAACACACCGTCCACCAAGACCTGCGGAATGATGACTGCAAAAAGTAGAGAAAAAAAAAGCGAAAAGTGAAAGAACTGCGCAACTCAGCCACGTACGTCAGAGGGGAGCCGGAGAAAGAAGAAAACACTTCGCAGCACACCACGACGCAAGCGGGCGGGCCGCATGCTGGAAGATGAGCTGCGAAAGCTGAGGCGATGGAACAGAGTGAGGGAAGAGCGAGCACGACGCGGCAAACAAACGGGAAGACACGCGAAACTCACTCTCAGGATCGGCGCTGTCTTCCGTCTCAGGCGTCGCCTTGAGGATGCGGTTGGCCTTCCACTCCTTGAAGAGCTCCACGTCCTTCAGATCTGACAAAAAGTGGAAGAGACACACGCCGGTTGCTGAATCAACAGAAGAAGATTTAGAAGCCTTCTATCGGCACCTGCGAAGGCACCGGGCGCGGCTGGCTGCAAATTCAGCCTGACTGGAAAACTGCACAGCGGTACCGGAGACCCTGCGATACGACGCAACGAACGGCAAGATGCGACGGCGGTGCGCCAGCGAGAACCGACACCGCTGCGCTGATCAGAACTACATCTGAAAAGATTTGCACCATTTCGCACGAACGGACAGCCTCCGCGATCGGGGCGCGCATATGTACAGCTGGGCAGCCTATGACGTAGCCCCTCGGCTCCGATTTCGCAGCTTGGGCCTCGCCTGCGTTTCGTGCTTGAAGTCAGTTTTCAGCGCTAACTCACTTTTCGCACTGCTGGTGTCTCGGTTAGAGTCGATGATGATGTAGACGACGCCTTTGCAGTCGAGGAAGTTTCTCAGTCTCTGACTCGCAAAGAATTGCCTGCGAATGCTACCGAGCGAGGTGGTGATGAGGACGATCTCTGCGACTTCGCCTGTGTCAGGTACCTCGTCGTAGCCGAGGCCGCCGTCGCCGCCGACAGCCACCGTGGCCTCGCCGCCCTCCTCTGTCTCCGCGGAGACGTCGCCGCTGACTTCTTCTCCCTCTTCACCCGCTTCTTCCTCCACAACTTCCTCGCCACCCTCTCCTCCCTCAACTGCCTCCTCCTCGTACGCCTCCTCCTGCAGCGCGACTTCTTCCTCGCCGTCTGCCATGGCGCTCAAAAAAGACGAAGGAAACTGCGGGCACCCAGCGCCGCGACGACAATGCACGGAGACGGCGGGGTCGCGAGAGTGAACTCGGACGCACGCACGCACAGACGGCGCAGAAGCCGCTTCAAAGAGAAGGAAACGATGAAGGAATGCGCAGCAAATGCGTGACCAGGAGGCCAACGCAGACGAAAGCGAGGGACTGGGGGAGCAAACAACCGAGCGAACAGGTCAACCCCAAGCGATGACCAGGCTTCAGAGGAACGAGAGACGACGAAATTTCAGGGAGAACCTGAAGGCCCATAGGTGAGGAGATATTTGAACGGACGAGAGGGGAGAAAAAACGCGACAGCTGAGAAGAGAGAGAGAGGAAACGACAGAGCGAGGGAAGGTGATCGAGCGCGCACTCCGACAGGGGCGGCGGGCACTATTCGAAGCTCATGAGGTGGGGCGAAAAAGTCTATTCCACACGCGAAAAACTAATGCGGAAAAGGTCATGACGCTGTGGAACACCAAGGACGAAACGGTGACCGGAAACCAGAGAAAACGCCGAGGAAGTGACCGAGATGCGCATACGCGTATACACTCTGCAGATCCCCGGAGACGGAAATGGAAGCAGATGGAACACGGACGGAAAGGAAATAAAGATTAAACGCTCGGAGAAGAGCGGTGGGAGGGTCAGAATCTCCGCGATATTCGAAATGGATTCATAGGATGAGAGACAACCTCCCAGAGATTTACCAAAATCACCTGACGCATGTGCGGCGAACCGACAGAGGAGCTCGCTGCCGGTGCTGACGCCGAGGGAAGTTTTCGCCACCCAAATAAAAACCGCCTCTCGTGCGGCCCTCGTCTCAGTTCGTCTTTCGACCTCCGAAAATCGCGGAAACGTAAACGCTGAATGTCAAAAACGCCCGAAAGGCCGTTCCCAAGTCACGCGCAAAGCGGCGCTCCTCCCATCTAGCCGCGGCCAACGCAAATGGTGGCGCGACCGCAGGCGAGTTCGATGACGCGGAGTGGGGTTTGACCCGGGCCGAAGCGCATCGGAAGACAAAAACGGAGAAAAGGTGAAACACACTCCGTTTTGGGCAGAATAGAAACAAAACAGTAGATAGCTAGTCGAACAGAGCACCAGAGGGGGGATAAAAGCAGCTGAATGGTGCTCTGCACGCGCTGCACATACACCCGCGCCCGGCAGGGAAATCAGCGAGCGAAGACGGGTGGGGGCCGCCCGCGGAGATACTGTTCTTCTCGTGATTTATTTGCGATTTTGTGTGATGGGAATAGCAGGAAAGGAAGGCAATGTGAGCGAGCAAAGAGATGACCGCGTGGCTCGGTTTTGAACCAATTCTTTTTTTAACCCCTGCAGGGTTCCCACTGGGCCCCCGTGGCACATTCGGAACTGTCGGTGCCGCCGAATGTCGTTCACCGGGCTTTCGCCGGTCCCAGCGGAGATATGTCGGGAATCTGGTGAGACCCCTGTGTCGGTGCAGCACACTTTCGTATGACGGGAGCTCTGGGAGACAAGCATCTGCGCGAAGCCTTTGTGTCACCGCGGGACCGGCCTCCATGCAAGCAGCGCAGCGAGCACACGCAGAAAAACGCTCGAGCGAAGCCGAAGAGCAAGCAGACACACAGCAGATACAAGGCACAGCCTTTGCGGCTGGTGTAGAGTCCACTTCTCATACCATCTTCGGCTCTCACCTTCTTGTCGCGACTCCGATCCCCCCAGTCCACAGGATGACCCCAGAGAGAGACTACAGGGAACTCACGCTCCAACGGGAGTCTCAACAAAACGGGAGGAGAGACAAGTGAACACAAGAGCCGCACTGTGAGGCGGTGCCTGTAGAACGAATGGCGAAGGAGCCAGACTCGAAAATAGGCTGCGTGTGTCAGGATGCCCCGAGAGTATCCTTGCTATTGCACATGAAACGCGCGGGCCCATCCGCTGCGGAGACAGCGTCGCCGCGACGCGCCCCCCCGTGGAACCTGGAAATATTCGAGAGTTTCGTGGCCTTGAGTGGCTCGTTTGAGACTGCACTCCAAACCTGCTTTCTCAAATCTCCAGCATCACGACTCGCAGCCCACCTCGAAACCAAAACTGGAACGTGGCGCAATGGAGCGCGCTTCCAGTCTGCGTACCTCCCGCGCTCTTAGTGTGGGCAGCGTATTCGTTCGTGTCGCGCCTTCGTGACGGCGAGAGCCGAAATGAAAAAAGATCCGTTTACAGGGAAACTGACTCTACAGAGTCCGTGCGCCCTAGCTGCGCAAGCAGTCCGCGTGCCTTGTACAGGATCGCGTATTTCCCACCTCTGTCTCATACACATAGTCCCATATATTTATACAATTACATATAGTTAGAAAATATATACATATATTCAAATGCTTGTGATGGGTATGTGCGGATGCTACGCCGTACAGAAGAGTAGCCTAGCCAACCCCCTCTAGTCGCGACCTGGCAGCCATCGCCTCAGCAAGCGCCGACGCCCTCTGGGCGCGCGTCTTTCTGCGATCACTAAACGAAGGAAATCGGGTGGAGGAAAACGACGCACAGCTCTGCTTGACCCTTGTAAGCACCTCTTTCTTCTTCATAAGACAGTCTCCGCTGGGCGGCGCAGCTCCACAGAGGCGTCAACAATGCAGACAACGAAAACGGACATCGCACGAGCTCCGCTGCCCGACGCCCCAAAACGCGCGCTCGGCCCGGAGCCTTAAGCCGTCCACCAGACAGCCACATGTGAGCCTAAACAGACTGAGCTCGAGAGCCCGTCGCGCCTCCGCGGATAAACCGGAACCTGCCGCGCGTCTTCTACAGTTCTCGACAATCAGACACAGCACTCTCTCTACGGCCCTCGCTCCGCATCGTCTCTTGCGCACGGCACCTCTCCTCACTGTCTTCAGTTTTCTTTCCTGAGAGGCAACACGTGAACGCTGACACGCACTTCGACTCTCTGCGCGGAAGAAGGTCGGCGAGTCGGCCCGCCGAAAGCTCTCTAGCCAGCGCGACTCTGATGGCTCGAGAGCCAGAGGAGTCGCGGGATTTTTTCTAACATACGGCGCCTCCCCATCCCCGCGGCGTTCCGACCTGCAACTGAGAATTCTTTGCGCTCCCCCTACGGAAAATCGACTACGCTTTGCCCGATACCCGCGTAGGGCTCGGCTCTCCCGTGGACCCGTCGTCGATGTAGCGCAGAACCTCGTCGCTCTCATCCAGGTGCTTCATCATGAACACGAAGTTGTCTCGCGACTTCTCCGTCCTGCAAAACATGCAACACATGCCACACACAATGTTAGAAATCATTTTCATGTTCAAAAGATACAATTGCAAAAAGATGGTTGTAGTTGTACTTGTTTGTTTTTTTGAGAACGTAGAATTAAACATTCGCGCTCCTTCACGCCGGCAAACCCACATACATCCATATATATATATATATATATGTATAGGCGTATAAATAAGCATGTGAGTACAGGTGTACTGGTTTACGCACATGTGTAAATGCCCGGAGCTACATATTCAGACAGGCAGGCTGGCCGCTCGCTCCATGCGCGTTGCCGAGAAGGACCGCCCAGCAAGGAGGGCTATCGGCGAGCACACAGACGGATGTGCACACAGACAGACGACGCATGAGCGCCTCGAACGGACTGGTGCGCGCGCGTGAAGAGAAAAGAACCATCCAGATCGATGAAGACCGAGCTAGAGGCGACCGCCACACATTCTAAGAAACCAGACACGGCCAAACCGTTCCAGAAAACCGCACACCCGAGATGTCTTCACGCTCGCTCAAACTGTAGGGCTGTCGTCCCCTTCTGCCGAGCGTTCCCACGCCGAGGTTCACTAGAAATACGACTTCCGAGTGCAGCCGCGGACTTACGGAAAAATTAAAGCAAAGGAATGGTCGCTCAGCTTGACGACCGCGCAGCGAGAGGCTGGCGGCAGTTGGTGGTTCTTCGCGGCGGCACGAAATGCACTGTCGTCTTGGCCCGGCGAAACAGACTGAAGCAAGTCACAGACCACCGGCACAACGCAGTGCACAAACTTAAGGCATGCCGCGCAACAAAGGCGGTCAGTCTCTCCCTGGCTCTGCCTCCATCGCTCGACGAATCAAGCGCAATGGCGACAGCGATTGGCTACATCCGCTACGTGCCTATCGATCTGCCTAAACACATGCGCTGTACGCCATGACTGTCTACACAGAACTTTATATATAATATGCAGCGCGACCACGCAACCGCATACATGCGCTAGAAGCAACAGGCGAGCAACGAGTACCCGACTCTGCGCTTTTCTCGCGAGATCTCGATACATCACTGGGTGAAAAGTCTGGGACACGGCCACGCAAAAGGATCGCACTCGACAACCAGCAACAAAAAACACACACACACATGATGAAGCGGGAGGCGCTTGGCTGCAAAATGCCCTACCAGAACCTCATCGAAGACGCCGACGATTTGGCCTTTGTTGCATCTCAGCGATAGCAGCTGGAGTGAGGCGCCCGAGAGACACAGCTTCCGCACCACCAACGAGCCCTTGGAAGTCGCCTACGAAAAAAATTCGGGAAAAAAAACCACTGCATGCAGGGAACACCGGGGTCTCAGGGCTGCGACGAGCTGACACCCACCAAAACCCTCTGCCACGTTTCCCGCTGTGCGGCCCGCCACCTTGACGCAAATCTGGCTGGACTCGTGCTCTGTTTCTCTGTCTATTGACGTTCGCAGCCGCGAGCCACCGCGACGGCGCCATGAAAATCTGCTTTTCTGAGTACTGACACCACCTCTGTGCAGCTGAACGCGTCCCCAGACTGCGAGACCCGCCCTCGCAGCCCGGCCTGTGCTTACGCGACTCGCGCGCATGAACGCTCGCACAGCTGCGCGTCTTCCCTCGAAGGCACGCACGCAGAAGGCTCCTGAGAAGCCTGTCTACCGCGCGGCGGGTAAACCTGAACCCGACGATCGTTCATCTGGCCTCAGTTTCCTCCACAACGCGCTTGTGCGCAGCAGTTTTTGCTCCTTCTGTCTCGCGGGCAACCCTCGCGCGGTTTGCGCGTTTGGCCGTCTCGCATTTTCCGCACTCACCTTCTGCACGTTCATACCCTTGCTGAAGGCCGAGATGCAGTGCGCGAGGCGCGCTCTGTCGGTTTGGCCTTCTTCTCCTTGCTTCGGCGGCGCCACGAAGAGCTCATCGACTGTCTCACACGCCGCCACGGACGCACACTCTTCGTCCGAGTCGTCGAGGGTGTCTTCCCAGTCACCCAGCGCGCTCCCCGCGACCAGCCGCTTGGAGGTGCGAAGCAGCAGCGCGAAACTGTTTCGCTCCGCCTCGCTGGGGAAGACAATCGTCACTGTCACCGGCTGCGGCAACGAATTCGCGCCCGGCAGCGTCGACGGGAGCTTCTGGCCTGCACCAAGAGACACGAAATGCAACACGCCGAGCGCACATCCACGATCTCGCTCGTGCCATGTGCGCTGAAGAAGCCCGACGCCGCGAGGCGCCATCAGGGACTGCGACGCCTCGCAGTTCCACGCAAACACGCTCTTGCAAAAGTAGATTCGGACGCCTGCGCACGCGGGATGACGGCACATCTAGGTCTGCACAAAGACGATGCATGCGCGCTCAAGCCATACGATACACACATCCAAAACTGCATATATATATATATATATATCTATATATACATAAGTATTTAGATGTAGATATAGATATGAAGAACGAACACGCCGCTTCGCAAGCGACTGAGAGCGTGAGTGAACGCGATAAGACAGACGCCGATGTGCAGCCTCCAGGCCCCACGAAAGCAATCGATTTCAACAAGCACAGGGACGGACAGTCCGCGTGAATGATACACACGTGAGCGCCACAAATGTATGTTCGCATGCATGTGCATCTTTACCTGGCGCAGGCTGGAGGCCGGTGGCGCTGCTTCGCCGCGCGTTTGCTTTGAAAACAATGTAGAGAGACTGGTTGTTCGGAACGGCGCTGCTCGAGTTCTTTGAATCCGCCTGCAGACGCGCGAGGGCGGGCGACTTGCCGAATTGGATTCTGTCGATGTCATGAATCTTGACGGCGACGTCAACCACCTGCTGTCCGTTGACCTCCTTCGTGACAAACAGCTTCTGAACATACATCGCGCTCAAAACCGCCTCGCTATCGATTTTCCGTGGACATGTCGATACCAGAAATTCCCATAAACCGTCCGTTTCGGATGGGTTTTAACACCGCCTCTTTCAGTAACTGTCTGCCGGTACATCAGGTGGTCCTATGTGTTGACCCAAATCGAACCGACCATGATACGACTGTCCCTTGAATACTAGGTGACTCCGGCTATGACATAGACAGAAACAGCGACGCGCGGCGCCTTGACTCGCCCTGCGCAGAGAGGGGTCGCCAACACGCGTGCAGGCCTCGAGCATCAAGTTTGGCATGTGCAAAGCTTCGATAACGTGCACCTCTACGCGCGGAAGGCAGGAGACGCGCGCAGCGACGGTCGCCGCGCAGAGAGGAAAACTGACGCACGACGCGCTTCGCAGACGTCGACGACACAACGCGACGCACGCACACGAGATCAATGGGGCGACGCGCCCAGGCAGACGCCCGCCCGCGTTTGAGCGCGTAGCGCTTACGTTCAGGTTGACGCAGACAGAGGAGCGCAATTTCTTGCCGGTCGGTGTGATGAGAATCACCGGCTTGGCGATCATGTACTCATCCACGAGCAACCGATACACGACTTCGAGCTCCGCGCCGTTGTACTGAGACTTCAGCTGCTTGACTTCTGCAGACAGACAGGCGGCCACCGCAACATCAAAACGCGATACAAACCGACGGCGCTTTCTATCTGCGTCGGCGCACACGAGGATGAGAAGTTGCTAGTTCTGGATACCACCACGAAGCGCAGGAAGCTACAAAGAGCACACTTACTCGCCTCGGTCTTCGCATCCCACTCCTTGTCCGGCTTCTCAAACTCCTTGACCTGTACACCGCCCCACTGCACGCGCCGGCCTGCGCACGCAGAGAGACAAACCAACCAAGAAAACCAAGCCCTGAGAAGGTGAGAAGAGACTGCACCTGAGACTGCGGGACAAAACGAATTCCACGGCGACCACAGGATTCAAACGCCAGCCGCGAAAGGATATCTTGGAAACCTTCAAAGCAAGCTCATCCGCCTATCGGTCTGCAAACGCGTTTTAACGAGAATGCCGGGGAACGGGTGTACCACGAGGCGTGACTCTTGTGCATGCATATATATATATATATTCAAATATACATATAAACTCTGGTAGATTCGCATGCGCACAGGAAAGAAAGAGGAGAGTGGCGCAGCCGTGGGGGGCAGCGAGGCAGCCCGCTACGCACGCGTCGCGTGTCTCGAAAGGGGAAGTTCTGAAAAAAAACGAACCTAAATCGACGCGAAGTCGGTCTTGGTCTGCCTCGTTGACAAATTGAATGGACACGCGTTTGGAGGCTGCCGCAGCGGCGCGCTCACGCCCTGACGACTCCGAGGCATCCTGCACCGCGCGGTAGATCTCGTCTCGCAGGATCGCGCGCATTTTCTGAAAAAAACGAACGCCTCACACGCTAGAGCCCCGCTGAACCTCGCAGTAAAGCAGGTACGTTCGATTCACACACGCCCACATGCATGCATGCACACATGTATTTATATGTGAAAGTACGTATATACATATACGTGTGCGTATGCATGCACGGTAGCCGGGCACGGCTGCCGTCCCAGTGTTTGACGTTTTTCCCCTCGTCGCGATCGGCGCATTCGAGCGTGCAAGGCACACTTCGGCGTTTTCGGCCGCACTATTCACACGTATTTCGAATATCCATGGCTTGCTGGTGCATGCGCGGCCTCTTACCGAGCCTCGAGGCACGAAGTCAGGCGGGCGAGTTGGCGTCTCGCCCTCCTCCGCGACCGCGCACTCAAACAGGTCAAGTTCATCTTCGAAGAGCTGGAAACAAAGATGCAAGCAAAGAGTGGTTGCATGCGCATCACGCCAGAGACACAGCCGCTAGGCGATGATGGACGCCGAGGCTTCATCAAGAAAAAAAAAGAAGCTCGACAGCGCCGCGACCGGCCTCTCCTCGTTCGCTTCCACAGGCGGTGCGCAGAAGCGAGTCTTCCAAGAAAAAGCGGCACGCGAACGCTCCACATAGGAGCCACGAAACATCTGTGGTCTACACAGTTCCACCCTGTCTACAAATTCCAGTAGACGCCTGTCACTGTCGTTTCTATAATCTGTTAATGCTTGCCAGCTCGAAGCCGTACATCCTTTCCAGGGGCGGCGGGAGGGTCGTGGTCGATTTGCTTGTAGAGGCTGGCGGCAAGCGCGGTGACTTTCTCGCTAGACGGCCATGCGAGCTTGAAAAACTGAGGCTCGCAGTCCTCCTTGCGGGCGCTACTCGACACAGGAAAGAGAAAAGACACCGACAGAGACAGGATTCGGCGGCGCGGAAGCGACGGGGGGGAGAGGCCCGCCCAGCCCGGCGGCGGAAAAATTTTAGAGCCCTAAAGACTCCGACGAGGCGAGACACGACGCGAGATGTGGACCGAAGCCGACAGGAGGCGGATAAGACCGCTTCACAGTGCCGCCCAAGAAAGCAAGCAAGACACACGTCGCACGAAGGATGCATCCGACAGAGAGGAAGCCTGCAGCGCGAACGAAAAATGAAGACATGAGCCGCATATCGGAGCGCACGTGACAGCCAAAGAAAGCGAGTGACAAAGGCCCATCCCTCTGCAGCGCGCCACACGAGGCGAGACGAAGGCAGCGGGGAGACAGCACCGAAGCAGACAGACGAAGCTGAGAAGAAAGCGGAAAGAGCCTAGCAAGGTTCAGAGAGGCGAGAAAAGGACTACCGTGCGGACAGACGAGGCGAAGACGCAGACGCTCGAGAGGAGGAACGCGCGAGACAAGCAGAGGATGATGCGAATCCAGAAAAAAGGATATAAATGCGCATAAACGCATAGAATCTCGCAGGCAACCCCGCGCGAGACCGACAGGCTGACAGGACGGGACTCCAGTTATCAGATACAGACAAAAAAGTTCTATGACTGCTGCACACCGCCACCCGAGTGGACTGAAAAATCATGTCCTCCAGCGCGCGCAGGTGGCCTAGACGACGCAGAAGCGGCACGCCTGGGGCCGACCGCTGTTGCAGAAAAGACCCAGAACGAAAGCGAGGAAGCCTCACCCCTTTGCTGGTCCCGCCATTGTATCTGTGGAGAGATTTCACGCGAACGCCTCGTTGGCAGGCGCTCTCTCGCGTGTGCCTGCTGCGCACGCCTCACGCCGCGAGTTTTTTTCGCGGCAGCGGAGAAGTGGAGGAAGCAGCGATACGTCTTCTCTCACAGACACGCCTGCCAACGCCTTGGGAACGAAGACGCCCGCTTAGACAACTAAACGAAAACGGCGGCTCAGCGAAGAGTGGGCGAAGGGGGGAGGGGGGGGGGACAGCACTGCTGGCGGGGTAGGGAGTCGGAACGCCCCTACAGAACGTCAGCAACGGTTTGGTTTCCGGTCGGAGACCAAGCCCTTCTGCATGCACGAAGGCAGCGGCTAGCGACTTGCAGGAGACCGAACCCACGCCTACAAAGCGCCAAGACGGAGGACAGCTCGAGCGTTGCCGTCGGGCGAGACGACGCGGCGGAGGCCGCGGAGAGGAGGCGCCGGCGAAGAGGTTCGAGGTTTCGCAGTCTCCGCCACGGCGTGGGGGGCGGAAGAGAGAGACGCCGAAAGGGGCGACGAGGAGGGAAAAATCGAATGAATGCGGAGCGCAGAAAGAGCCCGATTGTGGTTCTTTGGAGGCGGAGACGAGCGGGGCCTGGGAATCGGCCTCTCGTCATCACCCTCCCGCGGGTGGTGACTTTCTGGGGAGCCACGAACGGAGGGAGAATCGAGGTCGGATGCAGACACCTCAGCGGCGAGTGCCAGACAGCTCGAGGACGGAAGAACAGCGAAGTCTTTATCGCAGACGACGCCGAGCGCCTTCTCGCAGACTGCGGCTGGTGGCAGCCGGCGCGTGGAAACGCGGAAATTGAGACGCGGGACTTTGAACGGCGCGGCGGGGCTGTCACTCTGGGCAGATGCGCGGAAACGGCGGCTTCCAGGCGCAGAGAGATCTGTGCAGGGCGCCCTGCGGAGAGAAAACGGGAGAAACTTTGGGATCGGGGTACATGCACACAGACGAATCTCTCTTTTTCGCCAGGTTCGCAGAACTCGGCCCCGCCACGCGTGCCTTTTTCTCTCAAACCCAGAAGCTTGAAAATGCGGGTTTTACCACAGCAGCTCGCTGTCTAGTGCGCCACTCGGAGACCGAAAACGAAGAAAAGTCCACGCTGCCCGCGGGAAAGAGCTGGGTCTCTCGCCGGCGACATCGCAACGCGCCGCCCGAGCGCCAAGTCGACCGCGCACCCAACTCAACTACCGCGCCGCGCTCACGCTCGCCAGAGAGTGCTTCTAGACACACTGCGAACGATTCTGCCGCTGCGCTCTCTCCACGGCGGCCGAGGGACTGGCGCCCAGAAGAGGCAGAAACAAAAAGACACTCTGCAGAAGGCACAGTTCTCCTGCGGCGCATCCACGTATCCACTCGCACGCTCTGTAGAGGGGCGGAGTTTCCACTTCACATGCGCCCCTCAATGGCTTCGCAAGAAGAGAGCCCTCGAGGGGGTGAGGCGCCAGCTGTGATCCGAGGCGCGCAGACGCCAGGGAATGCGAAACACAGGTGAACGAGAACGTCGGGAATTTGCGGACGAATGTTCCGTTCGCCACTCGAGCTCTCACGGTCCGGAAGGCCTTCTTCAGGGCCGTAGCCGACAGGGAGGGACGGGCTGATGAGCCTTGCAAGCAACGGAGGCAAGGTCGTCAGCGCCAGGTTGCCAGGAGTGACGTTTCCGCTCCCTTCCCAGATCTGCTGGCGACGATTATCATGCAGCGTGCGATAACAGAGGCAAAGCGAAGCGGCGGAGCTTGGAGAGGCGTGCCGGCTCTCGAGGCACCAAGTCCACAGCGTGAGGCGGGTCGCTGCTCGAGAGTCTGCGCGGGCGGCGCGATGCGCAGCGTCTCTCAATCTTTCAATGCCTTTTCCTGCGCGCCGTCTTCCGATGGCAGTCGTTTTTCACGTCGTCCTTTCGCCCGCCCGCGCCTGTGCGGCAGACACCACACGCCAGGCGGCCGCAATGCCGGGGGGGTCGGCTTATATACGCGCGCAAGGCAAGACCCGAGAGTGTGCTGGGCGGTGAGCGGCTCCTTTTTGGGCAATGTCGCGCGGCTAGAAGGTATTGCGCGTCCGCCACTTTGCAACGCGCGGTTGTCTCGTCGTCGCCTGCTCCTGTTCTGTGGCAGTCCTTGCTGTTGGGTCTGCGCTCGGATCGCGACCTGCAGTCTGCGCCCCCCTGACTCTCTAGGTCCCGCAAGTTGAGTCGCGTTCGCCTGTGAATCGCTGCGGCGAGGCGAGAAACACACCCAAGTGACGGCGCGCAAGGACAGTGTATGGCGGAGCGCCGCGGAGGCTTTTCGCAGTTCTCTGTTTCAGCGGCGGCGCTCGTGAGGAGAGCAGCGAGAAGGGTCGCGCTCACTCGCGCCACGAGTGCCAGAGCCCGGACCCCGGGGGGGGGGGGGGGAAGGCGGAGGCGCAGGTGTGCAGTTTCAGCGCTTTTTCCTTAATGGAGGAGAGTCTCTCCCACAGCCACGGCGTGCGACGCGTCGTTTTTGTCGCTGTCTTCCCGCCGCCAGGCCTTTTCGAGTTTCTCTGCGCACGCGGCTCACTGTGTGTAGACGTTTTCTGAGGTTTGGTCGCAGATTCGTCGTGTGCTCCCCACGCGCGCCGCTGCCTGCCTACTTGCCGCGCGCCGTGACTGCGTCGGTCGAGTAGGAGAGCGCAGAGAGTTCTGCAACTCGGCACTCCTGCCGCGAAGCGCAGGCGGACAGGCGCGTTGAGATCCGCGGCTGCGTCCTCTGCTTGCCGAGTACGTCATTTTACGTTCGGATTCCGTTCTCTTTTACGGGGCGTGACGACATCGCAAACTGAACTGCTTTTTCTCCACGAGCGGCGGCGGATCACCTTTTTGCCCTGTCCCCTAATTTCCTGGGATATATGTGCATGTGCATCGCGCGAGAGCGGAGAGGGAGAACTTGAAACACGCGTCATTCTAGGCAGCGCGAACTCCTCTCCCGTTAAGCATTTGGTTTGTACACTGTAGGCGTGTGGAGGAAGATTTCCTCGCACTTTACCGCGTGGGAGGAGGAACGCATCCCGTCGCCCGTGCCTCCCCCAATGTCCGTTTTTCCCCCGGCGCTCCGCTGAGTTTTGTGCTCGCGCGGTGCCCGCGGGTCGCCTGCCGTTTTTTTCTCGCCTCCGTCTTTCGAAAAAAGTCTCAGATTGCACCACTTGCGTGCCTCGCGCCACACCTTTTCGGCCCTCTCGCTCCGGATCCACGAGATCTCGGGCGCATCTTCCAGGCGCAGAGTGCAATCGCCGTCGCTTCCGCCTTTTTCCTACATCCTGTCGCTGCCGCGTTTTCTTGGTGACCGCGAAGAGTGCGGCATTCCCCAACGGTCGCAGACCTCTCCGCTTGTCGCTGAGTTTTTCTTTTCTTCGCTCCGAAGGAGGCACCTTCGTTTTCGGTCGTTTTCTCCAGACCCTTTCCCGCCGCGCCCGGCGCTCCCTGCTTGCTCTCTCCTTCCTTCTCTCTCTTTCTGCGAGGCTTTCGCTTTTGCCGGTTTTTCCCCGTCTGTTCTTTCCGGGCGTCGATTTCGTGCCCTCGTCTTCGCATCGCCTGGTAGCATAGTCTCCACTCGCCCTGACGCGCGAGTCTCCTGCGGCCTCGTTGGTTGTCGCTGGCGTGTGTGTCGCGCGCGTTTTTTCACTATTTTTCTTCGAGATGGCAGAGACGGCGGCGCCGGAGCCAGTTTTCGTGGGGGAGGGACAGCCAGCCTTCCAGGGCAAGGCCGAGGAACTCTCGCCCGTTGACCAGTTCGCAGACGCCGTGGAGGATCCCACCATGGGTGTCGGTCTCCCCTCGGTCGCCGCCCACAAACTTCCGGCGGCTGTTGCTCAGGAAGAAGGCAGAGGCGAGTACGTCGACGCTGAAGAAGAGGAGGACGCGCAGAACGGCAAGAAAGAAGGGAGAGGAGAGGAGGAGAACGGCGCCGCGCCTGAAGAGGCCGGGGTTAACGAAGCTGACGCCGCCCCTACGGAGCCCAAACAGGAGGAAGTCCAGGAGGAAGCTGAAGAGCGCCCCGAGGCCGCCGAGGGTGAGGAGGTCAAAGAGGAGGAAAGCGCCGCCGGCGAGAACGCAGAGGAAGCCGACAAGTCCCTGTAAGCCAAGCAAACCCTGCAGCAGGTGCCCCTGTAGGTGGCAGCAAAGAAGACGCTGCGGACTGTCTCTGCGTTGTGCGCGGGATGCGAGGGGTCGCAGCTTTCTCTTTCTGTTCGCCTCTCTATCCGTCTCGCTGACGCCTTCTTGACGCGCGTGTGTCTCTGAGCGTCCGGGGTCCTTCTGTCTCTTCCCACTCCGCTGTGGCGAACGCTGCAGGTGCGACTGTCTCCGTCCACTCGTCATGCCTCACACACTGGCTTGGCGTTCTAGATACTCGTCGCGCCCCGCAACGGGCAAAAAAAGTTATGTTCATTCTGCTGCGATACCGTGGAGGCCGCTGCGAATCCGTGTATGAAGTCGTCTTTGCGTTGCGTGACTGCGCATGCGCCGCGCGCTGCACTTGTTCCGCTAGGTGGATGTCCCCCCTCTTTCAAGCCTCCTGGCGGCGGTCGTCTCTCTCTTTCTTCCACTGTCGCAACTCTCCATCGTTCACGCATCCCTCCTGGAGGCGACACAACGGGACATCTGCGCATTCGCGACTCTCCGAGTGCGGGATTCTGTGCATCTTCGTCCTCGAGGGTGAAAGCGGCCCTGCCGCACATGTCTCCAGCGCGTCGGGTGTGGTTCACAGGCTGCGTGTGCCTCCTCCGCGGAGCGGCTTGTGGCTGGCTCCCATCTCATGGATTCTGCGTGTGTTTAGGGCATGCCCTGGCGACGAGAGTGCGGATATGTGTCTGGTGTGTCGTCTGCGCAGGAAGTTCTTCGTGGGGGGGGTGAATCCGCAGGCGACTGAGCTGCAGATTCGTTCGTACTTTGAGCGCTTCGGCAAGGTGAAGGTCGTGGAGCTCAAGATGGACAAGATGACCGGGCGGAACCGCGGCTTCTGCTTCGTGACAATGGCAAACGACGACGCGAAGGACGCGATCTTCAACACGCAGCACGTCATCGGCGCGAAGAAAGTCGAAGTCCGCGCCCTCCACGACGACGGCAACGTTTCGCTGAAAAAGAAAATCTTTGTTGGAGGCGTCAACCCCAGTCTCGGAGAGAGTGAGTCTGCAGCCGCGGCGGGTGCGCGGAGCCAAGCGGGCGGCGGCCGCTGGCCTCGGCGCAAAGGCTCAATTCCTTGAGGGCGAGAACGCCAGAGTTTCCTCCCGACGCAGTCGCCTCTGTCGGGGGTCGCCTGGGCCGCCTGCTGAAGCTGCTGCCTGGCGCATGTCACATGACCGGCATCGCGGAAGTGTGTTCATGTTCTCTGCAGGCGACGTAGAGAAGTATTTCTCCAAGTTCGGAACCGTTGACAAAGTAAGCAGGCGCTGGAGTGGTGGCGGGCGGCGCGCGGCAGGCAGGTGCGCGTCAGCTGAAACCAAAGTCCGGCGGCGCCTCCAGTGGGCGTCAGAGGACGCGGTGGCATCCGCGAGTGTGTCTCTTTTTTCTGTTTGCTTGGGCAGTGAAACGGAGCCCCCTTCTCAGAGACGTAGTCCAGAGCTTCTTCGAAGCCGAGTGCGCCACATGTATAATATGTGTATGTGTTTGCATATGCATGTGTGTACGCGACTGTAAAACGTCGGGTGCATGTGCCTGTGTTCGCAGGTGAGCATCATTCGCGATTCAACGACGGGAAAGAGTCGCGGCTTCGGTTTCGTCGTGTTTGCAACAGAGGAGTCTGCCAAGGAGGTCCTTAAGTCGCGCCGCCACAACTTGACAGAGAAGGACAATGTAAGTCCCGACAGAAGCCCGTTTGTTGCTGCTTGCCCCTTTGGTTTCGTGTGCAGCGGTCGCCTTGAATGTCTAGGGTTTTACCTCAAGCGTAGCGGCGTAGACGAGGCCGCGGCAATCCCCGCGTAACAGCCTGTCCAGACGCGCGCAGAACACAGCTTTTTTCGTCTCGAGGTTCCAATCTGTTTGGGAGTGCACGCTCTGTGACGCTACACGTTTTTCTTGTGTGTGTTGCAGAGAGCTGGAGCTCATCTTGTACGTCGTGTGGTTCGTTTCCTTCATCGGTGTCTGTGTTGCGTGTGCGGTTGCGTCCTGTAGTGCGAAGTCCGCGCAGCGGAGTCGCGCGCTTCGCTTCCGCCGCCTCGGAGTCGGTACATGCCGGTGTCGTCTCCGCGGGCGCCGGGTCTGTTGCCCCCTGGGCCCCGCTACCCGCCGGCTCACGCGGTGACGCACCAGCCGCCCCACCACGTGCCGCCCCCCGCGAGCTACTACGCGCCGCCGCCGCGGTCGCCGCCTGCGTACTACTACGGGCCGCCGCCGCCCGTGGCGCCGGCCGCGGTGAGCCCTGCGACTGCGAGCATGGCGTACTACTCGTCGTCTCTGCCGGCGGCCTCCGCCAGCTACGCGGCCTCCACGGCGCCGTACTACAGCGTACCGCCTGCGACCGGCGTCGCCGCACACACTGCAGCCGCGGCGGTGCCAGCAGCCTCGGTCATGCACCACCACCCGCAGGCCGCCGGCGCGGCGCCGGGAGGCGCGACCGCGGTCGTCGCCGCGCCGCACCCCATGAGTTCCACGGGTTACTACGCGAGCCCCGCGGCTGTCCCGTACGACGCCACCGGCGCCACCGCGGCCGCGGCAACCGCCACAGCTGCCAGGGGCTACTGGGACGAGGAGGCCACAGCGGGAGCTGCGGCAGCGACCGCAAGCGCAGGCGCCGCCGCGTACTACGGAGCCCGAACAACTGCCAGCCCCGCGGCGGCCGTCGCGGCCGGCGCGGCGCCAGGCTACACCAGCGGCTACAGCCCCGTCAGACAATGTAGGCAGGAGGGGAGGCGAGCAAGGGAAGCGGCGCTACGCCTGTCAATGTGCATCACGGATTTATGCAGTGTGATGAGGAAGACGTGACTCGGTGCTGCGCGGCCAGGGTGTAGCGGGCGAAGTGGATGTAGAGAACTCCAGTATTGCGTAAATGAGCAGCTGTAGCTGTTTGCGAGATCTGAGGTGGAGTCCCCCCTTTCGTTGTCTAGCTTGTGTGCGTGGGAAGGGGGTTAAGGGGGGAGGGCCGTCCGGCGCCGTTGTGTGTGCCTCTGCGATATGTATTCTGCATGTGAGCTGGTAGGGCGTGTCAGCGACTATGGGTTTTTGTGCTTTCCTTTGTGGTTCAGCGCCGTACTACGGAGCTGTGGGGCGCTCCAACGTACGTCGAAGCCCGTACTAAGGAGGGAACTGTCTCCCTGGCTTCCGTCGGGCGGAGCTGAGTCGTCGCGGCTCCTCTTGGTCTGAACGTCGGTGTGGATGAGGGCGGGACGAGGCGAAGAGGAACGAGTGAAAAGGATCGCACGAAGCGACAGAGAAGACAGCGCGGCGGCTCGAGCTGACTGGAGCTGACTGCTGGCTGGGGTGGGCTGCGTGGTCGTTTGCGCCCCAAGAGACAGGTGTCTCCTTCAACAGGAGGAGCCTGCAGCACGTGTCTCGCGTGAAGCGATGGGCGCGGCGCTCTGAGGGGGAGCGGGGTGCGTCGCAAATTATCTGCGGGCGAGGAAGCGGGGATCGACGGAGCGGTGGGTCTGGCAGTTCGACAGGACGCGACGCGGGAACGACTTCGAAGCGCGCCGCCCCACGCGGTCGCTGGGCTCTGCGGCTGTCGCTTGGCGTCGTGTCTCCGATGCGGCGGGGGAGGTCTCCTGCAAGGGTGCGGCAAATCGGGCGGTCAACACGGCCGACTGTTCGCGGCGGCGAAGAAGCGTGAATGATTTCTTGCGGGCAAACCCAAGTCGTTCCGCACTGCACACGCAGATGCTAGGGAATGAGGATACAGGCGTATGAATGCATGCGCACTTTACAAGGACTCGTCTCTCGTTCGAGCGTGCCTAGACAGCTTTACTTGTAAATCGCAGGAAGCATGGCTCCGGATTGTCTCTGGTCGTTGCAAGCGTATCTGCGCGCCCTTTTTTTCCTCCTTTGCTCGCCCTATGCACAGAAGCCTCGTCTGCTGCGTTTTCCGCCGTTTCCCCGCGCGTCTCTGGTGCTGCCGCAGTCTGTCGCCGCGAGGTGCTGCAGCGCTCTACGGCATGGCATGTTTTTGCTCTGTGCGCCGTTCTTGTCTAAAGAAGAGGTTGTATCCGGTTGGCAAGAGGCCACAAGTCTTCCCTTTTCTCCATTTTCGCTTTATCTAGAGTGCACGTTTTCTTATCTTCTTTTTTGCTCGGCGCCATGGTGGCAAGGAAGTCCATACCCATACGATACGTACACGTATATACACATATGCATGAATACATACAAAAATATATATGTAAGTTAACGGATCTATTTCTACATACATATCTATATATATATATATATACCTTGCATGTGACGCGAAATAGGATGTATGTATACTATTCTATATGGTATGTAACGGGGAATGTCGAGACACGTTGTAGCGTTTCGCGTCTCATTTCTCTCGCGCGTATAGGGAACAAACTTCTAGACGTATAGAAGAGACTGGAGGAAGAAGCTCAGGCAGTGCCTGTGGCGTATACACCAGCACGCAGTTTGTGCGAATAGAGGACCGGAGCTTACAGATACAGAACGAAGACGTGTGTCTCCTCCTATAGGCTGTAGGGAGTTTTGACTCGCATGTGTGTGAGGACGACTCTGTAGGCTGTCTAGCTTGCCATTATGTAGCGTTCGCGGCTTTCGTTTCGCGTCTCTTAGCACGTCCGATATTATGCCTGCTTGTAGGACGTGTATAGGCCTCTGTGTGTCGTGCTCGTATACAGACAGCACGCAATGTTGAACAGGTCGTTTCCGCAACTCCACTAGCTTTCCGCACTCAACGTCCTCCTCCCGTTCCGCTACCTTGTAATGTGCCTAACCGCGTCTCCTCTCTAGAGCAGCTCAACGGGATTTCTCAATTTCAATCCTGACTTCTCTGCGCGCCCGCCCTCCGCGTCGTCTTCTCTCTTCGGGCGTCAACAGGTAATTGTCTTCGTTGTTGTCGTTTTTCGACAGGGATTTGAAGGACTTGTCAACCGAAAGGAAATTCCTTTTTTTGGGCCCAGTCTCAAAGCGGACATGTCTCCTGGGGTCACATCGCGCGTGGATTCTGTGGCAACTTATTCTGCAACACCACGCGTGTTAGTGAGGTTCGCGCATGCTGGAACCGCGTGGCAGAGAGACGTGCCCTGAGAAATCGCAAAAGGTCTCTCAATAGCAAATCGTTCCGGGGTGAGCTGTGGGTGAGCATTCGCTTCCGTGGCGAATAGGCGAATCTCGGCTTCTTGTTCGCCCATCCGCGGTGGCGACGCGGCGCGCCAACCCCGCGTTCTGCGCACGCAGAGGGTTGACCAGCGCAGCTTACCTGCTTCTTGGGGGGTAGCGTTCCTTGTGTTCTCGAATCCGAGGCAGCGGGCTCTGACTCGGCAGAACGGGTTACACGACTCCCGACCCCTCTACCCCCTCCTTCGCACCTCCGCAGTTGCGTCAGTCGGTATAAGTCGTACCGTGTGGAGCGCGGTATGCGGACAGGCGTGCTCGCCAGCAATATAGTGCCGCAGCACCTAATGGCCGGCAGCACTGCCTTTTGAGACAGCAGACGCCGAAGTGTATTGCTGAAGCATCGCTTGCGTCTTGGAGGAAGAAGTCTGCGCTTGCAAAGCCGTGCTCCTGTTATGTAGCGCTGCGTGGGCGAGCGTCACGCAGACGCTGGTATCTTTCTACATCGCGGTGGCTGAGGTGAAGCGGAGACAGGCAGAATGCTAAGTTGACGGCGCTTGGAGGCACCTGGCAACGCGCGTAGAGGGGAGCAGAGACTATTTTTTACGCTTGTCTGCTAAAATACGCCGTCCGCAGCCAGTGCGGCTTACTGGAGGCGCAACGCGGCAGGGCAACTGCACAACTCTGCCCAGTCGTGTTTAAATTTGAGAGTTCTAATTTAGCGGCAGGTGACACCAGAACAGAGGAACTGGTGTGTATACAGAAGTGAACTGGCCAGGGTTCGCGTACGCAGGTTGCATGTTTGGCGAAGTCGAGGCCCACATGTCAGGATGTTTATTCGTGGTAACGTCCACGGTCAGGTGCCATCTACGGAAGCAGTGGGTCTACGAATGTTATGCTGCCTAAGATGTTGCACCGGAATTTTGAAGGTGGATGCAGCCGCGCGAGAGGCGGAAAGCCGCAGACACAAAACACAGCGCTCGCCGACGCGGTGCAAGGTGCCCCCGTCACCGAAAGAACGGATGCCCCCCTAAACAATTCTTACACTCAAACGTCAAGTAAGGCTGTCGAGCCAAAGGGAGCATCTCTGTAGTTCTGGGCTCCTTCGTCAGCAGCACGCACCGCTCCTTCAGGGGGCGGATGCACGATTTGATGTCTCGCGGCTCGCAAGGATAGAGTCGCATATTTCGCACAGAAGCCAGCATAAGCAGACGACTCACGGGTCATCATTTCCGTGCATGAGACACACACTTGAGTGCCGTGTCTCACCTTGCCACGTCCCGTGGACCTGAGCCGGTCGCCCAATCGGCAGCACGGTCCTGTGGCGTCTATACGGCCTCGAAACTATCACATCCGAGGCGCTGTCAGGCTCAAACTTCGACGGTGCTACCTCTCGCGGCGTGCGGATCATGCTGGCGCGGTCCCAGCTCTTGCTGCCTAGGAGCGGCATTAGATGGGCCGCCGAGACCTCATTCGCTCGATATTCACCAAGTCAATGGCATATGTCGGTGTGTCATCCAGGCGGGGCTCTCATTAGTGCCTCCATCGCGGTGTCACCCATCGTAGTAAGCGTCTAGAATGTCCTAATGAAGACGAAGGTTGACGACTCCAGGAAGCATAGTTCTACACAGTTTCTGCGCTCAATCACCCGAGTCATGTGCCCGGTATCTCACTGCGGACATCAATCATGGAGACGTGGCGCAGTAACGTCCAGCGTCAAGCGGAGATTTGCGGCATTGTGCACAAGGCTGGCAAGACTGTCTGCTCTGTTCTTCCAGAACAGAACGATAAGCAAAATATACTGCAAATCACGCATCCGGTAGGGCAAGACTCATTCCGCGCGCTGGTGAAGCCCCGGAACACCCGAGTATGCCGGGATCCTTCGTTCGCGGACATGCGCTTCAACAGATACTCGGCTCATGGCATTCGTCCACAACCCTGTTACGACGATTACGACTATACAGTCTGAGTTCTGGTTCAGTGTATCGAGCTCCGCTGTTGTGCTGGGCACACGATCAAAACTGAAACCAGCGTGTCACCAGCGCCCGAGCGAATGTCCGCCTCATACTACCTAGTGCTCCAGCACTCATCGACGGGGAGATGGCAGCCTCAAAAGCGCAAATCTGCATTGTTCAGACGCCCTGCAGAGAGGCTCAGCCATAATTGGTAGCTGCCGTTAGCCGTTGTGGAGCCCGGCCCTGAGCCGGTCTTGGCTTTCGGAAGGCTTTCTGCAGTAAGCGCTACCAGCTGGGCCGCCTGGCAAAGCTGATGGACGGCACTGCGCTGTCATTCTCGACGCTTGGGCTTAGTCTGCCACCGAGCCCCGCCAGTTCTCGTGTGCATATGTGACAACGCCTTCCATCTCTCGCTTGCTCGCATAAATAAGAAACTGTAGTACAAGTTACCCAGCAGGATACACTATGTGCGCTTTTAGAACCAGCATGTGGAGCCGCCGGAGATTTCGCGTCAGACCTTTGGGCGCTAGTCCGCACTTGGTCCCCAGCACGTAATGAGCTGACATGGACAAGACGCTTCATTTGGACAGCGGCTTCTGCGCTCACATCCTGCACTAGCAGTCTACTTTTTCGCGTGTCTTGACGTGTTGTCTTCAGAAACGATGTCACTGAGGTTGAATGCTGCACTTCTGGGGCTTGCGTCACCGCGTTGGCACGTTTGCTCCGTGACATACATGTGAGGCACCACGTGATCACCCTTGCGGTTTCGGTTCACTTTCTCGGTGCCCTTTTCTAACTGTGCAGCGGCATGAGCGCAAACAAAGTAGAGGCGTTTCGACGAGACCCCTTCGACGCAATCGCAAGAAAGGCAACGGGTGCCTGGCGCCCAGGACACTCCCGCGAGTGACTGTGGCAGACACGGTTGCCGGTCAAGTTTCAGCGATCGTCCAACGGCGCCCCATGAGATGCAGGCGTCGGAATTCGCGCGGATACCGAGATGCACAGAGCGAGGACATCGAAAAACTACAACTCCAGATAGCCTGGAGCTTTCTCGTTCCTTTTGACCGCCGACTCGAGCGATGCATCCCCCAGTGACTTCGCACCGCGGGCATGGAGGGTCATTCAGTGGTGGCAGTGGACGGAAACTCCCGACTAAGCCTCCGGTAAAAGCCTGTGTACCGGACGCCTGCCACGGGCAATTCTCTAAGACTACAATCACTTGAAACACGTCGGCCAAGAGACGAAAAGCCAGGAACTGGGTATGTGTTTTTCCGGACGGACTGGACATCGCAACCTTGCCGGCGACCAGAGCTGCTGAAACGCGCAGTGTGTTTGGTGGGACGCCAGAGAGTGATTGGCGAAAGTTCCTGCGTCTTCTCTCACCAGCCGGGCATGTGCGAAACACAAACTCTGTCATTCAACAGAGGGCGAAACGGAGTGACTCTCTAGCAGCACATTCCCGTTTCGCTTTTTCTCTGCTCCTCGGTTTCGTTTGATTTTCGACTAGGCATAGAGGCCCTCTGAAGCTGTCCTGTGGAGTGGCCTCCATGGTCTTCTCTTTCCGTTCCCCCCTTTGCCCCCCTAGCTGGCCTAGAGAAAGCTGTCCACTTTTCCGTGTCCTGCAGTTTCCGAATAAAGCACATTCACGCATTTGACGCCTAAAAAGATATCCGGCCCGCGTGTTTCGGCGTCCATGCAGGGCCTGGGCCCTTATCTCTGCATCGAGTCTCGCTTTTTCCAGCAGTCCGCCGTGAGGTCTCGTCGTTTTCTCTTCTGTAAACTTGCCGTCCTTTTCCTCGGCTACGTACAGCGCGCTCGAGGCGGCGCTTTTGCGAAGCATCCATTTGCAGATCTCCGCTCCGTTGCGGCGGAGAAGTGGCTTCAAGCGGGATGACGTGACACAGGCCGGCTGTCTTCTCGGTTTCTCGTCGTCCAGGGGCCCTTTCCTTGAGAGGCGTCATTTCAAATGACCTCAGGACGGCGCGAAAGAAGCTGCATTCCCGTTTCCGCCAGTCACTTCTTCACTCTCTTGAGCACTGTGGGCGACTATCGAACTCGCAGCTTGGTTTCCCGCTCCACGCACCTCTACACGCACGCATCTTTCTTCTCCTAGTATAAACTCACACTCGAAAACCCCCTCACGCTGCGGCGGCCTCGTGTTGCCTTCTCTTCCGGCGGAGGTGCTCCGCGCCCGCATGCGAAGCGGGACTTTGGCGTCGCGACACCGCCTCTGTGCGTAAAGGAACTTGCCTTCCTCTATGCCCGCCGCCTCGGGTACCTCTTTCCTGTTTCGCCGGCCATCGAGGCGCCTCGTCTTCTCGTCTCTGAACCACACGCTCGTCTCTTGCGCACCGGCGCCTGGTCGCCATACAGGGCCTCAGCGACGGAGCCTAGAGTCTCTCGCTGCGGCGTGCTGTTTTCGATTCAGGTGAACGTCCGCGCAGTTGATATCTGTTCACACCTGCTTCTGCTTTCCCTCGTGATCTCTCAGCACTTTGTACACTTGGTTTCCCGCCTTTTCTGCGTCTGAAAGGACGGCCTTTCGGCCCTGACGCCCTTCGTTCTCTCCTGTCGTCCCTTCGTCGCCCTGGTGGGCTGGGGGTTCGACTCTGCTTGACGCCTCGGCGCGATGGTGGCGTCGTTTCCTGAGCCTGCGCCGATCCTGCTGGCGTTCGAGAAGAAGAGGCTTCAGCGCCAGCAGCAGCGGGAACGCGAGAGAGCGCGACGCGAGGAAACGGCGGTGAGGCGACTCGAGACGGACTCTCCCGAGCGCCACACTGATGCGCCGGCGCCTTTCCGCAGGACGCGCGGGGGGCCTTGTCTCCGTCTCGCGCGTCCTCTGCGCAGGGGAAGAAGAGCGCAGCGTCTCGAAAGGTCAGACCAGCGACGGTGTCTTCCGCCTGCGAGGGGGCGGTGCGAGGAGACCGAGAGCGAGGCGGCGACCGCGAGAAGCCGCAGTGGCGACCGTCCCGCAGCCGCAGCGACTCGCCGAGGACGCGAGAGGACGGCGAGCCTGACGGCGGACGAAGAGCAGGCGAAGAAGAAGCTCACGCGAAAAAACCGTCGCGCAAGCGCTCTCGCATGGACGCGGAGAGGAACACTTCGCGGCCCGAAGACGGCGAAGACGACGACGCGGGTTTCACCTCCCGCAGAGACGGGCAGGGAGACAGACGGCGGCGCCGGCAAGAAAGCGAGAGAGACAGCGCGAGGGTCGGAAGACTGCCGCGAAGAGACGGGGACGACCGGCGAAGGTCGAAGAGGGGCTCGCTGCACGCGGATTCGTCTCTCGATGTGGCGCTTGAGGAAGCGCCAAGAGATAGGGATCGCGCCGGGCGACGCGGCACGGTTTTCAGAGGCGACCGCGCGACGACGCGGCGCATCGTAGAGGTAAACCTGCTTTCCGAGAGTCTTTCCGCGCCGCAGCACCATTTTCTCCGTGCGGCCGGGACTTGACACAAGCAGCATACACTAGAGCAGAGAAGCAGGGGCAAAGCACGCGCATCACGCTGTATATATATATGTATATATGTTTATATACTTTCGTACTCACTAGGTCGCCATAGAGTTTCTCCGATGTTGCGAGGGTCCGCGAGGCGCGCGCCAGTCTCAGTCTAGGCGTCCTCGCTCTCCTCTAGCTTTCCAGCGCCTGTCTTCCTGCCTATCCGCTTGCTGGCCTGCGTCCTCTCCTTACTTCTCTCGCTTGGCCTTCCTCCTCTGCGCAAGCGCTCTGCTCGTTCCGCCCCTGCGGCGTGCCATCCTACCTCCGTCGCTGCAGACTCCCTTCTTCCCTCTGTACTGCGCCGTGAGCGTCCGTCTCTCTGCTCTTGCGTTATCCAGAGAAATCTGTCTCTGTTGGAGCCGTGTGCGTGCAGGCGCGGTCGTCGAGCCCGATTCTGATTTCGTCTGAGGCAGGCCACGCAAGTCCGCGGCTCCTTCGCTTGCGGCCGGCGGGCGCAGAGGCGTCCCCAATGTCGCTTTCCACGGGGGCTCCAGTTGTGTTTGTGACGGCCTCGCCTGCGTCGCGTCGCGGCGACGCGGCCGTGCTTCGTCCGCTTTCGCATCCGTTCAAGCCGAGCAGCGGCGAGCCGCTCCACGCCTCTCTGTCTGCAAAGAAGAAGGCGCGATCGCGAAGGCCTGGCAGCCGCGTGCCGGTGCTGTGCCCTGAAGACTCCGACGCCTTGAGCTCCGCCGAGCCGAGGAAGGGCGCGTCGCCGCGTCGCGGGGAGACGCGTGCCTTTTCTTCGACGTCGCATCGGGGGGGATCTTCCGCGGGCCTTCGCGGCCGCGATCGAGAGCTGAGGGGCGACGCGCTCACGAGGGAGGACACGCCGGCGGAGGAACGCACTCAGCGACGGTGGCGCGACCGCGACAGCGAGGCAGACGAGACGCCCCCGGAGAATGGCGTCAACACGCCGGAGGGGAGGACGCACCGCAGAGAGCGACGCGCGAGGAGCAAAGCGGAGCTGAGTGAGCGCAGAAGACAGCAGGAGCGAACACGCGCGTACGCCAAGGACGACAGGCGCGCCGACAGCGCGTCGGGCGCCCGCGCGGGCGCCTGGCGGGACGCGGCGCGCAGAAGGGAGGCAGAGAGAGCAGGCAGGCGCGAGACATTTAGAGACAGGCAGCCACTTGGGGACGCGACCACGTCCGACGCGGCGTCTTCGCGCGACACATACTCAAGAAGGAGATCGCCAGACTTTTACGCAGGTATGCGCCCGTCGTGCCGTGCTTCGGGCTGCCGTGAAAGCTTGGGGACGGGAGGGATGGTCGCGAAAAAGGGCGGCGACTGTTCCGTACATGACCCCTGAAGGGTGAAAATCGTCACGAGAGCTCGGGTCGCGCGCTGCGGAGCTGCGCATCGCAGCGAGCAGAAATCGAAAGAGGAGGCCAGAGGCGCACGCGTACTCAGCCCCCCTTGTGCGAAGGAGCTGCCCAGAACGCACTGGCTTTTCGTGCTTTCGCCGTACAGTAATTGCATTCGCAACCCGTATCTCGCATCGTTGTCTCTCGTGCAGCCTACAGAGAGCCCTACAACTGATCAGTTAGTTGTCTTTCGACGGTGTCGGCGCGGGAGCGGCGGGCGGGGAGACAGAGGCCGCCGCTTGTTCGTCTAGAGAGTTTTGTCGCCATCCAAAGTTTCACCCAGTCGACTGAAAACTTTGACTGAAAACTTTGCCTGCTTGTTTTTTCGTGTTTACTGCGTTCAGGCGCCGCACAGAAACCGGCTGAGGCGCGTGCACAGGTGCTGGTCACGCGGACTGAGAGCGGCGAGAGCACCAGCTCGACGGGCCTGCCGGATGTTCGGGCGCGGAGACACTCTCTCGGGGGCGTGCGTAAGGGCTCCACGACCGCGGTCGGAAGGCGCGAGGCGGACGTCTCGCGCCTGCAGCCCTTCCAGCCCTCCTCGCCCTCTGGACCTCGGCGCATCGCGCCTGCGGCGATGCGGAACAACGCGACCGGCGCAAAAATCCTCGTTCAGGCTTCTGGCGCCAGTGCAGCGCGGGCAGGCGGTGAGGGACGGGCGCCGCTTGCAGAGGGACAAGAACTCCCCCCGACTTCGCGCGCCATCTTTTCGCACACTTCCTCCTACGGGCTGCCTTCGCTGCACACCGGTCTCCAGCCCGGCAGCGCCGCGCGCGGGGCTGCAGAGTGGCGCGAGGGCAACGCGGAAGGGAGGGCGCTGGAGGGGGCGGGCGAGCGAGCCACTCGCCGCTCGCCGTTCTCGAACGGGGCGGAAGGGACGAACCTGCAGACCCCCGTGACGCCCGACAGCGCAGCCGTGCTTCAGGAACAGGTTCGCGCGCAGACGGAGGCGGAGAAGGAGCGGCGCGAACTCGAGGCGCGCGAGAGGCGCGAAAGAGAAGCGCGCGAGAAGATGCTCCAAGAGGAAGAACGACGCAGACAGGAGGCGCTCTTCGCGAAGGCTCCAGTCGACCCCACGTCCTTTGCGTTCTTCTGGCTCGACGCGAAGCAACGTGACGGGAAAGCTCCGAGCGAACGCGACAGCCTAGCCGCGAGGGATGGGTGCAAGGAGTCGGAGTCGGGGGCCGTCTCGCCTGAGTCTTCTCTGGCGTCTTCTCTCCAGACAGCCGCGCTGACGTACTCGTCGCCCAGGCGACATCGGGTGGGGGGGCAGCAAAGTTCGGAGGCGTCTTCCGCGTCCGTTCCTTCTTGGTCTTCCGCCTCGAGCGGCGCTGAAGGGCACTCCGTGCCGTCGACCGAGGCAGGCAAGCAAAGCCTCTCTCGCGCGTTCCTCTCGCCGGCGCCAGGCGAGCGAAAAGCCAGCGAGACCTCGATGGAGAGGCCGGGCGCTTCCTCGCTTCCCCTCTTCGTGGGCGTAAGCGCGGGGGGCAGCACCACGGCGCCGACGGAGAGCCGCGCGAGCAGTCTCGCGGGCGCGCGCACGGCGCGCCTGCCGTCCGCAGCGCCGTCTTCCTCTGTCGCGCGTTCCCTCGCGCGTCCAAGCTCTGCGCGCGCAGCGAGCGACGACCAGCTGCGCCGCCCTCAGGGCGAGGTTCCGCTGTGCGCGGCGCGGGGGGCACGCGCCAGCGAAGCCGCCCGCACGCCGCCAAGGGAGCCTTTCTCGTCGTGGATGAAGGCGCACGCGGACGCGTTCGTCTCGTCACCACTCACAGCAGCCACGCAGCGCGTTTTTGGAGGCGAGGCGAACCAGGGGGATGAAGAGGGGCTCGAGAGCCGCGCTCCGGCGGCGGCCTTCCGCGCCGAGGTGGCGGAGGACGCGAGACAGCGGAGCGAGGGCGGACGTGACGCAGACGACGGAGGCGACAGACACGCGCGGCGCTGCGAGGCCCTGTACGCCGCGATGTTCCGGGCGGCGGGCTTGTCGGAGGGTGAGGCTGAGGCGAAGGCCCGACGCCTGAACCTCTCGCGGCGCCCTACGACGAAAAGCAGAGACGCACAGACGAGACTGTTGGAGGAAGCGACCGCTGGAGAGGCAGGGCGGGGACCTGAGGCGCGACTGTGCCACTCGCCGGAGGAAGGTATGCAGGAGGCGTGGAAAACTACGGGTGAAGAAGAGCCGCTCACATCGAACGAGGGGGCAGCGAAAGCGTGATATATATTCATATATATTTATGTATGCACGATTTGACTGTACCATACAGCGGCATTAGAGAAGCATCCACGGCAGGACTTGGACGACTCGCGGGCCTGCGCGCTTGGGAGACGCGGAATACCTGAACACGATGACGGCGCTTGAGCCTGTCGTTCACTGTCTTCTCTAGTGTCGCATCTTTATGTTACGCTCAAATCGTGCATATATATATATATATGTCTATCACACATTGGTGCGCGTAGTTGTTTCTTTTGCATAGATGCATGTACGTGCGAGAGAGCCGTACGGGTCCCCCCGGCGTGGCCGCCCCCTCCCCCCCCCCTCCCTCAGACCCCCACTGAGCACACTGGCCTTTCTTCCCGGTTTCTGTCGCCTTTTTGGATCTTCAGGCGATTTGCATTCAGGTGACCGTCTCCGCGCGCTGATGACGCCGACGTTCCTTCCTGTGGAGTCTTCTTACCCCTCTCCTTTCGCATCGGAGGTCTCCGCGCCGCCTCCTGTCTTGCCGACCTTCTCCGCCGAAGGCAGCTCGCCCGCCTTCCCTCGCGAGTCTGCGGGGACTCTCTCAGGCCTTCCGCCGGCCGTTGAGACGCGCGACGACGCGGAGAAAAGACGCCAGAGGAACGTAGAGGCGGTGATGGAGGCGGTGAACACAGGGGCCTCCTCATTCGCCCTCGCTCTGCCTCCCGCCCCGCCGAGCTGCCGCCCCTTTGACATCGCCGCCGAGCGAGCGCGCGCGAGAGAGCGAGAACGAGAAGCCACGCGGGCCCAGATGCCGGAAGACGACGTGGAAGACGTCAAGCGCGAAGCAGAGGCTGGTAAGAAGCGAAGGGACGCCCGAAGACGAAGGACGCGCATACTTAAACACAGATTCGTCCTCGCATACACAGGCTGTTTATATATGTATGTATATATTTGTATGTATGTATGTATAATGGCGACTCACCCACGCCGGACAGCCACTACTTCGATTTGAGCCGAAAATCTGCAGGAGAGCGGTGCCCTGCGAGATACGGACTGTGGCGTTCGCGGCTCGTCGGCAGGCTCTGCCCCCGGTGCGTGTGCCTACGGGTCTTCGCTCTTCAATTCTGCGCTTTTGGCTATTCCGTTGCTGTCGACCGATTTGTCCTTCTGCAGGCGTCAACGACTTCCTCTCCTTCCTCGCTGCGCCTCTGCTGTCCGCATCGGATCGCCCTTTGACGGCGCCTCCGGCGCTGAGGGCGTGCCTCGCGTCCCTCGCGGCGTCTCCGCCCTCGGCTGCGCTGCTGCGCCTCGCAGGCGACGCAGAGACGCCGGACGCGCGCGACGGCGACGCGCTCGCCGACGCCGCTAGCGCGAGGACGACTCTAGGAGAAAACCAGGCCACTGGAGGACAGAACGGGGTCGTGGATGTGAAGCAGCTCCCCGTCATGAAACACATCTTTGAGCCGATCCTGCAGGTGAGCACAGCTCGCATAGAGTCTTTCGTTCTAGATCGTAGAGGCGTCCGACCGCGGGTTTTTTTTCTCTCCAGCCTTTCGCGGTTTCGGCGCGTCGCCTCCGCGTTTTCCCGCCGCTATGTGTCGCTCCGCTTCGCTCTAAAATCCTAATCCCTGAATCTGCTGCGTGCTTTGCCTCCGGTCTTTCCATGCGGTTGTATCTCGTGTCGCGCCTTTCCGCGCCTGTCTTGGAGCCTGGATTCGTGCGACTTTGCTCTTCCGCGCTGCAGGCAGCGGAGGCTGCCACGACAAATGAGGAGTTGAAGAAGCTGGTTTCCGTGTTCCCCGCGACGGCGAAGAGCCCAGCCGCGCACCAGGACGTACTTCTCTGCTTCGGTGAGTTCAGGCGATCGCGTGTCTCTGGCTATCTTGAGGTTTCGTCTCTGCCCACCCCCCGGTTTTCGCGAGCGACCGGCTTCGTCGCCTGCGCGCGAGCCAAGGCCTTCTTTTCGCTAGCGCGTACGCCTGCATTTCGCCGTTAGGCTGCGCAGCGCCTGGCGGCTGCTGTCTCCTCGGGTAATGGAGGAGCAACTACGGCTCTCTTGTTCCGCTTTCTTGCATGGAACAGCTGCCTCTCTCGTCTCCTTATGTACCTCGATTCACATGGCTCGAGGTACGCTTAACTCCCGCTATCGTTTTTTAACTCCTGCTCAGCCTCGATGACTGATTTCGGTGCGTCGGCGCGTGCGCAGCCTCGTCCTCACCTTCCTGCCGGCGACGTGTGCGTCTGTTTCCAGCGGAGCGTGTCGCGCGCGCCGGTCTGCGCGACGCGCGGCGGCGCCTCGAGAGCCTCGCGGTGTCGATTCACCGAAAGGGAGCGGCGCTGCTCGCCGAGCGCCGCGCCCAGGAGGCCGCCCAGCAAGCGGAAGAAGCTGCGCATCTGCAGGAAGTCGTAAGCGCAATGAATGGCAACTACGTGTCCCTCTGTGACTCAGCTTTTGTTTCGAGGAACCCGCCTCGATCCTTGAAGGGAGCTCGCACAGGGCCGCTTGAGCCCAGAAGCAGACGCCTGCCGTTGTCGCAGCTACGACCTAGCTGGGGCGGCTCTGTCGTCATCGATCTACACCATGTCTGCTCCCTAGGTTCTCTGTGGATTGCCGATATATACACACATGTACATATATAAAGATATGTATTTATATGGTGATATATATGTTGATATATATATGGGTATCCGGGTTGCGTGGGCGAAATGGCTGTGGAGCTGGACTTTCTTGGCGAAGGGTAGGACCGCCACAAAAGAAAGACGTGTTTTGTGTTCCTTTGCTTCGTTCGCTCCGCAGCGACAGGCGCTCGCGTATCGCCGCCTCTGGTGCGGAATTCGGCTCATCGCAGATCAGTAAGCGCAAATATGGCATTTGCGCGAATCCGTGCCTATTCTGCGTTAAAAGGCAGAAAAAGGGAGTTTTCAGATTTCGTTCAGCTGTGGACCTCTCTTTACGCAGACGTCCATCCGCTTGCCCGGGCGGAACCCCGCCAGCGACTCTATATGCCTTCTCTGCTGCTATGAACATACATATATATCCGCATAGATGTCTTTGTACTGTATGTTTGTGTGGCTGCGTGTGCCTACGTCTGCATGCGCTTGCTCTCGATCTTGTAGACTGTCGGACCTTCTCCCCGCTGCACACACGCACGCTGCTTTTGTCCGTGTTCCTGGTCTTGTTCTTTTCTGCCCTGGGCGCTTTCTCTGGGGCCTTCGGCGCTTGGCTTTTCGGTGCTCTTGCAGCGAAGAGCCCTTGCATCTTCGTTGTTTTTCCGCCCTTCTCCTGCGGCTTTTCTCAGCAAGCTGCGCGACCTCTGCACAGCCCGGCAGCTCCTGGCGCCGCTGCAGGTGGAGCTCGGCGCTGCAGACCTCGAGGAGAAGCTGCGTCTTCGAGTCGCCGCTCTTTCCACTCCCGAGGGTGAGGCGTGTTTCTGTGCGTCTCTCTCTTTCTGCTTCGTTGTGCCCTCGCCCTTCTCGAAAGCGGACACGCAGCGAACTCTCTGCATCGACGCGTGGGATGTCAGTCCACGATGTGCCCCCGCTCGCCATGAGCAGCGTTCGCTGCACGTGGAGGACCTTTTGTTGCTCACCCTCTCGCAGAAAGAGCGCGCACATCTGTGTGTGCCTGTTTCTGTCCGCGGCAGTGCACCTGTGGTTCACGAATCGAAGGCAAAATTGCAGATTGCAGACCGGTCTGCTGGCACTGTGTGCTGTGCAGATGTCCAACCTGAGGGGGAGACGCGCGCGGGGCCACAGTGCTCAGAGGAGAGTCGAAGTGCTCCTGAGAGCGTCAGGCAGACTCTCAAGGCGGAGTCGGTAGAGAACGAGAAGAGAGAAGAAGGCGAACTCTCTGGAGAGCCGCGGCCGCCAGAAGTACTCGGAGAGGTAAGACGCAGCTCTACCGCCCGACAACAACATGGGGCTCGGGTTCATGAATACAAATATATATTTATATCTTGTGCGGAATCGTGCGTGTACGACTACAACGTAGCTACCACATACACGTCTATATCTGTAACTATGTATGTATTCATGTACGGTTGAAGACTTCCGCGCGCATAGACACAGACAGTAGCGCATCGTTGTTGCTGCGTAGGGCACACACTTCTGCGCAGGTACGTTTTTCTTTAGCAACCGACTGTTTTATGCGCCTTTGCGTCTTTTTGTTTCGTAGGAGTTGCTGGCGTGCGACGAAGAGGCGCAGCGAATCAAGGAAGAAGAAGAGCGCAAGGCGGCGCTGGAGAGACGCATTCGCCTGCGGAAACTTCGCGTGCAGGTACGGAAAGCGAAAGGCGATGGAGAAGAGACATTCGACTGAAAGAGAATGACTTGAAGCTGGCCCGATAAGAGAGGAGCTTAGACAGGCAGCGACAGACAAGTCGGTGAAAGAAGAGAAGAGGCCTCCCAGTTGTTTCTCCGCAGACCCGCTGTTACGCTCCGTGGCTGGTCGTTCCCATCCGCAAATCCTACCCTTCAATTCCCTATTTCCTCTTTTCTTTTTATTGGACCTTCACCGATTTTGGCCGTCTGCTTGGTGTTTTCTTCTTTCCATCAGATCCACGAAGGCATCAACGAAGGCACACAGATGCTCGAGGCACTGCAGTACCAACGCAATCAAGTTGTAAGCGAAAAACTTTCCTTCGTCCTCTCCGCTTGTGTTTCTTGACTCTTCAACCGGTCTGCTGTATCGTGGTGAAGCCGTTGCATTTTCTTGTTTCCTGCTTTGCCACGCGGGGAGTCTCTTCCGCTCTGCATGGTCGCAGTTTGTTTGAGATTATTTTAGCTCCCGATTTACTGCGTCTCTTCCGCCTCGCGCTGCGCGTCCCGTCTGTGGATTTTCACATTTCCTTCCTCAGTAATCCAGCTTTACCTTCTACGCTGTTACGCTGTCCAAACAAGTTTCTTCGTTGCTGATATCTCCGGCTTCTGCTTCGCTTTGCTCAGCTCATGCTGGCGCAGCTCCTCCACCGCGCGGTGCTGCCGCACGTCGACGAGAAAGGCCTTCTGCTTCAGCTACAGAGACGCCGGTCTCAGGTAGGCCTCCGAGGGAGATTGACGGTTGTGTGTATCTCATAACAGGAGCCATCTTCAGTGCGCAGAAAAGACTGGTCTATACAAGCCTAGGGCTCCCATTTATTAAATGTAACCTTTAGGGGCGAGTGCTTCCCCCTTCTAGAGCCCCAGCGTCTTTCCTGGTTTTCGTCGACGTAAATCTCTGAGTGCTTGCCCTGTTCGCTTTCGCTGCGAACATCCTCTGGTTCGTGTCCCTCTCGCGCCGCCAGCTGCCTCCTGGAGCATCGCGGCGTACCCCGAGTTCGGCCGCGCCGTGGGGGTTAGGCTGCGGCGCGGCTGCCTCAGGTGCGGGCCGTCGTCTGCGGCATCGTGGCGCCGCTCTGTGTGGGCGGCCGCGCCTCTCCCCGGCCCAGTTTGATTTCGCTCTTTTTTGAGGATGCGGCAGTCAGTGGGGAGATGGTGTCCTGCAGTCACAAAGAACTTGGTTGTCTGTATTTCATCACCGGAGTCATCTTCAGTATTCTAGGAACTGTAATGTCTTCGGTTATTCGATCTGAGTTGTCCTTTTCTGCAGCGGTGGGATGGTACTCCGGAGCGCGCAGCTGCGGTGCCTGCCTCGAAGGAAGCCCGCGCTGAGCTCAGCGAGCTGCCACGCTCGCCGACTGCTGCGGACGGGCGCGCGGGGGTCGCGTCCTCTCCTCTGCGCCGCGAATCGGCGCCGAGTGGATCCCAGGGCGCTCGCGCGGCGTTTGCGTCGTCACCTCGCTCCGGTCGGGGTCGCGCGCCCTTGCTCCAGTCTCCGCGGATTCGCGACCTGTTGCCCGCGCTGCTTCTTGAGAGCTTGCCGTCTCTGCCGCCTTCGCGGCGCTTCTCGCTCGCCTCGCTCGTGGGCGAACGCTCCGTCCTCGGCGAGGACGACGCGCACGAGCCCGGCGCCCTCGACTGCAAAGTCCCCGCGGGCCTCAGGACCCCGAGTGACGGAGACGCGAGGGACGGCGCGGAGGAGAAGCGCGGCGTAGGGAGGAGCTGGCGGCAGACGTTCGCTGAGAGCGGCGAGATTCGAGAGGCTCCACAGGGAGGGCGACTCGGAGCGTCGCTTTTGCTCCAGGGCTCGTCCAGCGACCGGCCCCTGAGGCTCTCGGATCTCGGCGGAGGCGAGGAGAAAGGCGACAACGGCAGTCTCGGGGGCGAGACGCAGCAGGTCGACGCGACCCAAGAGCTCGACGCAGATCGTCTCCGCGAGGGCCTCGTGAGATCCCCTGACGCCGACCACCGCTTGCACCGCGCGGCGTTCACAGGGGCGGGTCACGCGTCGCTGTTGGCTGCTTCGCATCAGGACGGCGAGAGGAAGGAGGGACGACCCTTCACTCTCGCGGCCTCGCGCGAGAGGGATGGTCGGAGCGTCTCCTTCCTGCCTCCACCCTCTGACGGGCTCCTCGGGTTGTCCGCAAGCGGCGTCTCCGCCGCGAGGAGGGCGGCGTTCGACGCGGACGCGCCGGAAGAGAATCCTCGCGCCGGCACAGAGGCGTTCCTCGCGCACGCGTTCGCGCAGCAGCTGCGCGACTCGCGAGACGACGAAGCGGCGGCGGCGAGCGTGCGCCGCGCGAAGCTCGCCTCCCACGCGGGCCTCGCCCGCGTCGCGGCCCTGAGAGAGACGGTGCGCGCGGCGCGGTCGGAGCTGCTGTTGGTCTCCGCCGAGGAGACACCTGCGGCGCTGCGCGGCGCGCGGCGCGGCGACAAAGAGGCCGGCGCCTACTCGAAGGCCCGCGGGGCGCGAGCCGAGGCGCTACATGCCCGAGGAGGCGCGGAGGCAGGAAGGACGGGCGAGGCGCTTCCGCGAGCGATAAAGGCGAGCGCACTCGACCGAATCCTAATGCAGGCGTCCCTCTCGGTGCCCACAGGGGCGCTCCGGGGGCTCAGACGCTGGACGGGCGAAGAGGAGCTCGCGGAGGCGAGTCGACGGCGAGAGGAGAGGATTATTTGGGAAGAACCGGCGTCGACGCGAACCGAACGGCCGTCAGGACACGAAGGGGCGGGAAGCCGGGAGAGGAGACAGGTGCCTGAAGAAGAGACTTTCTCCCTCAGAAACCTCGCTGCTTCCATACGAAAATAAACACATCTATTTGCCGGGACTAACCCCGTGCCAGTCATATGCATATATATATATATATATACAGGTACATTGATGATGTGTGCATATATATATATATATATATATATATATATATATATATATATATATATATGGGTAGGGTTGTCTACAGGCACTGTCGTAACGATGTGCTCGTTGTCTCTACGTGCGTGCTTTGCGCTTGTATTTCAGTTTTTCTGGTCTTGGCCGCTATTTCTCTCTTTTTGAAGTGAGGTAAACAGATCGCTGTTTTTCGATGCAGACTGCACTTTTAAATTATGTTGTTACGCGACATGGACTGCGGGTCGCGGGTCTGCTAGGGGACTACGAGAGCTCGGAGAATTTCGCCGAAAGAAATCGAGCCCCTCAGCCGTCCTCGCTCGGAAACGCCGCGTGAACGTTTGGCGCGCATGCGCTACATTGTTTCGGGTGTGGACTCGGCAACCGAACGCGACAGAAATCGGCTTGAGGCGAAAGAACGAACACAGACGAAAACGAGACACGTGTAGACCTCACGGAAACAGTTCACTCAGGGTTAGAAGCTTAACGAAGAATTAGACCGATACAGACACGCGTCGCTACCAACTGTGGAGAACGACCGACCAGGACATCGGCAGCGACGTTACTTCCCCCCTAAGAACGTTCACTCAAACACTTCCGCCACGCATCTTTTCTCTCTAGTTTGCTTGTCTCACGTGCCTTTACCTCTCTTCTCCTCACTCGCGCACTGCCTTTATCGCCTTCCTCTAGCTCTGTCTGGTGTACCGTTTCTTGGTCTCTGACCGTTTTTTTCTTCGTCCCTTCCGCGCTTTCTTTAGTCCTCCCGCGCTTCTTTTCGTCTTCCCCCCGCGCCTTCCTTCTCTATTTCCTCCCCGTCTTCGTCCAGCGCTTCTGGCTTCCTCCGCGTCCCTATCTCTAGTTCCCCCTTCCCTTCTGTTTCTCCTGTGTCATTATTCTCTTTTCGCCTTTCCTCTGCCTTCTCAGATCTCCGCTTGCTCTCACCGTCGCAGTGTGACTCCCGCGGTGCTACCGCCCGCTGCAGACTGCGTTTTTCAACTTCGCGTTCAGCCTTGGCACGGCGAGGTCGCCTTCCCGTCCCTCGTCGTCAGTCAGCGACAGAGAAGAGTGATGCTCTGGGACACGGATCGGAATGTCCTCGACTTGTCTCTTCTGGATGAACCTGATTCCTTTGCTCTCGTGTGCACCTTTCTGAGTGCGCAGCGAGACTTGCGGAAGCGGAAGAAGGCGTCCGCCGTTTTACTTCTTTCACGTGGTCTGCTGGCGCGCTTCGAGCCACCGGGGGCCTCCGCCTGCCCGCTTCTCCTTTCTTCGCCAGCTCCCGCGTCAAGCCCACGCATCGTCGCCCTCTGCCGAATTTCTGATCTCTACCAACGGACGCCGACTTGGTCATCCAAGCGTGGTAGTCCAGGGGCGCTTCGTCCCGCGTTTTGTGGCCGCTTGCGGCAGCTTCCTCCTTCTGTTTCAGGCCCGCACTGAAGCTGGAAGGAGCCGAAACGGCCTTCGCCAGAACGCAGGGTGGCTTCGGCGCTTCGAAGATCCCCTTCCCAGTAGCGAAAAACAGTCCTGCGTCGTCCGTCACTTGCTTTCCACTCCCGTCGCGCCGCAGTGCGACGAACGGAAGCCCAACACAGTCGCCTGCATCCCGTGCTCCGTACTCGCGAGCCACGCTGTTTTGCGTCGCGGGTGACTCTGACCATCTTGGAGTCCTTCCGGCCTGGAGCCCCAAAGTGTCCCCTCCGACTGCGGTCGGAGGGGACCGTTGGCTAGAGGGCCGTCGGGCGAGGGGCGATCCCGAGAGGGAGAGAGACGAGCTCTCTCTGGAGCGCATAGTCTGATGGCATTTTCCGCGTTTTTGCTGGCTAGGCTCCACGGTGCTGGAGCACCTACTGTTCGATGAGAAAGCGAGTGTAGTGCCGACAGGAGGCCAAGAGAGCTCTTCGCCTCTCCCTGCTGCAGCGCGGTCTCCCCTCACGTGCTTCCCTTTGGTGCCTCGCGTGCGACCGCCCGCAGCAGGTGGCGAGCGAATCAGCGACGCAGGGGACAACGCGGAGAAGGATCCGGAAGAGCGGAAGATGGAGAGCGACGGCGACGCAGAGACGCAGCCTGCGGAGACCACGGGAGACACGCTCCCTGTGTGCCGGGTGGAGGAGGCCCGACCAGACCCGTCTCCGCCAAAACCCCCGGCGCGTCCCGCCAGGCCTGGAGAGGCATCAGCGCCGCTGTCTGAGAAGGCAGAGAAGGCGGCGTTGGAGGGTGCAGGCTGCCAAAACTCGAAGGCGCCGTCCCCCAAACTGACGCGTCTCCCTCTATGGACTCCTGGCACAGAGCTGCTCGACGGAAACCTGAATCGCGCTCCGGGCGATGTCTCGTCTGGCGGCACCCCATCCTCCACGCTGCGCGACGCCGAGCGATATGCGACCACGGCTTCGCCCTCGCCAGGGCAACTCGCTGCCTCGACTCGCGTGCCGCGTACAGGCGCTGCATCGCCATGGCTGCCGTCTTCTCGACAAAGGGCTGCGGGAGCCTGCGACGACTGCTCGAGAAGGAGACGCAGATGCGGCGAGACAGCCGTATGTCCCATCCGGTGGCGGCTGGCTAGCAGCGCCTCCTTCGTCCCGGTCGCTTGCCTCTTCGAGGGCACCAGCGCGTGGCGTTCCTGCGGGAGGCCTTGGATGTCCTCAGCCCGCCCCCATGAACCAGCCTCAGGCTGTTGTCTGTCCAAATGCTTCACCGCACAGGAGAGAGTGCCGGCGCTGTGGGTCTGCGTACTCGCGGAGGCTTGAGCATAGAAGGAGGCGCTCGCCGCCGCCGAAGCGGTCTCTGGCAAGGCCCCCGCGCTCCCATACCCGCTTGGAGAGAAGAGACTCGCGACGGCCGCTGTCAAGCTATCCAACGCGTGCAACGAGGAGCGAAGCGCGCCGTTGCGTTTGCGGGCTTTCTGCATTTCGCCTCCTCGGTTAGCAGACGAAATTCGACGGCCGCTTCGCTGCGCAGAACAAGGCATGGAAGCCTCTGTCGAGGCTCCGCCCGCCTCCATGTAGCCGAGCGGGGCCCCAGCGGCGCCAGCGGCGGCGCGCCCCGCTGCGGCCGGTTGTGAAGCTTCGTGCCTCTTTCGTGCGACCTTGGGGACACTCGCCGCGACGCCGGAGGATGCCGGTCTTCGCTTTACCGACCGCGACACAGGCAAACAGTCCTGCGTCGCGTCGCCCTCCGGCTGCCAGCTCTGGGGCCCCGGCGCCCCTCGCGCTTCGCAGCTTCTTTTGCCGCCAGCCCGCATGCCTTCGCGGCGCTTTCCGCTGCAGCCAGAAACAAGTAAACGCGAGTCTGAGCGAGCAAACGTGCTTGGATGCCGCGACACGCCTCCGCCTGTGAGGTAGGCGTCCTGCGGGGCAGACAGCGGCCTAGGAGACGCCGCGAACAAGCCGTCGGTCGCGGCGGAGACCGGCACCCCCCCCAGCGGTTGATCATGGAGGAAGCGCAGAGCCGAGAGGATGGCGGACGAGACAGGCGCAGGCGCCGAAGGAAGGGACGAGGGGGCAGGAGAAGAAAAGGGCTGCGCAGTCGGTTGGCTGGCGAAGGACGCGAGCTTTTCCACACGCTCAGGCGCAGCTCGCCACGGATTCAGTGAACGCGTGCGCGCCGGTTTGAGAGTTCCGCCGATCACGCCGGTGTCGTCGTCGCCCCGAGTGGAGGAGACGGATCCCGAGCCACCGCCTTTGTCTGCATCGAATGAAAGGGCAGCCAGCGACATCGCTGTCCTCTCAGACTCTGGGCATTCCTTTATCTTGTCTTGAGAGGCCCCGGCTTCCGCCTGTTCAGGCGCCTCCTGAGCCTCGGCATCCGCAGGCCGCGGAGCTTCGCTTTCCAGGTCCGCGCTCGTGCGGCCTTCTCTCTGGGCATGCAACGCTTTTACGCACGCTCCTTCCGCCTGCGGCTGCTCGCGGTTTAGATCATGTTCAGCGTCTTCACCTGACCCGCCCGCCAGCTGGGCTGCCGCCTCTTGCTCGCCACCGGCAGACGTGCCCGGTGCTCGCACGAGCTTCTTCCGCCTCTGCGCCTCGCGTTCCCTCGACGTCTTTCCGCCTTCCGTGGCCTCGTCGGAGGAGACAAGGGACGTCTGCGTCGCGGCGTCGACCGCGGCCCCTCGCGCCTCCTGAGGCGGCGGAGGCAGAAGCAGCTGCGGTGCCTCCTGCTCAATCACAGTGAAACAGTCGTACAGCGACAGGCCCAACAGGTAGCCCGTCAGCTGCAGATCGTTTGGCTCAAAATGGCGCGTTGCGGCGCGACTTCCCACGCCAGACACACCTGCTGGCGACCCACTGACGCCTCCGCTTCCTCCTCCAGGCAGTTCGCTGCCAGGCGTATGTACGCTAGAAACAGCGGGGGCACAGCCTGCTGCTGTGAACCAGGAAGCTCCGCCACTGGATGCGGGTGGCGGCTGCCTTGCCCCGAGGTCGGCTCCGGCGCCGAGGCCGCGGTCCATGCTCTCATTCGTTCTGTCTCGCGCCGCGATTCTGTCGCCCGCAGGGGCCCTCGAGCGCGACGCGGCGCCGGGCGCCTCTCGAGAAGGGGATTTGGGAGTTCGTTCTCGTCGCGCGACTGTCGCAACGAAATGAGCCACCTGAGGCCCGCGCGCGACACCCGCTCTCGCGGCACTATGGGCGTCGCGCCGCCGCCCGGAGAAACAAGGGGCCCGCTGTCCCGCCGCCGACTCTTCAGGTTCCTCCACTATCCCTGGAGACAGTCCAGCTGCCGCAGGCGCGTTTCGCCGGCCATCTCGTCCCTCGCAGTCCGACTCGGAGGCTAGCCGCTGCTCGCCCCTGGATTCGGTACCGGCGGATGGAACATCGAGGCCGCCGCCAGCGCTCGACGCCGCGCTCCTCCGCCTGACTCTCTTCCCTTCCTCTCTTCCGCGGGTTCTACGCGGCGGCCGCGGTCCTGCACCGCCCTCGCCGCTCGCCGCGCCGGTGGGACGGGGTTTCCGCTCTTGCGTCGGCGAAGCGTCACTCTCGCTTAGTGTGGCTGGCGGCAGCAGCGACGCCCCTCGACCAGCTCGTCGGCGCCGCGCGGCCTTCGGGCCTCCACTGCTCGCCCGCTTCTCGCGGGATCCGGGGTCCAGACGCGACGCGCCCGCCGAGGATGCGGTCGACGCCGACGCCGGAGACGAGGACACGGAAGGCGCTCCAGCGGCTGCGCCAGCCGCCGCTTCATCTGAGGCGCTTCGCCTCCCGCGAGACGCCCGGCTGACTGAGGGACAAGGCCCAACGCCCGCCGGGTCCGTCAAGGCAGCGGAGAAGGCCGCTGTGCCGAGACGTCCCTCAGCACCGGAGAGCTCAGCGGACGAGGCCTGGAGAGTCTCTGAAGACCCGGGAACTGCGGAAAGAGGTTGAGATGACGGCGGGGATGTCGACTGCCCCCTGGGCCTGAGAGACTCCGCGGCCGTTGACGGCACGCCCGCCGCCCCTGCGGCCGACGCCGAGGACGAGGGAAACGCAGCGAAAGCATTGCGAGAAATCTGCTCGCGAGAGAGTCCAGGCCTCACAGAAGAAAAGCCGTCGCTCGCCGACCAGCAATCGCCTGACGCAGGCGAGTTCGGAGCCAGAGGCCATGTAGTTGAAAGTGCGGGGCCGAAGACTGACGCCTCCAAGGTGTAGCTACACACGATGCCAAGCTCCCGCCCGCAAACCACTCGCCCCGCGCCCTCTTTCGACCTCTCCATCCGGAACGAAGACTCTGTGGAGAGACGCGAGGCACACACACCAGCGCGTGACTGTGTATGAGTTCGTGTTGACGGTGGCGCCTGGTACGCGAAGGCCTCCTCAGATCCGGAGGCGAGCACCCCGATGCGAAAGTGATATGCCCCCGCATATCAGCAGATATGGGTGGATGTGCGACCAAGCCTCTTTCCACAGGGACACGAGTTTGTAACGCAGGTGACTCAGGCCTCCGGCGTCTACTGTCGCTAGTACTCACGCGTGTGAACAAGATGCGCCGGAGGTCGCTACACTACGAAGAGGCGCGGCAGGCAAGGCGCGACCCTCAGCTCGCAGGCACGCGAAGATGCAGCTGTGTAGGGCGTCCACCCAGGGCACAACTCGTGTTTCATCCTTCTACTGACGTGAATTACTTGTGAAGCGCATGGTGCGTCACTCAGGCAACGGAGGCTGAATGCCCGCTGCGCGTGTGTCGCGACCGAAGCACCGACCCCTCGCGCGACGCACCTGACCGACAGAACCACGGACAGCGGCTTTCGAGGAGCGCAGGCAAGAGGCCGCTTGTCAGACGCCCTGGGGCGCCCGCCGAAGGCTCCACGGGCTGCTCCTCCGCGTTGCAGTACCTGCGAAGAACGAGAAAAAAAGCGGCGAGAAGACTCCTCGAGGCTCAACGGAGAGGCCACGGAGCGGCCCCCTCTCGCTTGCGTTCGCTTTGTCGTGAGTCGGCCGGCAGCCTGGGGCGCGTCGAGTTCACCTGAAGGCAACTCAGAATGGAAAGTGACGGGAGACGCGCGAGAGCGCGGCGCGTGTCCGCGTGTTTCGTGACTATGCGTCGCCCGAACCGGGGGTCGCGGCGTGCAGCTGGTGCGCACTGACATGAAGACGTCGAGCTTGGTCGAGTGCGAGTGCAGGTCTAGGAAGAGGAGTGCGCGACTGTCGAGCTGCGCCTGGTGAAGCAGCGCCTTCGCGCAGAAGATCGCAGGATGCGTCCGCGCGTCCGGCTCCCGCCACACGCGGTTCAGGTCCTGGCCGCTCAGCGCGCAGCGGCTGTTGCCGGCGACTACGCCGTCGGGGTTCAGCATGGGGACGACAAAGACTCGAAAGTGCTCGCGGAGCGCCGCGGCTCGCGGCTCCGGCCCCAGCAGAAACGACAACAAGCCCTGCAGCACCCAGCTCGCGCCGCTCTCGCCCGGATGCACGCGGGCGGAGACGAAGAGGACCGGTCGGCACCACGGCGCCACCAGCGGCCGCCGGCACGACGCGCACAGGGGCACCTCGCGGGGGAGCGGCGCGCGGCGAGGCCGCGGAGACGAAGCCTCGGCAGCTGCCTGCGCGCGTGCGGCGGGCGCCGGAGGAGACGGATGCACGCGGGTCGAGGATGGCGAAGAGGGAAGAAACGACGATGAGACAGGAGCGGAGGACCGGAGACGATACGACGCGGGAGCGGACGAACACAAAGACGAGGCGCGACCCCGAAGAGACGCACACGGCAGGCACGAGGCCAACCGTGAGCGCGAAGAAGGAAGGGAAGGCGGAGGCGGAGCCCGCGATTCGGTGGCTGGGCGCTCGCGAGAGCCGCAGACAACGCTCGCGCACTCCGCGCGTGGAGACCAGAGACGCACAGCGCAGGCGGGGGGCGACGACAGTGAGGCCCGAAGGGACCCCGCACCCGCTGGCTCGCGGGTCGTGGAAAGGGACGAAGCCTGAGGCACCCCCGCTGGACTGCCCCGGGGGGAGGAGGACGATGAGCGCATGCAGGAGGCCCGCGTCGGGCTGAGCGCCGCTGAACACGAAAAGCTCGCTGCGCGTCCAGGAGAAGCAAACGATGAAAAAGGAGAGTGACACCTGCCTTGCTCGCCCGGTAGTGCCGAGATGCCCGCCTCCGGGTTGGCTTCCTTCCGCGGTGTGTGTGCGGCACGCAAGCGTTGCGGGACTCTCGTGTCTGGCGCTTCTGCCGCCAGGCGCTTTTCGCTCGCTTGGCCCTGCCTGGGCTCCGGCTCGTTTTCTCGGTACCCAAGACAAATACCCCCGGTCGGTGCCTCCTGATCCCCTCCCGCGGCCTCTGCCTCTTCTGCGTCCTCGGCTGTGGATTCACGCTCTAGCGCCGTCCCGCCCGCGCATCCACACCCGCGCGCCTCCGAGGCTGACGGGCTCCAATTCGCCTCCGGCTCGCTCGCATCCCTCTCCGTTGCTCGCGACCCGAGACCCGTCGGACTGGGCCTTTCCCACTGCAGTTGGGCTCCAGGCTCCCCCGTCGCCCCGGCTCTCCTGTCGCCTCCCCTTCGAGACGCTTGGCCAGCGCAGCCCGCCTCCGATGGGGCGGCGTCGAACCGCAGAGAACAGAGAGAGCATCTTTCACTGAGTTTCAGGGGGCGCCCGAGAGGAGAGGACAGAGCGGAGCGAGGCGAAAGCGGCGCCTCGCGCGCGCGCTCCCATGGGTAGTCTGCGGGCGGCGAAGGAGACAGCGCGTCCAAGAGCGACCGACGGCTGTCCGGCGCAGGCGTAGCGAGAGCGAGCCGGGGCTCGCTGCCGTCTACATCTCCGTGTGCCTGCAGGTGTAGGAATGGGCACGTGTTGGCCTGCTCAACTCCATCCGCTGTGCCTCTGCGCGGCGCCGCTTCAACGGGGTCTTCCGCGCGCACAGACAACGACGCACGCGACCGCCGCGCCCGCGGGGAGCACCCCCGATGAAGCAGCGAAGCCGCGACGTGATAGTCCAAGCCCTGTTTGCGGCCATCGAAGCAAAGCGACCGAGGGTCTCCGTCGAGCGCGCGCCACCGCTGACGCCCCGGCGGGCGCTGTCGCGTGGCAGCTGCACTCGTCTGCGCACCAGAGCGTCCCGGCCCGCACTCTGAAGCAGCGCGCCAAAGTCGAGAGGGACTCAGCCGACCGTCGCGCCGCCGCCCAAGGGACGGCGCCGGAGGCGAGAAGCGAATACTCGATCCCGAGAGGGAATCTGGAAGGGGATTCGTGATGCAGAGAACGGGGCACGTGAGACCGCCCGGCGTCGTGCAGAGCGCGTCCTGAACGCACAACTGAGCACACACGAGGAATCCCCACGCCGTTGACAAGCAGGCACCTCGGCGAGACACGGTGGTTGAGAGGCTGAAGACGCGTCAGGAGGCGGAACCCGCGAAGCAGACCGGCGTGCAACCGATGTGCGCAGTGGCGGCGTACCCGCGCCGCGGCCGGCTGGCTTTGGATGCACTGAAGGACGTCGAGGAGATGCGAGTAGGTGTACAGACAACCCGAGGCGAAGTACACCGTGTCGTTTGGGCGTTTGAAGGTGAACGTGAACTCCAGCGTGCTGAATCTGGTGCCCGCACCGCCGTGAGTGGCTGCTCCTGTCTCGGATGGGCCTCGGCCTGCTCCGGGGCCTCCTGCTTCCGGAGTCGGAGTCGACGGAGCGACTCCGACTCCGACCGAGCCCGAACGCTGGAGAAGGCCCGCGCCGACGCCAGGAGCGAGGGAGCCAGGCGACGGGCTTCCACGTCGTCCCGTAGACGCAGTCAGCGCAGGCGGTGCCCCCGCACACTGGAGATAAGACGCAAAGGGAACCGCCGCCGAGAGCGACGAGCGGATTCCGGCCCCAGCGATGTCGGTGCCTTTCAGGTACCAGTTGCGATAGTACTTTACGTTCTCCCCTAGCCGCCTCCAGACCGCTGCGCCGTTGTCTCGCTGCTCGGCGACGGAGAACGTCAGCGGACGCATCCCGTGCGCGAAGAGCGAGTCCGACTTGACGAGGTTCGCGATTTTAAAGCTGCGCCAGAATCAAGCGACATGCAGCGCCACATACAGCGATTCAGCGACCCGTGGGCATGCACATACCGCACGGTGCGCCCTGCAGCAAGGCGCAATAGCCACGAACGCCTCTCTGCTTAAAACTGCAGATGCAGCCTCGCGCCTGCGTACAGTCGACGCCGGGTCACACTCCACGTCAGCAAAAAGACTTCTCAGACTTCAGCGTGTTCAGCCTAAAAGTTGCAAACCCGTGCAGCACGTGCGCGACGGACCATCGTGTCGCCCTGGGTCCTCTCTTCGCCCTCCTACGTGACATGGCATATACTAATTAGGTGCGATGGATTAGAATTTCTATCAGCGCTGGGGCGCCGCGCCCGCCCCTCGACCGCACGCACGTGGCTGTGAAGGGGAGGGCGGCGTTGTGGTGCGCCTGCATCGAGACCGAGAAGAAAAACCAAGAGGTCTTCACAGCTCCTGCGTTCGCATCCGGTCTGAGCAGCAGCAGGTACTCCGCCTTCTGATGTGCGTTCTGCACGGCGAGCTTCAGGTTCCCTGCGCGAGCAGCGCGACATGAAAAGACAACTGGAGAGCGTCCGGCCGATGCGACGCCAAGGAGCTATTCGGAGGGAGTGCGCGTGCATGGCGCGCGAACAGCGCCGCAGCCCAGGGAACTAGCAGCGCGCGGGACGGTGTGAAGGGAGAGAGACGCGGACTGCGCCCGGAGAAGGGTAATCTACCTCTCGGCTAAGGGACCCAAATAGCAAGCAGGAAAATCGGAGCCTCAGGCATGCAACGCACCAGCGGAGCCCGATAGCGGACACACTCGGCGCTCAAGTGTCCGCTGCAGTGCAGGCCCGGAAGCGTAACGGGCCAGAAGCGAGCCAAGGAAACATCCAAAAAGGCCGGTCGGCTGGGCATGGGCGGCGGAGACTCAGGCCCCAGCCGGCGAGACAAGATGACGAGTGGCAAGCGCGTCACGGTGCACAGCTCGTCGTTGAGCATCCCTCGCCAACGAGACAGCAGGTGCCTTGCGCCCGGCGCTCGGCACGCTGCGCGGCCGCAGCCTGGCAGCAAGTTTCTTACCGCTCTCGAACCGCGAATCAAACACGAGGGCATCCGGCGGCACTGTCACCTGCGACACGCAACCAAGCAAGCACCCCAGCTGACGCCTGCAGGCCCATCAATCGACACTACTCACACATCCACACGTGGCGCCTGCGGCCTCACTGCAAGCGGGCGAGCGCGGATTAGCTCTGCTCCCCTTCTCCGCACGATGCGGCATGCCCCAGTGGTCGAGTGTTCCCGGACGCCTCCCCCGTGCAGCAGTGAAACCTCTAAGATAGCAGCTGGTATAGCGGCCGGCCTAGGTTCTCGAATGTATTCACTCACCACCTTACCCTGCCTCCCGAGCAGCTCAGACATGCAGCAGCGCGCCCGATACGGGATCCCAAAGACCGAAGAAGGCGTGTCCTGTTCCCAGACAGAGGGCCTGTCTCTGATGTGCCGCACCCCTTCTCCCGCCCCTGCCCCCTCCCACCCCCCCCCCCCCCGCTCATCTCCTCTGCGTGAGCTGTGGAGGCGAGACGGCCGGCGCGGCGGCTCTGACGAGCACGAGATGGTAGGCTTTTCGGTTGCACTCACCACGTCCCTGCTTCTCGTCTCTGGAGGTGTAGGCACCCCTGTCAGCGGTGCGCTGGTGTGAACCCTGCCAGCGCACGCGTAGTCCAGCTGGAGGACGTGAGACGCTCGCCACGGTTCTGCGTGCCGGGGCAGACTCAGCGGAAGCTCGTCCAGGGTCTGCGGCCGCGCGTACGCAGGCAGAACGTTTAGGTAGTCGCGTGTGGCGCTGCCGGCGTAGCAGCAGACGCAGCAGCTCCATCCTGGCCTCGCGCTCCGTGCTTTGGGCGGGGCGGGCTCAGCAGCCCTGTGCGAACGTTTCGAGTCTGCACTGGAGCCCATGGCCCCGGTCCGCGACAGCGCCGCCGCCAGGCCCCAAGGGACAGAGGGCGCCTGCCGTCCGTAGCGGGAGGCGAAGAGTGCTGCGTTGGCACAGCAGAGGCAGGAGGAGGGCGATCTCGCCCTCTTCCGGGAGAAGTGAAAGCCAGGTGAACCGTGAAGGGGCAGTCCATCCGTCGCGATGGCTGGCGGGTCCGCCTCAGGGGCGTCCGGACCGCTGGGGCGTCTCGGTAGATCGTGCTCTCGACCCTCATCGACGACGCTAGACAGAGTACCCGAGGGTTCCAGAGCGTCTCCTCCGTCGCCTCGTGGTGCACCAGCAGTCTCCCTATCGGGAGCCTTGACCGGGGCAATCGCCCCACCAGCGTGCGGAGAGACTGCGGCCCGTTCAGGGGACGGCGACGCGTCTCCGATCCCAGCCACGCGTGGCCATGGCGAGCCCGAAGCCGGCAAAGAGAGGTCAAGTGCCGCGGGGTGACGCCCTGCCGAACGGGAGCCGTTCCTTGACGCCCCCCAGAGACAGCCGCGGCAGCAGCAGCAGCCGCCACCTGGCCGCCCCCATCCTGCGCCCCTCAACCGCGACGGAGGGCATTCGTCCTGTTTCTCGCTCGTCGCGAGACGGGCGCCAGCTCCTGCTGAAGGAACTGAACCCGCGCTGCTTTCGTGGCACGTGAGCTGCGCCGGAGGAGACGAACGCGCATGGAATGGCACGCCACGCTGGGAGACATGCCGGGCCGCGGCCGGCAGGGGCGGGGTGACAACTTCAGGCGCAGAGCTGGGGGACACAAAAAAAGACGAAGTCGGTAAGCGCGCAGCTGCACCATACAACGCTTTCCATCACTGTAGGATTTAGGGTTCCGTGCGGGCGACCTGCGGAGATGCATGCGATTCTGCATAGCGGGCCCCGATCAACCCAAAAATCAGCAGGCCCCTAGCCAGACGCGTACTTAACAAGGCTCACCACAGAGAGGAGTGCCTGCATCCACCTGCCAGTTCCTGAGGAGCCTTCGAGGTTGAAGCCTTTGTGCGTTGCGGTGAAGGCTTGACTTACCCATGCTTAGGCTGGCGAGGAACTGTCTCACACTCGTCGTGGTAAACCAGAATGCCCCCGAGCAAATATCTGTAGCCCGTCGCCTCGACGAGAAAGCCAGGGACTGCGCCACCCCGGGCTCCCTCGGGGGGCTTCTGCGGGGACGATGAGGGCGACAAGCAGTGAGGTAACGCAACAGTCGACGCCTGAGACGAAATCGGGCGAGATGTGCGCGACCCAGGAGCTGTCGAGGAGAAGGGGGACCGCAGACTGGCCTGCGGGGAGCCACATGAAGGGGAGGCAGAGTCAAACGGGTCGTCAGCGGCAGATTCCGGAAAAGAAGAGGCAGGAAAGAAGGATGGAGCGGACTGGTAGAGCGACGGAGACGCACACGGCCCTTGGGGGCTGCTGGGGCGCCGCGAAGGCGCCGAAGGGACCTTATCTCCACCGGCGGAGACGCCGAGTGCGCCGCCCTGGAATCCCAGCGAAGGAGCAACAGGCCGAGCAGAATCTCCGTCTGTCTGATCGTCGCCCTCGCCCCGTTCTCTGTCCGCAAGTCCTCCCATGGTGGCGTCCCTTAGTCGAAAAGAGGAGAGCCAGCGACGTCAGGGAGCCAGTTGTCTTCCGCCTGGGCACCACCCCGAGCCTCTAGGGCCGGCTCGCTGTTTAACTTGCCAGGTATCCCAACCGCCACTCGCAGGCGCGTCTCGTCTTCGCCCCTACCACCCTCCTGCTACCGCCAGACCAGCCTCTTGACTCCTGCTGGGGCGCGGCCTCGGCCCCCCAGCTCGCGCTCGCCCTCTTTCCTACTCGCGCTGCCCTCCGATCAAACCAGAAGGAGTCTGCAGGAGACTCGGTGCGCCTTGCCATTAAGGCGCAGTCGAGCGTTCGTCTTATCCAGATGCACACCGGTCTCGAAAAACTTTACATCCTCACGCGCTTGCAGTGCTCCTCTACGCGGGACGGGAGGAAGCCGGCCTGCGTGAGCGTTTTGAGGGAACGAGGGAGAAGGCGAGGTTCCACACGCACGTGGCAACACACAGAGCCTCAGGACCCAAGCGAAAGGAGGCATCACCCCGTGGCGGGATGGTTTGGAGAGAGATGAAGAGAATCTCTGCAGGCCGCTACATCCCCCAAGCCCCTCACAGAGTGGCGACCGAAATAAGAGGCTGGTGCAGGCGGCCGAAGCACGGCTTCGGGGTTAATAGAACTTAAAATACTACTAATTCCTAGTACTGCAAGACCTCCGATAATCCAATCAGTTGCCTCTGGATTTAACACCATCAAGCTAGTACTTAGTGGAGGATACATTGTCCAACCAAGACCCCAGTTGGACTGACAGCGTTGGGCTGGGCCGCGGAACTCCGTGAGCTGCGCGTGCGCAGCGGAGCGTCGTCCGACAAAGCTGCAACGCTGCCACGGAATGCAACTGATGTCCGAATGCGGCGCCTGTGAACGAGTCACTGCCTGGAAGCCGCAGTTTGCTGTACGGCTACTCGCGATAAGCCGCGCGGATTCGAATATGCTCTTATCCTCGCCTCTGTGGGCGAGAAAATCGAATATGATGCCAGTAGCTGACAACCTCACCCCTCCTGGTTGAGGAAGGACAACAGACAACCCGGAGGCACGCAGGCACGGAGACACAGGACCTCGACCTGGGCACGGGCGACAGAAGCGCAAGACGACCTTGTCGTCCTCGGCAGGCGCAAAAAACGGCTGAGCAAGAGGAAAGACGGAATACACACTGGCGGAAGTGGATGGATTTGCGTGTGTCTGTCGTGCCACTACTGAGTTGCTTGCTGCCCAGTTATGCGCGAGCAAGGGCAACATGTCGTGATGAAAGCGTGCAGAAGCGTGCGGAGTCTCAAAACCCGCTCGGCCCCACGACGCTAGAGTCCCACACAAGGCTGGACGCCGCAAAGTGGACGTTTATGCCGCGCTCTGGTGTGCACGTTTTTGCGGATTTCTCGTGTTCCGGCGTTCCTCGCCGTCCAACTAGCCACATGCGGAGCCTTGAGCTGCCCTGCCCGGAGGGTTGGTTGTGTGCGGCATCGCTTCTGGCCCCGTTGCATGCGCCGCGCGGAGGGCGGCGGCCTGCTCCGCGGCCCCACGCCTTCGGCGAGACACAGCAGAGCTGATAAAACTCCAGCAGCAAGAACATCCTCGTGGTGGATGCGTCTGTGTGCTGATCCATGACCCATTTTCTGAGCGACTATACATGATCTGGGAGGGGAGGCACTATACTTTGGCGACCACATCAGAATCACATCTGCGTGTATGACGCGGGCCGTCGAGAGGCTCAACAGCTGCATCGACCGATTGTTTGTGAGTCGTTTGACGCGAAAACTACCATTTGCGTGTCACTGTCGTAGATTCGTTACGAGGGAGTAACGGGCATCCCGGACCCAGCGCAGGCTGCAGACCAAAACAGTACTCGGCCGTCTTGCCGTCCAGGACCGCCACTGTGTTTCGCCGTCCAGGACCGCCACTGTCGGTGATTTCGATGTGTCCTCAGGTGCTGCGCGCTGTGATCCACAAACCACCCGACAAAAGAGCCACGAGACTCCCTGTGTTGCCTGTCAGAGGAAACGTCGACGTGAGGCAGCCGCTGGAGCACCGCAGATGGTCACGCACATCCAATAGTTGCGGAGAGCGTGATGCAGACCACGATTGTGTACATGGTGAGGCGATGACAACAACTCTGATGGGACTACCGTTCTGCGGGATACAGTCAGATGGAGGCAGCTTCGGGCTGCAGGCGTTCTGATTCTAAGAGGAGACTGGTTACGCATTGTTGGTATCAAATTATGCCGGGCTATTGTTTCTGTACACATGTCACGCGATTCAGAACTGTACGGCTCCAATCGAATAAGCAAAGACATTATAGTATCTAGATACCTCCGGTTATGTATTCACCGAGTAACCGAGGTGCTAAATATGGTCCTAAAGACAGGAGAGTTGTATTGTCTGTAGTATCCGTCGTCAATGGCTCCACGATTTCTGCCATGCAGTGGTCCCCTTGGACACAGAATAGTTTCTACATCGTTGTCGCGTGTTGCTAGACTTCCAGGTACCTGGACGTTTTATGAGACACAGCGCGGCCTGCAAATGCGTTACGAGGCGAAAACAGAGAAAAAAAGCTTTTAAGGGACTTTCTGAGACAGCAACCAGCTAAGAATTTACAACAACACACCCTGCCTTGAGATTGAGCACCATCCTTCGTAGTTCTATATGCGCCCTGCCGCACGTCCCCGCCTCGTCTACGAGCAGTTCAGCTGCTGCCACTACCGTCCGAAGAAGAGGAGCTAACAAGAATCCGATCCGTGTATTCCGTACAGACTAACATCAAGAAGGCGACTACCAAAGTGAATGTCATGATATTCGTACAGCTTGTATACAAATCTAGACCAGAGGCTGTCACAGGCAGCTCGCATGAGAGACAGCCCCCCTAAACCTTATGTCTGTTAATGCTTCCAGATGCATCGGCGAACAAACAGAATCTTCAGCTCACGTTGCCTCAATATTGAGAACGTGGAAACGTGGAGGATTTGGAAGCGTGGATATTTTGAAACTTAGGTGTACATTCCCCTCCTTTGACAGGTTCCTCCGCGTGCGAACTACGTTGCATGAGGCACCAAACGAAGAAACTGGTGTTTCCTGCGTGTTCTCTTCTACAATCGCTTCCCTCGACTCCAAACTGGACGCGCGCCGAGGCAACGCGAGAAAAGCCACGGATATTAATGTAAAAGCAAAAAAGTAGCGTCTCACTTCGTTTCTAAAGAGAAAGACGACTGGGACATCCCCTTGCCAAGGGCGACATGACTGCATCGCAACCAGTGCTCATGCAAAACAAGATACAAGCGGAAGACTATAAAGTGGAAATAGAAAAAGAAGAGGGACGAAGAACTGAAATTGTTGTGCGACACATCGCGAGTACAGGAGGCAGGGGGCTCTCTTTGAAAGTCCCGTGCAGATGTCTTTTATACGACCTGTTTGCAACAGGATTCACGGCTCGGAGCATGCTCGGCAAACAAAACTGTGGATCCCTCGGGTTTTGTGGTCAGGCTTGGAGACGAAACGTCGTTCGTCGCGAAAACGCCTTTCCTTATGTGTTGTTGGCGAGAACTGGTGCGCGGCGGCTCACTCTCGAAGCGAACCGTTCCTCCTGCCAGTGCATGAAAGCTATCGATCATGACTGCATCTTCCTCGACCAAGCAACTTGAACGCTCAGTGTCTCTCGAGCGTCTACACGCAGCTCTCTTCCCTGCACGTATGCATCTGCATATCGATCCCACGCCGTAGGGATTCATCACACCGAGACCGCAGGGTCTCCATCATCCCGGATTCTACCTTCACCTAAATCTGGGGCCTCCAAAACTCGCGCGTGGCCCGAAGCTTGGTCGGGCGCCCATGCTTGGACGTGGACCGAACCCAGCCGCCATCGGCATGCCCGGAGCCCCCATCATTCCTGCCCCCATGCCAGGCATCATTCCCATGCCAGCGCCCATCATTGGCCCGGGGCCTCTAGGCCCCCGTATACCCGGTGCCCCCATCATGGCCATGCCCGGGCCCATCATCATGCCCGGGGGTCTCGGACCCCCCATCATGCCTGGTGCGCCCATGCCTGGAGCCATCCCCGGCGGCATGAAGTTGTCGAATGCGTCACCCGCCTCCATCATGAGCCGCATCTGCGCCTGTTGCTTCAGCTTCTTCTCGTTGTAAGAGTCAATCGTCTCTGCGAAGAAGGCCCCTATGCCAGCGACGACGTACAACCCGCTGCTAATAAGCGTGAGGTACCACGGCAAGCCGACTGCAGGGTAGGGGATCTGCTGCCCCGCAATAATCATTCGCCAACAGGTGTCCGTCTCCCAAATCCAGTACCCCAGACAACCGTAGCACACAGCTCCAGCTAAGAACCAACAGCCCATTTGGAGGTACGCAAGTTTCCCAAAAATAAAAAACCACCCGACTCCAATCAGCCCGAGGGCTCCGCCCACGGACAGCGCGCCCAACAGAATCGTGGAAATGGTGCTAATTCGCTTGTAGCAGGACATTCGCGTGCTGATGGCGTCCTGACACTGAGGCGGACACTGGGTCGCCCACGCCTGGAACTGCGCGTTCGACTGCGTAGACTGCTGACCGATTTGAATAGCCACTTTTCCTCTCGTCGTGACGTCAGCCACGCGCTGCGTCCACGTGATGTACGCACTACCGCCATCATACACGATGTTGTAGAGCCCGTAAGATGTCTCACTGACGGACAGCGTTTTCTCCTTGCTGCGGAACACGTATCGATACTGAATGGGTGCTGCATTCCGCCAGGTGCTCAGAATCATCGCCCCTACAGATATGCCCGCCGCTGCAATGACGCAGATACAAAGCAGATACCACATCGACGACGTCTGCTCCGGAATCTCCTCGGCTTGGCGCCGCTTCTTTTTCTGTCCGTAAGCCATGGTTTAGAAGCGTGGCGGCGAAGACAAGAGATGCCCAGAAACGGCTGAGGGAGAGTCGGACACGTACTGTGCTCCAGACCAAATCCACAGCGAGCGAGGAAAAGGCCGCGACTCTTCTGAAATATGGAAACAAATCAGACTTGCCGCAGCGCCTTCACAAGAGCTTGTGCAGAAGCCTCTTTCTTTTCGAGGTCCAAGGAGCGCCCAGACTCAAACTGACAAGACACAGAAACCGCCCCGTCGCACCTAAGCGACACGTGTTCTCCGATGCCTCGTGGCACGCAGCTCACAGCAAATGCCTCCCGATCGACTGTCGCTGCTACCGCGAACCGGTAACCTAGCTTCGCAATGCGGAGGAGACGGCCATTCTGCACGACTGCCGCAGCCTGTTTGGCGTGTAGTGTAGAGAAAGGCTTTTCTACCAGATGCAGCCCGCCTAGAAAGTAGGGATGATAGGTTGCGCCGGAGGCGAAGCTCCGGTAAGTCCCAGAACGACTTCACGGTTCCAGTTGACTTCGGGGCAGAAGACAGTTCCAGTGAAGTCCTCTGCATGCTTCATCCAGCCAGCAGGAGCATCCCTCGAATGAGACGGCACAGAAACAGCGACACCGCAAAACAGAGCTCACGAGATGTATTCAGACTCACACAGAACAAAAACACAGGTTTCCGCTCTCTGCTCAGAACGTCAACAAAAATCGAAAGGCGAGGGAGCAAACTGTGAAGGGGAGAGCCCGCGTCGCCTGACTCATGTGTGACCAAGCTCCGCAAAAATTGAACGTACTGCGACGAAAAAAAAGCTACAAGGGGAAATGACGAGACTCACTCCCGAAACAGTCTAACAAAGGAAAGTCCAAGTGAAATAAGGAAAACTAAGGGAGCGCCTTCGTGCCTCGCCAAGCCGATTGATGCGACGCGCAATCGACGGCGAGCACATGGCTGGGAGCGCGGACTGAGGCACGAACAGTAGCGGAGACCTAAGGTATTGTGCAGATTCCGTTTACCGACGGAGATTATGCAACAGATTCACCTGGGACACAAAGGGTGGGACGCAGCACAGTTTTTCTCGGCTCTGGCTGCCCATACAGCCTCCGCGATCTTGTTGGTGGTGACTGATACGGGCCTGCTAGAGTCCTCGCAGACGCGGTCGCGCTCTCCTCTTGCCGGCATGCCTGACCTTTTTGCAGCGTGGCGAGCGAGGGAACATGCGGGAGGACTGAGGCGGGCACTTGCTGCTACGGTGCACAAGTCACACGGCCATTCAGACAGAAACAACCCCCCCACGCTGTAAGAGAAAATATTTGTAATCACCGATGTACATCCCACACCTTCAGCAATCGCCAGTCGCCCCAGCATGGAGCCAGCTAGACCCTGCCACCGTCGTGGCACGTAGGGCTTCGCACTTACGAGAGAACGCGTCGAGCGAGCAAAAGAAACACCTTTGCGTGAAAACGGACTGGGAGCAACCATTCGTTCTGCGTGCGGGTTGACGCCTTCATTTGCTGTCTAGTGCCAACCGTGTTGCAACGCCACACTGTTGAGGGCTACAGTCCGTTGACCCGCTTCTCTTCAGGCGAGCTGTTGCCTCGGGCGCGTCGCCCAACGTGCTGAAGGCCTGCCACCTCGCACGGAGGTTCTACCAGCAAATCGGCATAACTAAACACGTTACTTTTCGTTCTGATGAAAAACGGACCTGGCAACAGAGGCGCTCCGCCGGTATCAGACACGTTTTGACACACCGCGACCTCTGTGGCGCGCAGCCACGTGGAGATTCCTTGCCCAGCAGGAGGCTCCTGGGTGCTTTCGAAGGCACATTCGCACAAAGAACCACTCTGTCGACGCACTGGCGGAGAGCGACACGGTCGACCGTCACGTCCCGCCCGAGACTGTTCTAGAAAGCTCCATGCTAAGAACCCCCAACAACCCTCCGACTCGCAAAGGGGTTTTTCTAGGTCCGACCTTTAGCGAAAATGTTGTCCTATGCTTGGCCGTCTTCAGAGGATAGTGTGAGGCCGCTGTTGCACAGTACCATCGCCGCTGATCGACCCACGAGCGCCATGACATAGTATCTGCCTTTCAGGCGGGTTACGGGCACTGCCAGCTAGACACTATGGCGTTGTTCCTTGCAGTCATCGAATCCGCACGGGGGCGCGCGTCCTCGACAAACAGGAAAGGAAAACGCAGCGCTACTCTCAGCGGCCCCCTGTCGCTAGCTCGTGAAAGATGCTAGGGAGGGCATTCCGGCCGGCGTGAGCACGTTGCCGATAGTTTCGAAAGCCTACCTACGAAAAGGTTGCGTTCATAGGTGTTGCAGCATTGTCGGTGCATGCAGCTATTGCCAGACCCTGGCACCAGGGCGCCACCTGTCGCGTCAAATGATGTAAGTAGAGTTCTCTGTGACGCGGCAGCTATTCCTTCACCGCTCGTCAGCATAGGCGTGCTACGGAAGACTGCAGATGAGTGTTCCGCCGGTTCCCCCTCCAGTAGTTCTGGCGCTGCTGCGGTGATCAGCTTTTCCGCTCACGCCATGATACGGAACAGAGGTGGGCCGAACTCATGTCGCAGCTCCAGCTGACCACATAGTGAGAGGAGTGCTATGGCGGTCGGAAACAAGGTGTCTCGAAAGGTTGTCACTCTCAGCCAAGGTTGCGAGCTTAACGCAAAAGATCCTCTTTCACAAATGGTCAAAAGTGTAGACAGGGGGGACGTGACGTGGCGGGACAATGGCTAGTCAGACAGAGACAGTGTGCAGTGGGTTTCGCCCACATCGCCTGTTGGGGAGCTTCTGCCAAGCGCTCACAGGGGGGACATCGCGTGCTGTGATAGGGGCGATGCATCTCTTTCGCAGCGTGACAGCGAAGACGCAGGTGCAGAACGGACATGCATCTTGCCGTCTTCCATGGGATACGAAGCCGCTGCTCGCCTCGGCAGTCGCAGCCCAAGCCCGCTGTGCATGTGCTTCAGTTCTACCTCGATCTAATGTAGAGTGTAGGCCGTCCATTCGGGCTGCCACATTTGTTTTGCTTTGGGCATCGCCGGCGTGACAAGCCACCTTCGACGGTGCACAGGCTTCCATCTCTGCGCTCTGGTTAGAGACGCTCGTTTCCTGGCTCTCTTCGCCCCTCAGTACCTGGGTTTGTGCGCTCGCGTCGCCGTCAAGATCGCTCCGTGCCTCCCTGCACCAGTTGTTTGTTGCAGCTCTCATGCTTTCCTCAGACTGGGCCGTGCATGCGAGAGTGTCGTGACAGCTGTCTTTGCTTGTTAGCAGCCACGCGTTTTCATTCCGTGCCAGCCTTGAAGCCGCCATGCGCGCTGCGGAAGGCAACACCGCACACGGCTGGCATTCCATTTCCGTGGCATGGGTCAGGCGCTCAGCCTGATGATTTGGTCGGCTACAGATGCATTTCCCACGTGACATGACGCCGACTCACAGCACCAGCTGATCCCCTGGAGACGTGCCTTCACGAGTTGCCTTGCATGGCACAGTATCGCATCACGGTCAAGCAAAACGCCGAGCCCATTCGTCCTTCCTAGAATGGGCTCGGACGACCACGCCGCAGCAGAGACGCTGCGGCGACAGTATGTGTGACCGAAGGGATCTTGACGGATGCGAAGACTTACCTTTGGCGACCTGAAAGAACTTTCGCGCCATTTGGAGTGCTAACCAGTCCTAGAGTGCACAGAGACACACAAAAAGGGAGACACGCCTGAAAGACGTAGATAGTTTCGGTACATTTTGCAGAGAGCTAACACGGATCGCGGAAAACGCGGTGCCGAAATCCCGGAGTGTGTAGTAGTTCAGGTGGAACCGAAGCCCAGACGGATGTGCCGTGCTCGATTGTCCTCCGGCGACCCACATCACTGCTCCCTACGCGTAATTCCGGTTTCTGCAGAGGGACGGGAGTGGCATTTGGACGACGGCGATGGAAGAGTGGTGTGGTTATACTGCTTCTCTCGCGACGGAAATCGTAAACAGATGTCACGTCAGACGTACACGGATTGCCGTTTCCGGTCCTTGCCCCGGCTCGTCGCCATCGTGTCCAGCTTCCTCCCGGTCCTTGGGACCGGCCGTCGTGTCGCTGGGTGCTCTTTCCGCCGCAGGTCCTTTCCTGCTGTTGCCGACTCGAAATGATCTCGTCTCTTTCTCGAGCTGATTTGCACGAGCGACGTTCAGGATGTTTGCCGCCGCGACGGTCGGACTGAGCGCCACGCGGTCTTCGCGAAGGATTTCCCAGTAGTGCCCACAGCGACACTGGGCAGTGGCGACGCTAGCGGCCTCCGTTCCCGTCTGCACTCCGCTGCCGGCTTCAACAGCAGTGTCCGGGGCTTTATTCCCACACTCGACGCGACCGCCCATCGGGCCTCCCAGCCCCTGACCCCCCTTCGCGTCCATGCCTGTTGAGCGAAAGCTACGCGCGCCTCCCTCGCCTCCCGTTTCCGCCGCTTCGCAAGCGTCCTCTGGAGCGGCCTGCGATAGTCCGTACAGAGTGCAGAGCGCACAAGACAGAGAGCTGGAGGCCCAGCGAGCTCGCGACGCCGCGTCCGGCGCCTGAGTTGTAGCAGACGAATGTGTAACGAGAAGAAGGCACCCTGTGGGGCCGAGGATACGGCCAGTTTCTTGAAGGACTTGTAGCACGCGACGCCGAGCGGCAGGAGTGTCGAGACGCTCCGCTCGAGCTCGGCTCGAAACGGCGTCTAGAAGCCCTGGAGGCCGCACGCGCACAGAGAAAAAGGGGAGGAGTCAACTTCTCCTCCCGCCTATCGCGTCCACCAATCAAAGACCTGAGACCATTGCCGCTGCGCGCCCACCTTGGCTGTACGCAAACCGTGCACTCGGGCCGCGCGCCTGGGAGAAGCCCCGGCTCCAGCCCCCCGCTTTTTTCGCAGTTCTGAACCGTATTTCCGACCTCGTCGGTCCCCGCTGCCGCCCCTAGGAAGTCCTGTTCTCCCGGCTCTCACCTTTGTCAATGACGAGGTCTACGCTGCCGGTTCGGAGGGGCAAAGCACGGGCGTCTGCCTCTAACCACAGCTGACCGCCGCCCTTCCGGCTTCTCGCCTGGCTTTCGCCTTCGAAGGTGCAGCCATACGAGAGTGAAAGCGATGTCTCGTTTGTCGCGGCAGCTCCTCCAGTGACCTCGACGGGCTCGCGAGACAAGTCGTCAGCTGACCGCGAGGAGCTGCCTTCCGCACGAATCCGCTCGCGAGACGACGATTGAAGACAGAACCCGCCAGAAAATGCACGCACGCTGGAAGGTTGACGTCCGTGCAGGCGCATGCAACTGTTTTGCGGCTCCACCGAGGCGGATGCCGCACAACGACGGAGCTGTTCGAGAGGCCGTCTGCAAAAGTCAATGTTGAGAACGAATGGGAAGCCGCCGCGCGCTTCTAAGTCCAGCCCGAGACGCGAGGTCCCACATCCGAGCTGCGGACAGACTCGACAGGAGGCAAACCGAGAGCCGAGTCCTGAAGCCAACCTGGAGGGCCTCCCGCGCTTGCGCAGGCCGACGAACCGTGGACATACCAGACTCCAGGACGGAGGAAGACATCAGCTGTCGAACGCGGAAGAAGGACAATAGTAGCCGCACGAGAGTGTCACACCAAGAGCTCGAAGAGTTGAACTTAACTAACGAAGGGCCTCTTACCATCACAGTCAAGGCCGGCCGCCAGACGGTTCCTGTAGTCCCCAGCAGCGGCGGCGGCGCAGCGCCTGACGAATCCACGTTCTCGCCTGTCCCTGCGGGGCGTCGCTGCTGCACAGAATCCGGCGCTCGACCGGCGCAGCGCGCCTCTTTCGTCCAGTATAAAAAATCGTGTCCCTTCCGCTGTGGGGCATGAGCGCCGCCACGCGGCTCTGTGGCGGGCACGATAGTCATGGAGACCTCTGTCTGCCTGCGGTTCGGGCCTGTCTCTGGGCAGGGGGTTGCCGCAGCGGAAGAGCCCTCTGACCTCCTGGACGGCTCCTGAACCCCGCATCCGTGTGAAACGGGATCAGCGCCGCAGTCGCTCTCCCTCTGACGACAGGGCTGAGGACGGCAAAAGTGCGCTGCGGCAGTGCGTTGGACTGGGACAGGCGACTCGCCTACGCATGTCTCGCGGCTGTCTCGCACGCACCGCTGCTGCTGGCTAGCCAGCGGCAGCACTCTCTCAAGAAGGACGGATCGCAGCTCATTCCATCCTGCGTACCACTCGAAAAAACCCTCTGGCTTCTCGAATCTCCTCCGCCAGTACTCCCTCGAGGCGTAGCACCTGGCGGGCCTCGCTTCCTGCTCGTCTACGCAAGCAGCTGCTTCAAGGGGGGACACGCTGCCCTCCGCAGATGCAGAGTGCAAGGGAGCTTCCATGGTTCCGCCGTCCGGCTCGTTGCACCCTGCTAGCGCAGTCCATTCGGAGAATATTTTTTCCGTCTCCTGGCGTTTCGTTCGGCCCTTGCTGGAACTGAGGACATACGCTTCACCGCGAAAGTGTCGGAAGAAGGTGCGCTTTTCAGTGCGCGGTTTCGAGGCAACCTCTGAAATGTGCAGAGTTTCCTCTCTTAGCCGACGGGACACGAATCATGGCATTAAGCCTACGGACGAAGGACTTTCTGTGTCTGACGTTTTGAGTCACCGCATAGGCAGACCGTGGAAAAGCGGCAGGTGCGAAAGCCAAGCATAAACACAAATCGTCGTCCGCGCGCCATACCAAACGGCGCACGAGTGTGCCAGACGCGACAGCGGACGGTGAAAGTCCTTCTGGCGCACTAAGCCCACGAAGTATCACTAAATGTCGATTGATTCCGTAAACTAAAGTGACATGCCGCAAGCGCAAATGCGAAGAAGAGGATCTAGCCACACTAGTAGACTGGCAAAGTCGGAGACTGCGAGTCCTGCCTGTGGCGCGAGGTGACTTTCGAGGATGAGCAAGCAAGCGTTCGTGCCCCTGTGTGCCAAAACGAAAGGGCGTCTCGGCGGTTCCTTGTGATTGTTCAGCGTAACGATGATACGCGTAGCCCGTGGCAAATCTGCATCAAATTAGCGAGGCGTTTCTGGACTTTCTCCGTAGTGCTGCTCTGGCAGTGAGAGGGGTCGCTTCTAAAATGTGGAGAGGAGTACCAATAGCTCCGCAAGCTTCAAATTGCCCTTCCATGTAACAGACTGCATCGATCGTCACCAAGGCTCCACCTGCACGAAATATTGCATAACTGCGCACAATATTTTCACCAAATGTTCCAACGAATGCTCATCTCCTTTCTCCACGAGCCTATGCGGCGCGCGAACACCATTCGAGTCGCGGCAACCGATGCACGCGCGCTCTAGCGACGCCGGGTTCGAAAAGTATTCACGGTAACAGTATCGATGTCATCGGCGGCTTGCGGGACACCTACACTGTGGGTTCTGGGGCACCGACGCTGCACACTGCGGGGCCGGCTATCATCACCATCGCCCAGGATATAGGACATCCGACGAAAGGATAGATGGTGGATCCCGGCCAACGGGACAATTGCACAACGGCTTAGCAAATGGAAAAAGCAAAAAACAGAATATGGACGCGGCGGCGGTGCAAGTTGCAGCCTGGCGGTAACCACTGAAGCATGTGAAGATACGTAGTATCTAGCTACAGAGACTGGCGTGTAACTATCGGCCTGCCTTTCTCGGTATGCCCTCGTGGCATGCAGTGTCAGTCACGGGCCCTGAAACTAGGCGCCAGGATAAGTACAGGTTCACACGGGAATCACCAAAGGCCTCTCTTCTCAGGTGAAGCGACTGTCTCTTTTCTGCCTGCAAATCATTGTTCGGCATATATCAGCAAGTCAAGCTGGCGTTATTCCCAGACAACAATCTCTGCACACAGCCTACAGCTGTCGCTCCTCCTCCAGAGCCGCCACGGGGCCCTCTGACCAATAGCGGCAGACCTCTCATACAGAAGAGACATGGCACGCTCTGGAACCGCCTGTTGACGGGTTCTAGTATTGGACGCTGATCGACATCGAGTTAAATTGAAGTGCCTGCTGTTATTGTACGACAGGACATTGCTACTACAAGCAGTGCGCCCGCCGTCGAAGGTATGAGGGCTTCCGTCTCTGCATCGCGGTTGATCTGCGGCTCAGGAGCTGAAAAAGAAATACTACAACTTGCCGGTGTCGGATGACAACAGTTACCGCGCGCGCACCTAGGAGCGGCGCACAATGGCATGCGTAGCTCATGGTAGGCGCGCTTACGCCAGTGGCAGCAGAGCCACTAATACGAGAATGCTGCGGACTGCATCATCTACGATGCCTGGCAGAGCTGTGTGCGAGGGCGATATACTCATCTTCGTCGCCCGCATCGAACATTGACGAGGCTTCGTCAGACTCCGCGCCGGCGATACCCTGCTGCCAACCCTTCTGCCCTCACAACCGCTACAAATCGCGTGCTAGAGTCCTGTGCGTTCTTAGGCGCTCTCCCTGCCGGCTCGGCGTCTCGCGCGTATGCAAATCTTCACGAAGGATGGAGCACGTCAGGCTGCCCTATCGCGCTAGCAAGCTTATCTCCGACTCTGACTGGGTCGAACTCCTCGTGTGATCCTGCTAACGCGCAGAGAGGGAACCGCAGTCCACAGATGGTATCCAGCCTGGAATGCCACAGCGGTGACGGCCTATGCGCCCTTAAAGTGACGGGAGGCCACCGTCGGCCCCGCAGCGCGTCGAACTTAGTCACTACCGGAAAAATCTCCGCAACGAAAAGAGCGAGACACATTCACAACAACCGTCCAATGCCGTAGTGTTCTACGCAGTGTGTCTAGGAGAGCGCTGGTCCGGCACACTTTATGTGCGACATGCACACTGAGGTGCGTTCGGCGCATGAAAGAGTTAGGTTGGTGTTGTGTTAATAATTGAATAGCAGAAACTCTTTCAAAGTTTTTGATGCCGGCAGATGCCGCAGATGGATCGTAATTCGTCGTACTGAGGGGATGGAGGCCTGCAGAAACGACACATCTGCTGTGCCGTATTCCTTGCTGTCCCTGAGTCGAGCACACGCAGCACAGAAAGACGGCGCAATCAAAACCAGAATCACAAGATATTTTGCAAGTAAAACGAAAATGCCTTGAGAGCGGTGCGCGTTCGATACCCTTCCCACCCAGCCCGTTCCGGAACAAAAATACATGCGTGTGACTTGTCTGAGCTTCGAGCCTTTGAAGGGTGCAGCAACTGGCCACAGCAGACAGTGCCGACCACACAATTTCCCCTCCTAAAGGAAAGTCTGCATGGAGGATTGTGGATAGCATTATGACATTACATTTGTGTTACGCCGATTCTCAAGTCGTCTCGCTGCTTGAACACAATTCTGCCGCATGCAGTTCTGGTAACTGCCGTATCCATCGATGCATGCCACACGGGGCTTGACTCATCCGGGGTCAGAGCCTTAGAGTTTCCAGGATCTTCTCCTCACTGACTCAGATATAAACCCTTCTGAGCGGCGTTGACCTTGCTGCTCCTGCGTTGTCCTCATGTTCAGCGCATATGGGAGGATTTCCGCCGCCCGGCGTTGGGTCGCCGCATCTGAGCCTGCATCTTCCGATTTGCTCGTTCCGGCTTGCGTCACTGACTCGCGTTAGCGGCTCCTGCCGTTCTTTCCAATGACGTTCGCCAAGAAAGCAGAGAGAGCCGCAGCGCGCGGGCGGACAGCGAGTATGGATTCGAAGGACGCCAGTGCGCCTCCAAGGTCACTCGGGAGTTCGTTGTCGGCTGCGTCGTCGGACAAAGTTGAGAATCCTTCGCCAGCGCAGACCAAAAAAGGCTCCGCGAGCCGCGGTGCCCGAAATGGCGTGAAGTGTCGGAGAGCGGTTGTCGCAGCGGCAAGGGCGAAGAAGGCCGCGCAGGAGAGACGGGAAGCCGAGAAAACGGAGAAGGATGCCGAGAAGCCGGCGGAGGCTCCAGCGTCTCTCCTGGAGAGATGGAGGAAGCTGTGGAGTCAAACGGGCGCCTGCGTCGCCGATTTCATGGCAAGCGAAAACGGAGGGACGAGAAAGGGCACGCGGAATCGAACCGCGTGCTGGAAAGACTGGCGCCAGCTCCGCGCAGTCGCTGAGCTCCTAGTGAACCCGCTGGAGAGCGACGGAGTCGCTGCACACAGAAGCGGCATCCAACCGCGGCTCGCCCTGACGAAGTTTGACGCGCCTGTGGCCGAGCGATCTGCGGGGGAAGAAGGCGAGGACTTCAAACAGAGTGCTGGCGGCGTGAGTGGAGAGCCAGTAGCAGACATTCTGACGTCTGTGCGGCGCGGGTGGGGAGAAGCTGCCTTGCAGATTGCGGTGTGGAGGCTGCGCGACCGACGCCTGCCAGTGCCAGTAGAGACAACTGGCCTTCTCCTCGACGTGCTCCTTAGGGACCCTGTCTTTCTTCCGGGTCCCTCGCCGCCAACAGCGCATGCGTGCGCCTCCGCGCCCAGTTGCCCGTCGCCTTCCGAGCGTCTCTTCTGCCCTGTCTCCTCGTCCTTCTCTGCCTCCTCGCTGTGCTCCGAGGCGTTGCTCTCTAGTCCGGCGCTTCGCCTGGCGTACGCCATGAGCATCGTACGCGCAGTGAACCGCCTCGTCGATTCCGCTGCGCCTCGGTCCGTGACACGCTCGGTGGCATCGGTGGCAGCCGAGCTCGGCCTGCACCAGGAACTGGTGCAGATGCGCCACGATGCGACGCACCAGAGTCTTCCTGCGCTCTCGCTTCTTCGCGAAGGCGCCCTGGCTGCTCTAGACCATCTTCTGCGGCTGTGGTGGGCGCCTCAACTGGAGCGCCTGAATTGCCTTCTGGGCGTCTCCGCGGAGACCGACGCGCCGCACAGTGGCGCTGCAGGCTACCTCGTCTCCTGCTGGGTGACGGCAGCAGCGGCGCTCATCCGAGACAGCAGGCCGCTGCCCGCGCTGCTGCGGCAGGCAAACGAAGCCGCGCGCAGGAGCGCGCCTTCGCTGGAGCACTTTCTCTGCTCGGGGAATCGGCAGGAAGAACCCGCCCCCCTCGCTCTGGCGGCAGTTCACGCTGCAAATCGAGGTGTGCGCACTCCCCGCAGAATGGCTCGTGAGCTGGTCCAGAGGCTCGAGCGGACAGCTGCGAGTTCGCTGTGTGCCGCGGCGGGCGGTCGCGGAGGCCCCCAGCGAGGAAAGAAGGCCCTTCGGAAGACCCGGAAACTCCACGAAACGGAACTGCTCGAGTGGAGTCAGGCGGGCGGCATCGGCCGAGCAGGCTGGGGCGTGCGCACACTGCTTCAGCAGCAGGTCTTTGAAGCGGATGTCGACGAAGAGGTGTCTATTTCCTGTTGTGTAGAGGGCCTCATGGCAAACTTTGATGCAACCTCTCACCCGATTCTCCAGGCCTTCTTTCTCCAGCTCCTCCTTCTCCTGTCTCCGGCTTTCGCCGTCGACTGCTTGTCGCGGCTCTTTCTTCTTCTGCTTCACATGGACCCCCGCTGTTTTGCCTCCGATCCCCAAAGTGCCGCAGAAACCCGGTCTACAGCGGCCAGCCCCGGCTTTTCGCCGAACCGGTCTTCATGGGAACTGGAGAAAGGTCCAGGCAGCGGCAGCGCGGTGTCGAGGAACCTCGAGCCCCGCTCTCCCCCGGCGGACAGTCCCTCCTCACTGGACTCTTCGTCCTCGACACTGCCGTTGCCACTCGCGGCGTTCGTTGCCCTGTCTCCTAGCGGCCATGCCCCATCGCCTGCGCGGACGAGCACCCCCTCGCGGAAACGGCGGAGGGCGTCATCGTCGGATGAAGACGTTCCTTTCGGGGTCTCAGCCAGTGGAGGCGATCTGCTTCGGCGCGTCCAAGCGGCGGTGCGCCGAGCGCGGCTCTGGCGTCGACTGCTCCAGGCTTCCTCCTCTCACGCAGCAGCGCCAGAAAAGCAAGCGCGAGAGGGCCGTGACGCTTCACTCCGGTCCCGGATCACATCCGGTGATGGTGAACCAGCGACGGAAAGGCTGACAAATGACTCGTTGGATGCAGACGAAGACGCAGTTGACGACTCGCGGGGATGGCCTCGAGCCCCGCAACCTCTCAGGTGCACTCCAGCAACGACGACCAGCCGCATGCCACCACGAAGAGATACACAGCCGCACTGCTTCGGCTCCAGAGATCGTTCCCACTCGCGAATGTGCCAGGGAGGGACCGGAAACGGAGGCCAGACTGTCGCAGAGTGTGGGCGGTGTAGCTACATTCAAATGAGTCGAAACTTGCTGTCCTGGTTGCCGCTCTTGACTGGGGCATTTACTACGCCGTCTACAATACCACAGCTACCCTGTGCCTCCTCCTCTGCTTCGACTTCTCCTTCGTCTTCATCTGCATATTTGAGGGATCTTTCGACAGGAATCTCTTCTCTTGGCGTTATGGCGGTCCTCCACCATTATGTGCATCACCACTCTTTCGCCCTCGAGGACGAGGAAGCCGAATGCATGTTCTCGGGCAGCACGGGCAGGCGCGGCAGCGCGTTGCCCGTCGCCTCGTGCCCTGGAGAGGCAGAGCAGAAGGACGATGACGAGGACGGTGCTGCCTCGTGTCTCGGTTTCGAAGGCCGACAAACACTGAGCGGAGAGAGCGGACGCAGTTGCAACGCCGCTTCTGAGAGCACAGACGCAGAGACACGGTGCCATGCTTCCGCATCCCCGCCCGGTCAGGGAGGCCGGGCAGAGGCCGGGAGGCCCGCGACCTCTAGCCGAAGAGCGTGTGATCTGGGCACCGTGTTTATCGCCGCTCAGCAGCGCCTCGCGTCTGCCTGGCGGGTCGTGGGCTCTGCCGTCACCTTGCACTGCGCACAGATCCTGGCTGAGCTGCCCGCGACGGGTCTCCGCGAGGAGGACGCAGAGGCGTCGCTCAGCCAGTCGCTGGCTCTGTTTCGGCTAAGAGTGATTGCGGTGGCCGCTGCGTGTCTAGCGCGACCTGAGACGGCGCTCTCCAGGGTTCTCCAGGAGAAGAGCTTTTCTCTCTTTCGGGCTTGTGCGCAGCGCCTGCTGGCGCGAACGGAGTCACCTGACTGCCAAGCGGGCCTCACGGAGGAGGATTCAGCGGAGACGCTTCTCGCCACTTGGGTTCCTCGCAGAGAGAGGAAGCGAGGCGCGCCGTGTGCCCCGAGGCCCGACGCCCGGCCGCCGGACCAGCCGGGACGAGTGACCCGCGAGCTCGAGCCCGCGGGGCGCGAAACCCAAAGAACGAAGGATCCACGCCGCGAGACTGGATGCGCCGACGAAGGGGGACAAGACAGATGCGGAGATGGGACGGAAGGTAGCGAAGACGAGGACTGTGCAGTCGAATTCCTTAGCACAAGCGAGGAAGAAGAAGCCGCCGCACAGGCTCCGTACTGCTGCTACACTGACTGCTCTCGGTGGAGCCCCAGCCGCCTCCGCTTTCTGACTGCATATGAGGACAAGGAGGAGGAGGACGTGCAGGAAGACTCCTCGCGCGCGGCAGAGAGAGACAAAGGCAACGCAGAAGACAGAGTCGCCCTGGCGCTCGGGGCTCTGACCACTCAAGTGGAAGCGCGACTCACACGCGAGTCTGCAGCGGGCGAAGAAGGGGCGACTGAGGGAGGGGAGGAAGACGATGCAGACGAAGAAAGAGCGATCTACGAGGCTTCCGAAGAGGAACCAGACGACGCAGATGAAGCCGCCAGCGCCAACGGAGGAGACGAACCCAAGGCAGTACACGTGCGCGCGACCAGTGAGAAACCACCCGCAGTCCAGGGAGGTCGACAGAGTAGCGAGCCGCAAGGCGCGCGGCAACAGGAGAGTGCGCAGTTGAACAGCAGGGCAAGGAACCGACGCGACACAGGACCCGCGAAAAAGGCCCTACAGGGAAGTGCTGAGCAAGAATCAGGGTGTGACGCTTCAGGCGAGAGAGACATGGGGAGCTCCGTGAAGGCAGCAGACAGAGAGGAGAGGAATGGGACGTCTTTTCTGCGTGTGGAGGAAGAGTATCCAAAGGAGGACGACGGTGGAGACAAAGCAGAGGAGGCAGACGCCCCCACAGACTCCAGTTTCTTCTTCGAATTGCATTTGTAGGAGTTTCACTCCTTTACGCCATTAAGAGCGCCCCTCAAGCCGAGGGCTGGACAGCCGTCGTAGCAGATGTTTCTGCGGCGAGCGGCAAGCGATCGCCGTTGCCTTTGACGCACGCGAAGGAGAGAAGCATGTGGACTTGAAAAAGCGGCGCAGAGAGGTTCGGTTGTGCGATGACTTCCGTTGCGAATCCATTGTTTTTCCAGCTTTGCCTTCGTCACATAGACCTCTGAACGAAGACGTTGGCGTACGGTGAAGCCCAACGAGGTTTCAGACGGGCTCTATCTATTCTGGTCCCGACCTCCGTACACGATCGTTCAAAGCACCGATCGGTTGCTCGCCGCACCACACGGACTTTCGCCAAGCTCAGCCATTGCTTGCACAAGTCTCGAGCTGATTCATGTGTGCGAAGACCTACACGAGTGAGGATAGCGCCATGTAGCTGCACCATATGTGCTGGTACGACAGCTGTATTTGTAGTGATCGCTGAGCCACCTCGCACTGCCTCACGCGTCACATCACTACGTTGTTGAGCTCTGCGAGAACTGGGACGCGTATTGAAAGGATCGATACGTTCCATCTTCCGTAGAATCCAGCTGTGGCGGGTTCTGCTTGGCTCCTGGTGATAGCCTCATGGCGATCTTTGTGACGAAGCAGCCGACGTTATGAAGACAGTGTCGGTCGTCGGAGGACCCGCGAGTCAGGCCATGGTCACACCCAGCGTAAACAGGTGTCACTCCTCCTTTGTGTATGGCCGCGAGGATACACGCAGAACGGGCTCGCTTTCGGGAAATGCCGAACCTGGTGAGAGGCCCACTTCCTGTCTACGAGCCCGCGGACTCCCCACCCCAGGCATACGAGGATGGTTGTTTTTTATTCACTTAGCTGATACCCCGATAGGACCGCGCCGGTGCAACGCCCACTGGAGACACAATTGACTGTTTGCGGCAATCCTGTCTCGCCCTGCGGGCGACCAATTGGAAATGGATACGCCAGTCTAGGGTTTAGGGTTCTGAGGAGCGCGAGCCTCGCAGCCCCGGGCTCCTTCCTCACTGAGCACTCATGTACCATGAAACAAGCGAGTCCTTACGGAATAGCCTTCGCACTGATAATCAAGAAGACGCCATCCTTCAACCCTGATCCGAGAAGTGCTCGGTCCAGCTGTTGCTTCCCTGTCTCGTACAAGTCTGTTGCCGCCTAGTTACTATAGAAGCCCGTGACATGACTCTCGGTGCGCCGAGCTGAAGACAACCTCGCTAACTGGAGGGACAACTTGTACTGCGGCCATGTCGGCGTCTCCTCAAGAGCGCCTCCTGAGTGTCTCATGTCATTACATCATTCGCTTTAGGCATGGTCGGCGAATGGGACCGCCGTGATGGAGCATCGTTTGCAGAGCTGGCTTGGCCCCAGCAGGAGAGGCTCAGACCTCGGAGTGCCCACGCACACAGGCAAAAGAAAGCGGCAGGAGCGTCCGACTAGCTGGCACTCGGGCGATGTGCCTGAACTGATTCGCCACACCAGCCTCCTTCCTTGGCAGGCCTGGCGCAATCCGCTAGCGAAGCGTTTCTGAGCTGTGAGACACCTGCGCGCTGCCCGTCCTCCCAGCCCCTAGTAGCACACGCCTTCCTGGAGATCGGCTTCCAGACTCGCGGCAGCACTACGACTGGCAGGCGACGGCAAAAAGCTGGTAGACGACAGGACTGCAGAAGAGAGACCCTGCAAGGCGGTGTTCCTTGAGACAACTCTGGACGAGACAGCGCCTGATGCCGGCGAAGCGTTGAAGACGGTTGATGGCGCCCGAGCCGTCCGAAGCCTGGCGAGGAGCAGCTCGCTCTCTCACTGAGACTAGCGGGAGCATGTGGCTGCCAGCTGGGAAATCAGGCCACTTCAAGATATCCTGTGGTCGCTTCCTTTTTCAGCAGGCAAGGATATCTCTAGTTCGACGTCTCCCCGCGGTTTACCGTCAGGAGAGCTACTGTCTTTTCTTCCTGAGTGCTGCGTCCGCGGCTCCATCCCTCGTCCATCACGCTCAGGCGACGCGTGTCTCTCGCGTTGCCTTGTCTTGTGTGCGCTTCCAGCCGCGACTTGCCACATGCTTGCGTCACTCTTCTTTCAACAGAGACAGAGGTCTCTCCGCTGGATCAAGCAGTGTGAACTTCCCGTTAACTTGATTTGAAGTGGGCTCTTTGTGTAGCCGCAAAGTCATTTTTCGGACGAATGATGCGTCAGCTCCCGCGCCGCGCGAGTTGCGAGTTCCAACCAGGCGACCCGCCCTCGCACTTTTTTTCCCGCGACAGCGTTTGCTTCTTCTCGAGTTTTTCGCAGACGTTAAGGAGAATATTTCGGTCAGAGATGTCGCACTGAAGCCGCCTTCCCCGTGCGATTCCGTCCTTCCGCTATTGCGGTGCTGTCGTGAGTGAGCCCTGGAGAATGCAGCAAGAAGAATGTGTGCCCGCGCGGATGCTCTAGGAGAGTCTCCGCCGTGCAACCGTTCTTCCTTTCTCTGAATTTGCCCAGCACCGCTAATATAACCGAAGGAAGTGGGGAAAAGTCGTGTAGATCTCCCTCTAACCGTCTTCGCGGCTCGGTTCCTCCTGTCCGCCGCGTACTCGCAAGGCTCCAGTAGGAGGCAGATACCGCAGACATACACAAGAATGAGTGAGGTTCCTTTCTCGCAACTTGTCGTTCCCCTGCGTCATTCCTCGCCGCATTTCGGCGTCGTTGAATCTCTCCAATTCTCCGCACCAACTCACGTCGGTCAAGAGGGCTCGTGCCGCCGCTCTTGAAACCACTCACGTTTCTTCCACGTCTTGCTTCCCTCCTCACCCTCGAGTTTCCCTATTTGCCGCTGGGCTCGCTCTTTGCCGTCCTGAGCCGCTTCCTTGCTCCAGTCTAGCCCGTTCTCCCTCGCGCTCTCGCCCGCAGAGTTACGCGACGGCTGCATTCTCAAAACGTAGTTCGCCTCGATTCGACAGCTCTGTGCTGCCTTTCAAGTGTCCTGTCCGTTTTCTCGCCTTCTCTGTCTCCGCCCGCCCGTCCCACGTGCTCCTTTGCACTCTCCTGTCTCAGGCCACTACACCCCGTAGCAATGCGTGTCCATTTCTGAGGGCGTCAGACTGCACTTGACGAGTCTTGGCTCCACTTGCGACGCCTGCGACTGCGGCCTCAAGATGGGAGCTGACTTGCGGGGCGCTCCGGCGCGTTGCCGGGCGCGAGCTTTGTTCCTTGATCTCATGCAAGGGGCTCAGCGACGTGCCTTGTGCAGAAGGAACGTGGCTTTGCGGCGGCGCCTGATGCGTTTCTTTTCACTGCTGGTCTCCCTAGTCGTGAGCGGCTTTTCTCCCCTGCATCCTTTCCTGGCTGGTTCGCCGAGCGCTGCGCAGCTTTTTGCCACCGCCCTAGCTCGACCTGGAGATGTTGGCAGAGTCCCTGAGGCGGACGCCCAGCCTGTCTCCTCGCCTGCGCCTGTCTCCTCGTGTGCGCGCCGGCCCCTGTCGGAGCCCGACAGCGTCCAGGCGTTTCCCTTGCACCGGCTCGCGTTCGGGTCGTGCTACATGACGCATGAGCAGAGGAAGACGCTGCTGTCTCCTCTGTCTTCTCTGTTCCTCTCGGAGGATCGGCGCGTCGCAGCAGAGGAAGAAATACGCCGAGAGCTCAGAGCGATGGAGAACCAAGTGTGGGACCGCGTCAAAGAGCAAGACCCGACGGCTTGGATCTGGATGGGAGATGCCGGATACTCGCGTAAGGTGCACACGCTTGCAGCTCTGTATCTTTTCTCCCCGTTGTGCCCTTCTCGCCGTTTCCCTCTTGCTGTCAGTGTTACTGCTCCCTTCCGGCGGCCTGGTCTGCGGGGTCTCTTCGGAGCCGCGCGTGTGTCTAAGCTGTATCGATCGTCCCCGTTTCCCGGCTGAGCGCCCCGCTGCGGGCGCCGCCACGCCCTCGTCGCGCCTCGGTGTCTCTGCCTAGAAGAATAGATCTCCGTCCTTTCACACCCGCAGGCTTCGGCGTTCGCTCCTGTGGCTATTCAGCTCTGGACTGACTTCGCTGGCTGTCGTTTCCCGCATCTGCGCTCACTTCGCTGCCGGCTCGCCTCCGTTCATCTGCGCCTCTTGCTGCTTTCCTCTCCGCGTGGACTGTGGCTTTGCCCCTGTAGGCGCCCACGACGTCGCCTCCGTTCGCGAGGCGCTGGATCAGGTGAAGCGCGTGCCTGCCTACGAAGCATTTCGCCGCTCCGTCCCGTTTCTAGACGGCACCTGGGATGACCACGACTACGGTTAGTTCTGGTGGAATCTTCTTGCGCGTGCGGCTCACGGTCGGGCTCGCCAGCCAATCAGGGAAGCCACTGAACGCCGCTGTGTGCGCAAGCACTGTAGGGCAAGGGGGGGGGTGAGGTGCGCATGCGCGGGTCTTCAGCGCCAGTTTGACACGATTCTGTTTCGCGTCTTCAGCACCGGCGAAGGGTGCGTCTTCCAGGAGACATCTGACCGGTTGGTAGCCGGCCGTATCTTGCCGTTTTGTGGACTTGCGGAGCCGGGGGGTGCGCGCACAGACAGTGCGAGCACGCGCCAGGGCTTTGGAAGCCCGCGCGCCCTGCTCTGCGAGGTTTCTGTGTGTAGGCATGAACGATGGAGGCAAGTACCAAAAAAATCGCGAAGCCCTTCGAGAAGCATTCCTCGATTTCGTGGACGTTCCTCCGCACTCCCCTCGACGCAGGGGTCGACAGGGCGTTTACTCGTCCCACGTCTTCGGTGTACCAGTGACTACGGGCTCGGCGAGTGACCACGCTCCGCTGAGACAGACAGAGCAACAGACAGGCGAGAGTGATGCACGGAACGAAGAAACAGAAGCGGGCGCACGTGAACAAACCACGGAGAGAGAGGACGCGTGGAGGGAAGCAGAAGAGAACGACTCGACGGCAGCGACAGAGACACAGAGAGATGGGAGACCGAGAGCGAGGGCGACAAACCCGCGTTTTGTAGAAGGGACGGAAGTTAAGCTCATCTTGCTCGACACGCGCCACGAACGGGATAACCACTTCATCCCCAGCGCAGGTAGGTGACGCCCACGCTGAGGAGCCTTTCTTCGAACGGCTTCTTGCTTGTTATCCACTGCTGTAACTCAGCATTACCCTGAACTGGTTTGTATGGAGCCCTCTGCGCGGTTCTGGTAAGCGTAACACTTGCTTCTGCCGCGTCAAGGTCCATCGACCTCTCTGTTCCTTTTGTTTTACCCTCGGGTCCGCATTTCGCGTCCTGTCTCCCCTGTACGCCTTGCGTAGCAGTGCGGTTGACAGTGTTTTCTCTAGTTCCTCCTCTCCGTTTTAATGCCATGAAGTGGACTACGGCTAGGCGAGCGACGGCGCCTGTTCCCGTGACGTTCGCGTCCGCTGCGTGAGGCAGCTCACGCCGCTGGCGTGAACACCAAAGAGTCCGTGTTCCCCTGCTTTGCGGTGTCTTTTTCACAGGCATGATCGCGAACTCGAGCTTGTTTTCTTTAGTGGCTGCGACCACAAGGACGCTCTGTCATCTCTTTGCGTGAGTCCCTGTGGTTTTCTGTGGCTGCTGACCACCGGAAGCCCGGTCAGCGGACGCCGGTGGTCTGGCGCTCGCACCAGGCGGATTGTGCAGCAGAGAGAGACCGGGCATCCTGCTGAGGGCTTGCACCACCACTCGCAGACATGCTGCCGCAGCCGGACGCAGCGGACTCTGCGTTGTTTGAAGGGATGTGGAAAGAACCGTGATGTCGTCTCGTGCTGGCTTCAGATGCCCGTGCTGATCTTGGCTCCAAGTGAGTCGCATTGAATGACTGTCAACACGAGAGTGATGGCAGCGGCCATGTGCCAGAGATCATGTACGCCAGCGCGGAAACGGAGCTTGACGCAGTGCCAAAGCAGGAAGGGAAATGCCTCGTTTATCTTATTCAGTGCTTTTGCCGCGATGGAGAGGCCAGCTGGCGAATGCGGTGTGCACTGAAAAGAAAAGCGGACGCACCAACGAGCGGAAGGCTCTGCATCGCCTTCCGCGGACATGCACTCCACTTTGAGGCCCGCGTGGATTCGCTGTATGTGCTTTTTACATTTTCTGTTCCAGGCTGGGCGGAAGCTACGATGGCGACTTACTTGGCGAGGCGCAGTGGCAGTGGCTCGAGAAGCAGCTAACGAACTCGACGGCGTCTGTGCACATTCTCGTCTCTTCGATCCAGGTGGGACCGAAGGGCCGGACGAAGACAGACTTAAACACTTGCCGTACTCGAGTGTGGGCGCCATCAATTGCGGTTCCGGATACGATGCCGTTTCCAGCGGTATCCGTCTGTCGCAAGCGTGGCGAAGAGGTCGACGTACCACGTTGCCGTTGTTCCGCAGGACGAAAGACTTCGTGTGTTCTACAGCTCGTTGCCTATGCGTAGGCAAGTACCTGTCGCTGAGCCACGCGCACACCTTGGACGTATACACACGAGGTGGCGAGTTTTTTCTGATGTGCGAATACGCACGGTGCCAAAGCGTGTAGCTCACGAACTGCCCATTCCAGTAAGACACGCTCCGACGCTCTGTTCAGGTGACGACGACTCTTCCACTGGTGGAGAGCTGGGGTCATTTTCCCCGCGCCCGTGAAAGGCTCTTCAGTCTGCTGCGGCGGAGCCGGCCCGCCGGCCTCGTTCTCCTCTCTGGCGACGTACACTTTGGCGAGATATCCGGAGACAATGTACGCGAGTGTTCAGCCAGCGCTGCAGCCGCTGAGCCCAGGAGGGGATGAGCCGGTTGACGGACGAGCCAACCAGCTGTATCTGCAGGCCTACCTGCTTTTTCTAATGTATATTCAGCATCCGTGCGCATACCGACGTTGTGGACTCCGCATGGTAGCCAATCATACCGACGTATCGTTGCGAGTCACTTTACACACCCAGGTATACATGAATGCGCCACCAGTCCATGAGGGCGTCGAAGTCGCCCCGTGTGCGTCTGGTGTGCCCGTTCAAATGTTTGTTTATGAGGCTGCGGGAGAAGCGACCACACGCACGATAGTGGGTCGACTGGCGCCTAGTTCCAGATCAGATGGCCAGGGCATGAATGCTGCCGTTTGCTGGTGTGTCGCTGTCCTGTCTGTAACTTGCCTCAGACGAATGTCCTGGAGGTCACAAGCAGCGGCATGACTCACACGGCAGGCGACTCCTTTTGGAAGCGATTTCTCATCGAGCGCGCCCTCCTTCCATACTACAGCAAGCACCGAAGGGAGCCGAGTGACGTGTTTGTACAGCGGAATTTCGGGGTCATCAACTTCCGCTACCTCAACGAACGAGGTGAAGAAATCCCGTCCAGTGCAGATATACTCCGCGGCAAAGGTCCGGGTACGTACACTCGCAGTCTTCAGATAGGTAGCGACTACCGCAGGAAGCCCCGTTAGAGGAAGCGCCGTTCTTTCCGTGCAGGTGGCACGGCGGATAGGAGGCTGCAACTTCACGGGACTTGAGAGCTCAGACACATCCAAACTTGACGGGCGACCTACCTTTGAAGCGGCAGCCAGCATCACATACCGGAGGAGGAACAAAGAGATGCATCATTGATATGGCCCCACAGCAGTGTGAGTGGGTGTATACACCGGTGTGCACAGGGCCAGGCCGCAGATCACAGGATGCCTCAGCGTTACTTGGTGGCTCCACGGGTTGGTCGTGTATGGGCTGAGCACCGATCCACTGCTCCGCACTCCACTTCACAGGCTCGTTTGCCGTCGACTCCCCTCCGGGGGACTCTGCGGCAGGGGCGATGCACCTGAGCCGCGCCGTGCGGCAACGTAGAGGCTCACGGCCCCTCTCGGACTGCGTCAGGAAATATGCAGGCTGACGACTCGCGCACGCCGCTACGCGCCTGATACATAGGTTGCCCCGCGTGGAATTGTAGTAGAGGGAACTTCGATACAGTCGGAGAGCATTTTGACGTTGACACGTAGCCGTCGAAGGTAGAGGAGGACACTGCGAAAGCCGGGATAACGCTTCTCGAGAAAGACCAAGACACCAACTATATAGAAATTGAATGTGCAGAGCTCACATTTCCAAGCGCGAAATTTATAAAGAAACACGGCGAACCGGACATGCACTTCGCATCTGAGGAACTAGCGTTGGATCCCTTGTCATCGCTCGTTGCGAGCAGCCTCCTCTCGTCTACAGTCATGTGTGGACGCAGATCCTCAACCATCGCCTGTCCCCAATCGGACGTTTGGCTGCTTAGCCACGCGTGCGTGGTGTCATCATCGCTCCGTTGCATGTGTCGCGACCATGTCACCTTTCCTCGTTCCAGCGACCGTGCCGCGCGGCGCTTCAGCACCTCGAGTGCCTCTGCTGTTGCTGCTCTACGCTGTCATCAGTTGTGTCCATCGACCTCGAAGTCCGAATTGTGGACGCGAGTTCCGGCGCGGTAGCGCTCGCGACCCGACAGCGATTTCCATCGTCTCCGTCGACAGCTCGCGCCCACTTGAAGGACGGTGAAGCCCAAGTCAGAGACTTTGCCTTGTCACGTCATGGGCTTTCAGCGGGGGTTTTCCAGGACTTCTCCGTACTAGAGACTCAAACGCCGGCCCTCGTGGCAGACCCGGCTTCGTGGTGGGAGATGGTAGTTGCATGGATGGTTTGGCCGGCTGTGCTACTTGCATGCCCTCTGATGCTCTGCGGGTTTATTGTTTCGTTCACCGTGCGACGGCAAGCTCCCTGCTCCAAGCCGGATCAGCCAGGACCCGCAGGGCAACAGGCAGACACTAGCACACCCACGTGTCTGGTGCAGCATGGCGTGCGACAGGGGGGATGGGATGGCTCGAGGGAAAAGAAGCGACGAACACTAGCAACCGAGCTGCATGGGAGTGGAGAAGCGGAACTGGCGCACTCAGAACTTTGATTGGAGGGGCACCTGCAACACCTCACTTGGCAACGAGGCGAGACGAGGGTGACGCGTGGAAGACCAAACAGCAGTGAAGAAGCCTCCAGAGAGCAAGGGCCGTACCCTTAGGCTGGCGCGGGGCGGTAGTGCTTCTGGTAGGCTGCAAGAGCGACCAGAGCTATGCACCGCATGTCAAGGGCGACTGCGTCCTGGGTTCGAGCAGATCGTGACATGTCGCAAACTATTGAATGCGGTAATGAAGACCGCACATAAGGTACACACACCCGCAAGCGATGCTATTCGCAGAACGCGCGTCAGCATGGAAGTGGTGGACTATATGGGCACAGGCACTCACCTGCCCTCTTGATTGCCAGATTTCACTTCAGTGGCTGTGTTTCTTCAGAAACTCTTGCTGAGCGGAGAATCCTGTTATTGCTAGGCTGGGGCGGTGCCTCTGCGAAACTAGCGTATGCTGTGGGGAGGTATTTTACGTGTTGTACGTTTCTTGTCAGAGTTGCATCGCGTGTGGGTCAGTCGTGAGGCTGTCGCGTCGGTCTTGTCAGGGTGAGCGTGTGTGTGACGACTCCAACTCCTTAAATGCGAGTACCGCGTCGATGGGAGGGGCAACCCTGATGGGCGCCTGCCCAACTGAGGCCTGTGCGCCTTAGCGCTCCAATCCGGCGAGGTTGAGGAATCAAGCACTGGTCGAGGGCGGCTGCTTCGCCCATGCCGCTGGCCACAGCAGGGCGCCCGGCTTTCCTCTTCCGCATTCGCCTTGTTCGCCGCTGTTCAGCCTCACTTACGGACGCTCGGCGCTCCGCCTGTCGAGCCCACGGTTTCAGGAATCGCAGGGTCCTGAGTGAGAGCAACTTGCTGGACGCGAGTCGTGTGCGAACAAAGCGACCGCCACGCAACAGGTCTTTCTCACGTTCGCGAGAGGCGGTACCCTGGCTCGAAACAAGCTGAACACTTCTCGCGGCTTGTGAAAGCTGAAATTGGTGCTCAGAGGATATATTGACCGGAACAGGGGAGTAAGATGCGCATGTGTGGTGAAGCCGCTCCGTCGCCCTAGAATAAGCTAGACCTCTGGGGGTATTTGCCGGCTCTGCGTTGGCTGTAGAGCACCTGACTGTGTGTACTGTGTGCGCAAGAAGCGGCACTGGAAGGGGCACACACTGGTCCGAAACGCTAGCACGACTTTTGGTCTCACGTCAACGACACTACGGTTGGCTCGCGACTGAGCCGCAGCTCCTCTCCTGTCGTGCTCTCGTGCAGCGCAGGCTGAGGTTCCTGCCTGTGAGATCCCGTACCTGAGAGGTATCACCGCACGCCACCTTGACACCTATCCGGTACGGGATCTCTCGAGCCGCGGCCCGCTGTCGGGATTCCACCAAGAGCGATGGCGACTCTCTTTGCTTGACCCTTGCGCATGGCAGTGGTTTCAGCGTAGACTCTCGAGATAATGTTCCAGGCCCTCGCATGTGTCCAGCTGCTCGTTGTGCCGTAACGCATGAGGGTCGAGCTGACTCGGGTCTCGACTCCCTCGACTACAGGGCGCGGGAGGTTTACGGCACAGGACAGGTCGGGCTTGCACAACGCCCGGCTGGACATGCAGCGAGGCACCAGAATGCCTTAGTAGTTAAGGACACGCGTGCATTTAGCGAATTAATCGTTGCTGTGTGAGCATGAGAGAGAATACGGGCCTGCGCCGAGTACCAGTGCTAGCGGGGCCTGCCGTTGTCGCCAGTATGGCTGTGGCTCGGCATCCCGCGGGACGAGACGAGCGACCGCCCGCGTCGTCCATCGTCCAGTCGCGCAGAGGCCAGTGTGGCCACAGACAAGCCACCGGCAACTCAGTTGGTGATAGCGTGTGCCCCTGAGACATGCTCCAGTGTGCATCCATGGACAGACACATCCCTTGGAATTGGTGGCTTGTTCGCGGCGAGACAGCGTGTGGCTGTTGCTGTCTTGGTACCCTGGTCGGTGGCGAGCAGTGCACCACCAGCGCTGCCGACCACCGTCAGCGGTACGGTCGGCATATCGTTTTGCACGCGTTGTTTATGGACACTACGGATCGCGGTTCAGAGAGACACCGGCTACGTAGCACGTGGCAGTGCTCGCGACACTGTGTGCCGATGATAGAAGCAGCGGCTGATTCCCACCACGACCGCGGATGCGGTCAGCTGTCTGCGGTGAACCCATGCGTGCGATTGTTGGGTGGGTAGGGGCGAAAGACTCGCCATTAGAGAATGGCGCCTCCAAAGGCTCCGGATCAACTCTTCGCAGAGGCGTATCCGCAAATCGACGAGATAGGGTAGGAATTAGACAGCGACGTCAGTATGGCTCTCAAGGATGCGGTGGTGCTCAACGGTGGCTGCCGCTGAAATGTGGTGGATGGGGTAGTAATTTGACTCGCGTAGGGCGTGCTACGCATGTGCGTCCCGTTATCGTTCCTGTAGAGACCGGGGCAAGACTAGTAGTCCGTCTCTCACTGCGGTTCATTTCGTGGCTATGGTGCCATGACGCCTGTTCGCAGAGTGAGTCCGGAATGCCTCCACTATGGTGTGTTTACGAGTATATTGCTTTACAATCATACTCGCGTCTTTCGCGTCGTCTGGCCTGATGTCAGACGCCCAAGCGGATGCTGTGAGAAGGACGGCGGACGATCCTGTCGACGTGGGCCCTCGCGCGTTGTGGCCACTCGCGTTGCCCGCTGCTCGAGAGCCTGTAAAACCTTCGAGCAGTACTGCAGACTTCAGAGGGGCGGACGCGCCAAGGCGACGACCAGTGCTCCCCCATGGCATAAAGAAGACTTCCTTCTTTTTTCGACGCCTGCGCCACCTCGTCGCGGGTATACGTCGTGAACCTTCTTTGAGAATTGACAGAGGAGCTGCGGAGGTGGCGGGCCGCGCGCAGGCTCAGTTTCAACGTATCATGCAGCTCACGTATCCGGTATCCCACATTGCCACCGCGATAGACACGGTTCTAGGCACGCGACCCGTATTGCAGGTGAGAATGTTTATGGAACAGCGGTATAGGGGTGTGGCACCAGCAGGGGTGCTCAAGATCCAGAAAGGAGGGTTTCTTGGAGCAGGTACATACGGCGCAGTATTCGCAGTCGCCACATTAGATGGAAGCGCGAAATACGCGATGAAGATTTTGCTGGCGCGCTGTACATTCCAGACCCGTGATGCAGCGACACGATTGCACGTTAGAAGGGAGACGACACGTATTACGAATGTCATTAGTTTCTTTCGAGGTATACCCAGAGATCGCCTTCGAGAAGAACGACTGGCGCCCCCTCTCTTTGGCGGACGCATCACAGACGCGCCTGAAGCTTTCCTTGTGGCTGAGGACCGGTGCTGCTCGAACGTGGTCTTTTTCTATCCCCTCATGGCAGCAGACATCCATGGCGTGGTTTACTCGCAACACCTTGGCGTTCTTTCTGATGATGGTCGGCTGCACCTCACTCACGGGATGGTAGCCGCGGTGGCAAATCTGCATGAATACGGCTTGATCCACGGTGATGTAAAGATGGAAAATTTTCTCGTTAGCCAAGCGGGTGAAGTGTTTCTTGCAGATCTCGACACCGTTGTGAGAGAGTGGGAGCCGTTCAGACGTCTGACACCTGCTGTTTATACAGACCCTGATGCAGCGGCAGTTTCCTGGAGAGCGGTCCAACGAAACGAGTACTTTGCGGCTGGCATGTGGACAGCGAGGGTGGAGGTACCGCCTTTGTTCGCAAGTAAATACGTAGACGCGTGGTCGCTGGGAGTGACTCTGTACAAGTTGTGGTGTGGCGTGCTGCCATGGCGACTAGACGCGGCATGTTACGCTACCAATTCGAAACGGTTGAAACGCCTCGCCCGGGTAAAGGAGCGTGGCGAGCAAGTCGCCTTCATAGACTGCAGACGAGACAGGCCGGTTCCCACCAACGTGCGACAGCTGATCACAGGCTTCTTGAATTTCCACCAGTTATTCCGTGTTCTACCTGAGGCCGCACTACGGTTGTTCTCTTCTATTGGAGAGGCGACTGTTTGAGGCCGGGCGTGCCCTCCTCCCGATGACTTCCAGCAAGACGAAGTCCCCACATTCCCCTGAGCAGTGGCTGCTCCCGCATATGGACTAGCACAATGGCAGTATGTCGAATAACACCGAGGCTTCCAGGCTGGATTACATCACGCCACGACGTTGTGCGTATATTGGTTGAACAGTGTGACGGCGTGTTGCGCCACCTGCGAATCCGGCGTCACTCTGTGGAGTTGCACCACACAGAGACATTAGTTGCCGGTGACAGTCATACTCGGCTGCGATGGGCTTGCAGCCGGGCGGCACGTACGTGGAATCACCCTGCTCGCTGGAGAATTTTTCCAAATTGTCACCAGGGGGCGCGCGTCGACGATACTGACGAGCTGCGCTCGAGTCACGTGTAGTACCGTGTATCCTTCTCCCTGCCGCAGGTACCAACGACGTCCCTGCTGTTCTCATGAAGCACCTGTACCGGTTTTTCCATGTTTGATGCGGACGCCCCGTTGTGTGACGGTTTTAGCTGTCATACTCGGCATTCTGCCCACCGCTGCATGTGGCATTATATGTATTTCTTGTTGACAGATGCGCCTCGGTGGGGCACGCTGCCTTGAGCGAATCATGGGACCGCGATGCCCCGTCCTATGGTTCGCCTGCCTGCTCCGCGACAAGACGGATGAAGTCCTGAATGGGCACGCGTCGTCCTGCGCGTGTGGGGGTGGTTGCTCTTCCTTGGATCACGGTGACTTCTGTTCTGCCATTCGTTGAGACGGGTGAACCGTGTTCGCTGTGTGGGCTCCACCACTCAGTTTGTGCGGCCTGTGTCCATTATTGCGGCTAGATCGGCTCGAGATGTGTCGGCGATGAGAGACGCGGGGGATGCGTTAGGCCAATATTTTGTCCGACATCACCACATACGGAGTGGTGTGCGATGGAGGCCCAGGAAGGGGAGGTTGGCGTAGGCAGCGGTGGGACGTGGATGGGAGGCGGAAGCATGGAGTCAGGAGTGGTATTATGTGCTGGCGGAGATGGAAGACCATGGATTCACGAACACTGAACTGGAAGCAGAAGACGTGAAGAAGGATACTGGAGGGAAAGAGTGTCTTTTCGCGAGGCAGCTGACCCTGTCGCTCTGTCTAGAAGACGGAGTCTCAGCCTGCGGATGTGTTGAAGGTGGTGGAGAGAGCGGGGAAGATGCACCATATTATGGGACAGAAGCTGATGAATGTCCAGTATAAAATGGGAAGAGGGAGCTCGACAGCGGAGGCCTGTGGGTAGTGCTGCTACCACTTTCTAACAAGCACGCACGAATGGAGACCACATCCAGTGGAATGACCGGAGAAGCTGAAGCAGGTAACCCAAGCAGGCGAAAAACCCTCTTGGGTGGAGTATACGTGGTGTAATCAATCAAGACGTGCGGACTATCTTAATAGTAGTCTCTGGTTCTGGTACGATGTCAATTTGACTACTACTGCTTCAAGCGAAGAAGAAAGGAGGGAGACTCGCTCGCGTTTGCCTCTTCTAATTGCTCCCCAGAGCATCTGCACAGCCGGCTTCCGTATGCGCCTTCCCACCTCATAATTTGTGTGAGCCAACGATGCCATCTCGTGCGTGCCATAAAATATGAGCCGTTTGCGCGCCTTCATAAATCATTCGCGTGCGCAGAAGTAGATGACGCCGGAAGCGGCCCCAGCTGCCCTGCTTTCCCGCGGTTATACCACTGTGCGGGGCGGTCTTCCGGGCGGTGTGTTCCTGTATAAAGGAAGCAGAAAATCGTAAGGCCCTCGCGGTTTCTCTCGAACCACATATGCCTCTGCCTGCGTCTGCAGTATTTTTCATCCGTCTTTTGATGCCTGTCCCGGGCGCCTCCGTGTATTGGTGTTCAGTATGCCCGTGAATCTGACACATCGTTATCAGCCCAGGGACAAATTACGAAGTGATGTTGGTTCTAGAAGCACTGGTAGCGTCTGGCGTACCCGGCCTTGCTGCGTGTCCTAATGAAGCCTCTGCTGTAACCTTCATCTCATCTAGGGTCTGTTTTACTTCTGGGGTCGTGTTCCTTCGCCTCTTCACCCCCGATATCTATGTGGATCTCAAAAACTCTTCGGCTGCGTGTATCACCGCCTGCGGAATTCGTTGTCGTTTCCGCACAGCGTTTCGAGTCCACTTAATCTGCAGTGCCCTCTAGAGGCAGACAAGCTGAGGCGGCACTGGAAAGCCTCAGGTCTTTGCAAGCTTTTTTACGTCACCGAACATTTAGGCAAACGAACTTTGTATATAGCTGGCTTGAGCCCACCAGTATCCTTAGCATCGACCGAGGCTCTAGCATCGACCGAGGCTCTAGCGTAAAACGCAGAGATTTCGAGGGATTGAGGGAGACGAAGAAGCCAAGTAGTGTTCCATGTGCAACGAGGCGATCCGCGATCTGCGCGATGGCGGCGCGCAAATATGAGCATGTGGTATGACACGAAAGCAGTAAAAAGAAAACTCACGTTCGTAAGAGACCATCGTAGACACTGCGAACCATGGCGACACGCCTGCGGTAGAGTACCGGCTCTATGCACTGTGTTGCAGCATATTGGCTTATCGCATTTGCGCAAACATATTTGCTCGGAACGCCGGAAACACCGGTGTGTATGATATAACCACCGCTCGCGCGGAAGGGTGTCCTAGACGTCTTGAATACCAATCACATGGGAGAAAACCGAGGGGCATTCAACTCCGGTTTATCATACGGCGCAGCAAGCGCACGGCGCGCTCACGACCACCTCTACCGCCAGCCAGGACCACGTACCGACTCCCGACGGTGTCTCAAAACGGTCCCGATCTGGAGTGAGAGCCGACGGCAAGCACCCCACGGCATCACAATCAACCTCGCTGAGAATCGCTTTCAGCAGCGGTCACGGCAGTTGAAATATCAAGGTGACTCGAATGGCTTGTGCCAGTCCCTCCTAAAGAACGACGGTTGGACAAGGCGTACAAACATAATACCTCCACGCATTGCGATCCTCACCAACTAGCTATGAATAGCCACGAGGAAGACACGAGACATGACAACCTCTTCGTGGCGTTCTTTTTATTCTCTAACTAGCGTCGAAGGAGAGCACAACAAGACATATATTGCCGTTCATCAACCATGGTGTCCCGGCTCTAACTAATTCATTCACTTGCGATTTCACGCGTAATCTTCAGTCTACCTTCACGGTGTTGCTCCCGATGACATAATGGCACGCTGGACCTCTTGCTCTTTTTTCTCGCTCATCGTGTGTCTGCTGTGCTTGCCCATGAGCGAAAGTCCTCTTTCCTCGACGGCAATCCTACGCGTTCGTGCTAACAGCTTCGTTATTCCACCGCCCTCGCTGCCGGAAGACTACCATCAGACGAAGGCACAGAAATCTCCTGCAGCACATCGAACGCGGAGGCGTAGGGAGGGATCAGCACAGAATTCGCCAGCAGCTGCTGATACGGCGGCGCCGTCGTTCATCTCTAGAATTGTGAGGAGATTCACTGCTCGGTCACACGAGGAGGGACTCATAGACGTCAGTGCTGGTCGCGCGGAAGCTGCAAGGGCAGCTTCCGCTTGCTTTGAGCAGAGGCGCAGGTCCACGTTCCACCCAAGCCACATCGCAAGCAGAATTGGCGAATTGATGAAGTTGGGTCAGCTTCTACGCATTCGATTGCTGCCCCAGCAGGGCAACCAAGCGGAGATGCCACCAGAGCCTCTGATAGTTAGAAGGGGGCCTTTCCTTGGGTGCGGCGCTTCCGGAGCGGTATTTGCCGTCTACCCCGTTGATCAAGCTACACCATACGCCATGAAGGTATTTTTAGCGTCCATCAGGGAAGGTGGCTCCGAAGCATACATACATGCCCATCTGGCATCATTGCTGAGGAAGAATTTGGAGGTTTTCAAGGTTTTCCAAGGCAAGTCTGAATCACTTCTCCGGCACGAAAAGTTAGCCGCCCCGCTATTCGGGGGAGAAATTCTAGACTTCTTACCGTTGTCCGCCGTTAATAAGCAAAAGTACGTCTCGAATCTAGTGATATTTTCACCCTTGATGGCCTGCGACATCTCGCAACTCATCGATCATAGTCGCACCGGCTCCCTATCTGTTCAAGCTAGAGTTCATATCACCCAGTCGATGGTGAATGCGGTTGCGAGTCTCCACAAATACGGATTTGTTCATCGTGATATTAAGCTTAACAATTTCCTCGTTGACCGCTATGGAGATGTATTCCTCTCTGACCTCGACTTCATCACAGAAGTCGGGGAAGCAGTGCGGCCTGCAGGGCCCGCACTTTATACAGATCCGGACTCAGCTGCTACCCTTTGGGAGGTGGAGCGTAAAAATGAGAATCCCGATGAACTTCCGGACGACAATGGTACGAGAGAAAAACCACCTCTCGTCGCGACAAAGACTATGGACGCTTGGGCGCTCGGTCTCACAATATTTCGCTTCTGGTGCAATGACCTTCCATGGGATCTGGGCTTGTTGAAGAATGCTACAACGTCAGAAAAACTACAGAGAATCGCCACTGCTAAACGCCAACAAGAACCGCTCAAGTTTAACAAGTGTAGCTCGCGAGAAGACATGCCTCGGAGTGTCAAGGACCTGATCCGTCAGTTTTTGCGATTCGAGCAAATATTCCGTTTACTGCCAGAAAGTGAACACTGTTTCCGTTTGACACAGGGCGAGAGTCACTGTGCTACAAGTCAACGCATTTGAACTCAAAACGGTACAGCGCATCGCAAAGCCTTTTTTCTCCTGGAAGATCTGCAGTATAATATTGGACACCAGACTGCGTTTCCGCTCATCTGGTTGCAAGCCATGAGCGTGTCCAGTGGCAGCTAATACGCCTCCTTGTGCCCCGCGGTTTACATCGTCTTTCATTCTCCTTTTCCACGCTTAGTTGGCATCGACACGACCTGTGTCGTGTACATGGCACAGTCATAAACGTTGTCGGGCAGTCAGCTACGCCGCAGACGTTGCTTGGGGAATGATGACCGGTAGTAGGTTGCTCAGCGGGAAGTCGGTATACACGGCTCTTACCACATGATCACATAAAACTGACCTGTGTGAACTGACTGTATGTTGTAGCTTGTCACCGTTGCCTCTGCAATGCACAGTGTGGCTGACAGTTCACTCCATGTCTCTGTCTCTGATCGCCCTTCCCTGCTCAGTTCGTCGGGTAATGCTGGAGCATGGCTTCCCTCCCATTGCCTTCGTTACCTTCTACTCCTCTTCCATCTCCTCACCGTTCGTTTTTTGACACAGCGCATCTTCTCTACTTCATTATCGTTGTGACTTTCATTTAGCGTCCCTCCGAGTGATACGTTTTGACATCGCCAACTCTCTGGGGCCGCAGAGGTTTTGGACGCGCGCTTCTTGGATTATGAAGCCGTCTGTGCGGAACGCTGGGGAATTAGCAGATTTGAGATGGCTCAAACGAATCGCGGGAGTGAACGAAGAGGCGTCAAACACTTGATTCTCATGCGACACACCATGATAATGGGATGCACAGCAAGTGCCACCCACAGACGTCGCAGTGTACGGGGGAAACTGGAATGACGCATTCCAGCCGGTGCGTGTCTCTAAGTAGATGCCATGAGGCGGACATAGCTCGACAATTCAACTTGAACAGTCCCGGAACGGGCAACCATCGACGCTGCAAGTCACTTCTTCGACCACCATCAACTACCCTGTTTCGATTTCGTCCTGACTGTGTTTTTAGCACATATCAATTCATTAGGTTGGGAGGTTTTCCCCAAACAACCAGATCACAGTTGTCTATTGCTGAGGTTGTTACGCGGTACACGTGTATATGCAACGATGGTATTCTTCTCGCGGTGTCTGAAACCGTTGTAGCCATCATGCGCAGGAAGAGCGTAGTGCAATTTATCCACAGCTAGCTGTCACACCTCTTCAAGCCACCAAACAATCTGCACCTTGCCTGTTACTATCAGGGCTGCGTGTAGTGGAATGACGACGGAAACGAGCACGTGAGCAGGGCAGTACAAGCATGGCGAAAATAACGGCACATTCTCGGAATGCACAAAAGCTGCACTCGCGTGTTCACATGCTATTCGCAGGATACTAGGATTGACAGCCATCAAGAGATGGCTGGCAAAGCTGGATGGACACAGTGTCTGCTGTGTATCTGGCGTCGCTACTCTGCGGATACCTCATCTTCCGTGCTCTGCCATCCGCTCAGTCTCAGCAACTTGGTTTGCCTGGGCTTAGGTTTTAATGGTATTTCCTGTCTGGCCGTCGGAGACTTCATGTAAACAGGTGAAGTCAGAGCCTGCTTACGCGCGGCTCAAGAATGCGCAGTTTCCACCCGGCGCATGGGTGTCGCCCGTGTGATCTCTAACGGGGATTTCAATCTTGTGTGGTAGCTAACTGGGGTGCCTTACATACAGATGACAATGCTGTAGCATCTACGTCGCAAACCCCGAGAACCCACGAGCCAAGCAGGAACGGCTTCAGATAAACGGCATTACCTGTGCTGTGGAATCTGCAGCCTTCAAATGTGAGTCATCCTTCCCTTTCCAGTTTTGGGTGGTGTGCATGAGAGCGCGGGCTCGCGACCTGCTCCGTAGGCTGAAATCAACGTTTTTCGTGAGTCGTACGCGGCGCTAGCGGTTGTCACGGGGGACTTGCGGAACTCACGGGGGTCCTACAATGCGCTTTCTCTCATTCAAGCGCGTCATCCGCTGCCTGCCTTGTCAAACACTCTGCGGCCGTCGCCCGGCTGACCATTATGCAAATTCCACGATGAGCAAGTTCTCTTCTATAGTTATACACGTAGACGTTCAACTACAGCGACTCGGGCGGGCGGACCGAAGTAAAACCGGACCTGATATGCGATCATGTTGTCATGGCTTGCTCTATTTTCCGTTTTTTAATGACCTCCTTTGCCTACTGTCAAAAACGGTGGAACTGACAAAGTGTTTTGCTCCTCGAGGAGACGCCCGGGCGCGCCTGAATCGCACCGGCTCTTCCCGGAGCTCCTTCGCTGCAGATAGCGGTCATCGTTGACTGTCACAGGGTTTTCGCGGAAGCCACTGGAGCACAACAAGGCGGGGACAAGATATCCCGATGCACCAGTATATTGTGGAATTATCGTTCCTGCTAAAGCGTTTGAGGACATTCCGTGCCGCGGCCCACCATGGCGGGTCTCTAGATATCTAGCCTGGCCGCCGTGAAGTTGCTGCAGCTGCGACAGCATGGTCGGACCAGCGACAACGATATCTCTACACCAATGACGACGTTGCGGAGAAAATAGAAAATCAGTTAGAACGGGAGCGTCTCCTTCACGTCAAGCTACTTCCACGTGACAGCATCTTATGCGGAACTGATGCGCGTCTACTCGAACTGCGGAGGGGGTACAACCTCGGTTCAGGCAGCTTCGGGGCTGTATTCGCAGTGTTCCCCCCTGCATATTGGGAGGCCATAAGCCACGAAGCTGTTGATGACCTCCAGTCCAGCGGGTGCACCCGATGCTCATATGAAGAATCGACGGAAGAAAGCCTTCCAAAAAGGCATGGAAATAGAGCAGTTCTTTCGCAGAGCCTCCGACGGCCAGCTCCAGGAGAACAGATTGGCTACCCCGTTACTCGGCCGCAGATTACTAGATTTGCCCGAGACATTCCCCGTGCGTGTAACGAAGCATGCCTCAAATTTGGCCACCTTCGATCCCCTGCTATCTTGCGATTTTCTGCACATTGTTCACCTCTGTCAAATGGGTCACCTCTCTTTTCATGCCCTGTTTTACATCACTCACGCGACAGGGCAGGCTGTAGCCGGCGTGCACAAGTATGGTCTTGTCCACCGCGACATTAGACCGGATATCTTTCTTGTGGGTTCGGACGGGGTCGTTTCCCTCTCCGACTTTGATACAGCCTTGAAAGTCCGAGAACCAGGCAGACGCGCTGGCCCGTCAGTCTGTACGGACCCCGACGCAGCAACAGCCCTGTGTGAGGCGGACCGGAACAGAAGACAGGATGTCTCCCGCTCGCGGCTGCAAGCCTCAACACAAGAACCTCCCCCGATTTTCGCCTCCCAGTCACCGGACGCCTGGGCCCTAGGCACGGTATTGTTCGAAATGTGGTATAACAGGCTACGATGGGGACTGGAGTCCTCTGGTAGTGCTACAACAGCCAAAACGATCCGCCGCATCGCTGAAGCGATACGAAACCGAAAGACTCTTAAGTTCAACAAATGCAACGGACGACTCGTGATGCCACAAAAGGTGAAAGACTTGATATCTGGCTTTCTACGTTTCGAGCACGCTGCACGACTGCTACCTGAGGTGGCTGACAGCTGGTTCCCGTCAATCGACGAAGGTGATCATGGGTCTGAAGACCAAAACGCTTGAGGTCCTCAACCTGACCCCTACTGCGTCGTGACTGAACAGTACCCGTCTCTAGAACATTCAGAGGCATCCCCAAACATCCTGTTTATGCACCCCTTTGTCAGCATTCTTGGCGTCTCCGCGCGTTCTGTGGCGTGCAGTGCATCGATGCAGTCTTCGCCTTCAGCACGATCGTTCTCTCTGAAACCTCATCGGAGACGATGTGCGGGTGGTGACAAGGTGTTTGCTGGTTGCTACGGCGAGTCCTAGAACGCCTATGACCAAATTCCAGTGCAGAGGCGTTTGATGCTGCGCTTTGACCTGTGTGGCCTCGACGTGGGGCGTGATAACTCGAATACAGTTGCCCTCCTACGAGTTATCTGCCCTTTGCTGGCCTCCTGTCTGGGGTCGAATTGTCGCCTGAAGTTCGAAGGGTCCCTTAGCTAGGATAAGTCAGGGTTCGGCGGCGGCCGCGGCACGTCTGCCCTTGGCTACGGCTGCCAGGCTAGTTCCCGCTATCGCAAGTTAGCCCGGTAAACCTCGGCCGCTGCCTTGGGTGCTTCGAAAACAGCGCCGGCATGTCCTTTCGCGAAAGAGGGCTAAAGCCGACTGACTACTCCAGGCGGGGGTAGGGCGACGCACTCGCAAGCGGCTACGTGTCTGCATTGCTCGAGTGTGACAAACTGACGAAATCTCCGGTCTAGTGCGCGGTGAGATATCACGTGCATCCCTCTTGTTTTCGCGTCGTTTCGAAGAAACTCCCGTTTTTCCTGCGTCCCTCCACAGCCGTGGCCACGTAGAACCGAGTGCGCTACGCACAAAGCTTTGCACGAGTGTGCATGCCTCGACGGGGAAACACAAGGCGTCTTCCCGTCTGCGAGTTCATGCACCTCACACGTTCGAGCGTGAAGACGAGGGGCGCTCGCGAGATAAGCGTGTCCCACTCGCTGTACGGGACGGCACAGGCGAAAAGCCTGCATAACCGTTAAGAGGGACTGGGCCCCCTCATGCGCCGCAGGCCGGACTGGTTCGCTGCCCTCCATTCCTCAGTCCAAAGAGTATTCGTTGGAGACGGAATAGCTGTTAGGATGTGCCACAGAGGAGTACAGAAAGCCTAGAAGCAGTGATGTGCAGTGATGTGCGCAGCTCGCGTCGAGCTCGTGGGTGGAGTCGGGTCTGGCTTCTGCCTCAAAGTGCGAGAGAAGAGTCACCGGGGAAGGAAGCAGACCACACCAGACACGAGTGAACGAATGCGAGCAACAGAAAGCAAGTTCGATGCAGGAATCGAGCAGAAGACAATACGCCCGCCAGGACTGACAAGAGCCAAATGACTCTGCAACGCAACCCCGGCGTGGCAGGAGCGACGAGACAGATCTACGTGGAAGCAAACAAGGAATCCACCTCAGAAAGAGCTAAAAATGAGACTCGCCAGCGACGGCACCGCGCACGCGTCGCCGCCTACAAGCAGACCACGAGGGGTCGCCAAATGCTCACGAGGCAGCGCTAAGAAGAAGATTTGAAGGCGGCAGGTGATCGTGCACAGCAACGAAGCCACGATATCTCCCGCTGGCCACGTGCCGATTCGTGGAAGACGCGCCTCCGCAACTCAGACAAGATGACGCTTCGCGAGCTCGACGCGGCGAAGGAACAGAGATTGGAAGGAGGACACCACCGCCAGAAGAGAAGATGTGGAAGAACAGGGGCACACCGGAGAGAAGGGGAAAACGAAAAGACGTGGCCTTTAAAGGCGTGCACAAGGCAAAAAAAGGGCCACCGATTATGCACGGGGCAGCAAAGCCCTGAATGCCCCACCGATGTATATGCATGACTGCATATACATCGGAACCAGCGGGCCCGCCTGGACGCCTGCGAGCAGACTAGGATACGCACAGTGCCGCCGTCCGCTGCCGGATGTGGTCAACGGATTTGCTGCCTCCTCTTCCCGCTTGTCTTCTTTCTTTTCCGCGCTCAACCAGCACTGGCCTCTTCCTGTGTCTCTCTCTACTCGCCGTCATCCGACACAGCGACGGCTTGTCTCCTGCCTCGGCCGCTGCGGCTGCCTCGCTTTGCCTCCCGCGGAGTCACGTCTTTTTCGCGTTTGCCTTCTTCTTTGTGCTCTGGCGCCACCCTCCTTCTTCTTCCTCTTCCCCGCGACTCGCTCGCTCTCGCTTGGGGCTCTCCTTCGCCTCCGCTGCTCATCTCGCGGCTCGCGCCGGCAGCATGAAGCTCCTCGGCCGCCTTCTCGCCTTCTGCGGCCTCGTCTCCGCCATGAGCAGCGGAGACGCGCTGCGAGGGCGCCTGCGCCGAAGAGGGGACGTCATCCGCCAGAGTCAGATACAGCGCCAGAGGCGGCGAACTCGCGCCCGACGCCAACGGCGACGGAGAAGACGCAGGCATATCCTGCGAGCCGCTGTGGACAGACGACGAAGCGGAGAGAGGGAGGGCGTCTTGCCATACCGGAGCACAGGTAAGCAGAAGCAGAGCTCGAAAGGAAGCAAGCGCAACACATAAACTTGTCGTTCGCATGTGTCACACGACTCCACAGATCTGCTGTAGCCTCGAAGCCACCCGGACATGTCCGGGCCCTCGGATTCGCCCCCTCACTCAGGGTCATAGCAGCTGTTCCCGGGGCCCTAGCAGCACTGTGACTACCTTTCTGAGGGAGAAAGGCGTCAGCGACGCCGATCGCTTGCCTTACCGTGCTGCATGACGGCGTCGCGCGCTTCGCGCTACCCCCGAGCCTTCCGCCGCCGAAGCGCCCGCAGACGCCGACGCCGGTGAAGCGCTTTGCGACGGCCGCAGGGTGAGCCGCTCCCGAGGCGAAGGCGCGTGACTTGCAGAGTCTCCCCCCTCGCCCTCCGACGCCGCAGACTGGGCGCCTGACTCTGCACAACCGAAACCATACAACGCAACAAGGAACCAAACTGACCTCACGAATGTATATATATATATATATGTATGAGTGCTTGCATATATATATATATATATATATATATATGGGCACTATGCATGCAGAAGAAGACCGCCACACTGCGGAGCAAAGAAAATGTGTAAACTGCCAGGGATCCAGACACCTGCTTGGCAACGGATAGGCAGCTCGGCGATGCACAAAAGACACGCGAATGCGAAAAAGACGCACAAACGCGAGCAAGACGGCAGAGACGCATTTGCGAGTTCGGCTCAGTAGCAGAGGCCGTCCCTAACGCGCAGGCGTCGCGACGAGCGCATCGTCCCAGCGCCCGCTGCGGCCGCCCCCCGCCCACGTGCATCTCAGTTTCTGCGAATACGTCGCCGCTCGGAGTTGCGTGTGCTCGTCGGGAGGTCGCGAAACGTCTAGCGCCTGCACTCGATACTGTCTGGCACACGCGTACCTCCGTGAGAGTCCTGAGCTTCACCGGGGGCATGCGGCTCGGCTTCTCTGGCGCCTTTGCTTCGCTCTCGCCTCGCCGCGCGCCTGCCCCGTCGCAGCGGCTCCGCCTCGTCGGCTGCGTCACTCGGGGCGTCTGCAGTCTCAGCCCGCGCGCCAGCCTCGGCTTCCTGGAGCAGCGAAGGCGGAACGCCCTTCGACGCCAGAACCGGGCTCGCAGCGCCATCTGCTTCGCTGCTCACTGCCGCTTTCTGTCGCTTGACTGGACGCGCGTTTCGAAGAGGCGAGGAGGAGCGCGAGCGCCGGTTGCCCAGTCCGGTGGTCGATGCTGCACCGAGGGGCTCTCCCTGCTGGCTCTCCCCGTCGTCGGAGGCACGCGCATGCAGTTGCGGCTCCTGCTGCTCGCCGTCATGAGGCGCGCGATCCTCTGTGTCTGACGCAGGCGCCGCCGCCGCGTCCTCAGGCCTCGTCTCGTCTGCCTGCGGCTCGTGCCGTCGCTCGTCGCTCCTCTCCGCGAGGTCTTCGTGGTCGCTTGCACTCACCGTTTTCCTCCGTCGCCCCCTACCGACTGCACGCCGGCGCGCGCCGACGGCTTGCAGGCCCTCCTCTTCTTTTCGAGGCGAGGCAGACGACGGGGCGGCCGGAAAGGCCGCCCCGTCGTCTGCCTCGCCGCGCGCGGTCGCAGTCTCCTCCACGTCCTGCGCCGATGCGTCGCGGAGCTCGGCGTCGAGTTCTTCGTGCGCGTCTGCGAACTCGAGATCTATGTCTTCCTCCTCGCCCTCGCCTCTCGCGGCTTCAGAGGCGACCAGCCGCTCGAGCTCGCGCTTCACGCGCTCCAGCTGCAGGAGCTGGCTGTGCAGCATGTTGACTCGCAGCTGCGCGGCCCTGCACACCACGCCCTCCTTCGCGTTCTCTTGTTGCAGCGCCTCCACGCTGCGCTCCAGCTGCTCGTACCGCGCACGCAGGTCTTCGAGGGTGAGCCGCAGGGCTTCTTCGCGTGCCTTGCTCTGCTTCTCAGCTTCCGCGGCCTCGCGCGAAAGCTTCGCCAGCTCCTCGCGCTGCACATTGACCTTCAGCTGTAAGTCCAACAGCACAGGCTGCTCCCCCGCGAAGCGCGTCTGCAGCTCCTTGTGTCTCTGCTTGACGTCAACCAGCTCGCTTTCCGCCGCACTTAGTCGGACCCTGAGATCGGCCTCTACTTGCCGAAAAGCCTTTTGCGCGGCCTCCATGGCTCGCGCGCGGTCTGCTCTGCTCCTTAGCAGCTCCTCAGCATGCTCCTGTTTTAGCTGCGCCAGAGTCTGCAGGGACGCTTGCCGTTCGTCATCTCTCTCCTTCGCTTCTCTCTCTCGCCTCTGCGCGCTCTCCTCCAGCTCCTTCGCCCTCTGCTGCAACTCCGCCTCGAGCCGCGCGGCGGCAGGCTCGCGGCTGCTTTCCGCCATCGCGCGCTGGTCGCTCTCACTGTCTCCTCGCTCAGCCTCCAGGTCCTTCTGAGCCGCAGAGAGCTGCGCGCGAGCCTCTTCCAGCGTGCCCTGGAGCGCGCAGAGTTCCTCGGCGCGCTCGCTGAGGCGGGCGTTCGCCTCCGCGAGGCCCTCTTGCAGCTGCAGCTTCTCGCCATTGTGCGCCTCCACGGTCTGCTGCAAGTCGAGTTTGAGTTTCTGCGTCTCCGTCGCGTGCGACTCCTTCATAGCCTCGATCTCGCTGCGCAGCGCCGCGCACGCCGCCGCCTGAGTCGCCTCCTTCTCGTCGAGGCCTTCCTTAAAGGCGCGCTCCATCCGCTCCTTCTCGTCTTGAGCCTCTTTCCGCCACGCCTCTTCGCGCTCGCTGAGTGCCTTCGCACTCGCTTCGAGGGCCTCCTCACGCGCCTGGCGAGCCTCCGCGAGCTCGCGCCTCAAGCGGTCTCGACTGGCTTGCGCCTCATGTGCCGCCGCTTCTATCTCGAGCTGCTTCTTCTGCAGTGCGTCGTTCGCGCCTTGCAGCGCTGCCTTGGCAGCCGCCAGATCGGCGATTAGCGTCTCGAGCTTCGTGCGCTCTTCTCTCTCGGCGTCTTCGTGGCGCTGCGTCTCCCTCTCTCGCGCACGCTTCTCGTCGCGCAGCTGCGCCTGTAGGGCGGCGATGATATCTTCCTTCTCTCGCCGTTCCTTCTCCCTTTCCTCCTCCACGCCGCTCCGTTCGCGCGCAGTCTCCTGCATCGCTTTCGCATTCTGCGCCACCTCGGCTTCTAGCGACTTTATCTTTTCCTCCGCCGCAACCAGCTGCTTGTCTGCGGTTTCGCGGTGGGCGCGGGCCTCTTCCTCGCTGTGCAGCGCATGCGTTTTCGCTTCCTCAAGCTTCTTCTCGGCAGCATCCAAACGTCGCTTGGCCTCGCTGAGCTCCGCCTCCACCGCTTCGCGCGAGGCTCGCTCCGTCTCCTGGACCTGAGTCTGCGCCTCTTGCGCGTCTTCCAGTGCGTTCTTCTGCTGCCGCTCTTCCTCCAGCGCGCGTTCGAGTGCCTGCTTCTCCTCGCGCATCGCCTTCTCCCTTCGCTCTGTCTCCTCGAGCAGCGACCGCATCCTGGCGAGCTGCGTCGCCACCTTCGCTTCAACAGAGGCCGAGGCGACAAAGTCTCCGCCCGGCTCCTTCGCGCCTTCAGAAGCGCCTGTCGGCGCCCGCGACTCGCTCGCCTCCGCCTCCTGAGACGAGGACGCGTCTTCGAGATATGAAAGCAGCTCGCTGACCTGAAAAAGAAAAAGCCTCACGCTCACAAAAATGCCTCTCCGTAGCCGCACTCCCACAACCCCCCTTTCCAACCCCCCGCCCCCCCCCGCCCCGCTGTCCAGACACTGCCAGACTCGTGCGCAAGACGCATCGGTGTGAATTTCTGTGAAAACTGAGACATGCACGCGAAACCTACTCGCAACGCGCCTTACTTGCTGCTCGAGTCCCTGATTTGTCAGGTGGATTTTTTCGAGCTGCAGCATCTGTTCAGAGAGTTCTTCTTCTCTGCGCCGCAGTTCGCCGCGCAGGACTGCGAGCTCCTCCTCGACCTTCTGCGCGGGGAAAACAGCCAACAAAGCCAACCGATCTTTCCTTTAGACGGCGAAGTGAAACGAAAAGAGGAAACCAGCTACCAGCGCGAAACTCCTACTCGCCCGCGGAGGCGCCGGCAGAGAAACAAGACGCACTCCTGCGTGCGCAGACTCACCTCCCTTCTATCCTCATGCACAGAAATACATCCTTGGTTTGCGAGTGAGGGGCGTGGACGAGCCTTAGAAGGCCCTGCGGTGTTTTTTTTTCTCGCTCACCATCTGCCGGTCTTTAGCGTCCTGTGAGGCGGCGCGGAGCTTCTCCTTGAGGTCTGCGACTTGCGCCGCGAGTGCGTCCTTCTCTCGCTGCGCCTCTTTCTCTTCTTCTCTCCGGTGTTCCTCCACCTGCGTCCGCCGCTCCTGCGCAGCGAGCTCCGCCTCGAGCTCCTCCACGCGCGCGCGCGTCGTTGCTTCCTTCTCCAGCGCACTCTGCAGCCGCAGCGTAAGAAAGAGGACGCGCATGCCATGCAACTGCCGCGCGCAAAGAGTTTTTCACTCTTAACACACACCGAGAAGGGAAGAGTGCAGCTCGTGCGCTACACAGGTGCGAAGTGAGGTTGGCGTGCTGTAGGGGGAGATGTTGGGCGACGAGACAACAGAAGACTCAGCGGCTAAACACGAAGGGAGTGAGGAAAGGCCGTCGAAGAAGGAACACTCCACTATTCTCCTTGGAGTAGGCCCTCTGCGTTTTATGCGGACACAAACACGTGTTTTTGGGGTGTTTGAATTTTACTGTATTTTCCTCTGAATTAAAGGGTGCTGAGCATCTACTTCGGTTAGCGTCGTTAATTGACAGCGAATGAGTAACGCTGCGGCTCCTTTGCTAGTCTAATTTGGCGGGTCTCCGCATAGCCACAAATTCCAAAAATATCGAATCGGTTTCCTCACCTGGAGCGCAGCGACAAGCACCTCGCCCTGCGAGGCGCGCAGCTCCCACTGCGCCGCGGCGTACTGCAGCATAGCGCCGGCAGCTGCGACAGTTCTGCTCGCGTCTGCGCCGCTTGTGAGGCAGCTCGCGCCCAGCGGCCGCTCCCGGGCTGTCCCCTGGGCGGCGCGCGACGGAGACGCCTGCGTCGGGACGAGCCCGTTGGGCGCGAACCCCGGCGAGGGATACGAGGAAGAAGCGCAGGCTGAGACTGAAGAGTTATGAAGGCCGGGTTCGGCGGAGGTCACGCCGAGCGGCGAGGAGAAAGGGAGAGGAAGAGGCAGAGGCGAGGCGGGGGGATACATCACGGCGCCTCGCCGAATGTGGGAAACAGACGGTGCCGACGAACTCCAGTTGGAGCTGCGCAGGCCCGACGAAGAGAGTGGAGCCGGCTGGGGCATGGTGTCAAGAAGGCAAAAGAAAACAAGCCTCAGCCTCAGGCTTATCTATCTGGGATCGGACAGAAGGTGGCGCCGGCTCGGGTCGCACCGGATGAAGCGCAGCGACACAGCAGCGCGAGACGAGAGGTGGAATGAACTTTCAGAAAAAAAGGGGCGCCAAAGCCGAGGGGCACGGAGAAGCGGACACGAGGTCCTAGACAAGGCGAAGGCCTTTCGACTGTGCGGCAGAAGGTTGCGCGGACGACGAATGAAAACGACAGAAGACCGGTCCGAGCGGCGAGAGCGCATGCCCCCTGGCGTTTCCGGAGTGGAAATCGGTGTCCTTCTGCTTTGAGATAGCGCAGAAGGCAAGTCTCCCAAGGCCGACGCGGTCTGAAAAGACATCCACCGCCTTTGCCGCCACAGGAAAACGCCTCAGTCGCTGTTGACTAGTCGATACGCCGGTGAGTGCATCTACTCTGGCGTGTGTGAGAGGCCTCCACTCCGCTGGAGTCGACGTGGAAAGTTGGTTGCGTAGCAGCAGAGGGGCGCTTCTCTCTGATTCAAAAAAAAGAGATGTGGGCAACTTCGAGGCAATCCCGCAAGACAATCAACAGTGGGAAAACGGCGATGGCGCGGATCAGCAGCACGTGTTTGCGCGAGCGGAAGTGGCGGGGGAGCGACAACACACGCGCAAAGTCGGCACTGCGGAAGAAGAGAGGAAAGTCCTCGAATCGCAGGGTAAATAGAGGGCCTCTCCGCAGCGGCAACAAAGAAAGGAGCTGATAACGGGACGGAGACGGAGCAGAACGCCACACCGGTCGCGTCCCCGGAATACGAAGAGAGAGCCTCGCGCATGCGCGCGTCTTCTAACACACAGAAAGCACATGCGGCTGCAACCTGTGTAGAATCGATTCCCGCGAAAGACAGCCGGGCGCGAGACACACCGTTGCAAGCCTGGGGAACCCCTACACGTGGAGGCAAGTCCATGTGGGACCTCGAATCCGTAAAACACAGAGGCAGCGAAGCGTGCAGCTAGTGTATCGAAAGGATCCCGGATACAGAGGAGCAGACCGCAGAGATATCGCTGGCGCCAGGCCCGCCAACGAGACCCGTCTCTGAAATTCCACTCCGCGCGCTTTCGGTTAGCGAAGAACTTGCAGGCAACACATGAGATGGATACACGGAGGAATCATGGCGGATTCTCGTGTGATGACTCGCAGTCTCATGCGTCTCAGAAAAGGGCAAGTCCTGGGACGCCTGCGAACATCTGAGAACATGGCGTCACGGAGAGCGTGTAGATGACTACGTATCGAGCGAAGCAGCCCCGCCTTCTTGTAGAACATGGCAAACACACCTGCAGGCAACAGGGAGAAGAGCCTGATGCGTGCGGAGACGCGCAGCAGCGAAAGATACCGGTCGCTGAGCAACTCCTCGGCTAACATGGGCCGACGCGCAGCCTCCGGAGCAATCTGTATGCATGCCTGAAATGTATGTATATATATATATATATAAATATATATAGTTGTGCCGTGTATATGAGCGTTGAAATGCGGAGGCCTCGGTCGCCTGGTCGTGTTCGCAGAGACTTCTCTTCGGCAGGGAGAGCGATAGAAACGGGCACGCTGAGAGTCTACACTCCTCCGCACACGTCTTCCGCTCGAGAAGAGACGCCGCAGCGGACTGTCTCGCAGCTCTTTCCCTTGCAGGATGGGCTTTGCATGACGACGGCGGGCGCAGCATGAACCAGACACACGCAGGCACCACACAGATCGCTGAGGTTTCGAGGACAAGGGAGGAAGACTGGCGCTGAGCCAGGGTGCTTCACAGCGGCGACCACTGCGTCGTGCTGTTTCTCTTCTCTTCCCACCGCGATCTCTGGGGGAAAAAACGGACTGACAACGCGTTTCTACTACTCAGAGACAGCCACACTGCGTGCACAGGCCTTGCAGGTAGCGGCCCTTGTGCATGCAGCGTGTGAACTAGGGCAGCGCGTGAGCGAGGTGTTGCGTTTCTGCCGGAGGCGCGCGGCAGCGAACACGCCACTTCAAGCTCTTTGTGTGCGTCCCTCCGGACAACAGAAGAGCGCCTGGCTTCTCCCATGACTACTTATACTGGATAGTCCGCTGGTGTCGCCGCAACCCATTCCACCGCACGCCGGCAGAGTCTGCTTCGGCACTGCCTACGCGAGGTTCGTGGTCAGTGTGTCTCCCGAATCCCAGAAACGCGTGAGAAGAAGCTACAGAGCGTGTCGGCGGTCGCGCGAAACGAATGTGCGCCCCCACGTTCCAGAGAGCTTGGGCGGCAGAAAGACCAGCGCGCGGGCCAAGAGAGCCGCTTCGGCGTCGGCGCAGACGCAGCCGGCCTGTCGCACTCCCGCGCAGTCTGCAGGAGGAGACCTCTAGCGGATGCGACAGGTTCGCTGCGCATAAACACGGATCGTGTAAGGGGCGTCGGGGTTTCGCTTTGGCTCCCACCGGACAAAACACACGAGGGGCGAGTGTGCCGCGCCCCGGTGGAGGCCGCTCTCCGGAGTCCTAGCAGTGCAGAGAGCTCGAAGAGCACAGGAGGGAAGGAAGAAACGAAACGGAGACGCTGCGACGACAACGCAGAAGGAGGCACGGCCGAGGCGCGCGACAGCAGCGAGCAAGCGGAAGCAAGAGGATGACTTCAGGAGAAAGGAGGAGAGACGACAGTGTCTGCCTCTACGCGGGCTGCGGCCGCGAAGAGGGCGAAGGCGGCGGCGGCCAGCGGAAGTCGGGGTTCGGGATGAATTCGTCTTCGATGAACACGAACGAAATCAGGTGCAACCTCATCCACCTCCGAATCGAATGCGGAGCCTCACTCTTGGTGATGAAATCGCGGTAGAGGTCATTCGTGACGATACACCCGTCGTGCTTCATCGCGTACTGAAAAGAAAAACAAAACAGCGCCACAGCACGAATAGATTCTCGGCGCGCGTGACGACCTGAAGACGCAAGTCCAAGCAAGGACTCTGCCTGCGTGTGGGCCATCCATCCTCGTCGTTTCGGTGACGAGACTTCCTCTCTGGCGGATGTCTACGCTTTCGCCTCGAGTCCTCGTGTGGCCCCACTGTCTACTCTTTTCGATGTGTCGCTCGCCCCGTGGACGGAATCTACGCATGCACGTTTCCTCTGAGTCTCTCTCTCCCTTCCTGCATCTCTGATGTGCGCCTCGCGCTCTCTGCTGGCTTCCTCCCTCTGTGTCGATTCAGGGCTCGCGTCTGTCCAGCCACTGCATGCGTGTCTCGCGGCAGTCCTCCCCCAACTCTCTGTCTCTCCGCCGCAGCCCCAGGTCCTTGCGCATCTTCTCGCCCAGCGTAGAGCTCTCTGCGGCTTATCGAGCCTCCAGCCCAGTCCTGCACGCCCCCCATTTCTCGCTTCGCCCTCAGCGCCGTCTGCCCTCCGTGCTGCGACGCCTGAAATAGGCAGCTGTACGGCGCCATCGGTTCACACCTAAACCCTAGAGACAAGTAACACAAGATTCGCTGGCTGTCCTCCTCCGCGTGCGCCTGCCGGACCTGCAGGCGAAGTGGCCGCCTCTCGACTGCGGGCGATTCTACAAGAAATCACCTCTTCTTTTTTCGACTTCCTCCCGCCTTCTGAAGAAGCTTCCGCGTTGTCGTGTTTGCGCAGCGTACCATGATCGCGTAGGAATCGTCGTAGTCCTGCGAGGGCGTGTTCACGACGAGGCCTGCGCGCATCAGCTGGTGCAAGGCGTCGAGAGAGTCTGGAATACGCGTCGTGAGTTGCTCCTTGACAGGGAAGGTCATCTTCTGCATGCGTTTCGCCTCGCCGACTGCCCCGTAGCTGAGCACGTAGTCGGGGAGAAAGACGCGGACCGTGTACCCCCGGCGCTTGTAGTAGTCGACTGCCTGCTGAATGCCCTTAGTCGAGAAGGCCTTAGTCAAGCCTCCCGTGCGCCCGCCGCCGTGTCGCATCGCCACGTTGCTGCCGTCCACAACAATCAACTTCCCCACTCCCTCGCTCGGCGACGGCGGCGCGAGCGGCGACGCAAACGCCAGTGACGCGCCCTGCGAAGGCCCTTCGCGTGCGCGCTCCTGAAGGCACACGCAGCCGGCTGCGGCCTCAGGTCTTCAGCGCCTCGCCACACACACCAGAAACCCCCACACACTCACGTCGCTGCATCTACACGCACATGCACTGCCTGCAGAGGGACGAGGTCGACGAGGGCGCTCAGCTTGCATGGGAGAGCTGCAGAATAGTGGGACGCGGGCGAGACACGGGAGGCGCGCGTCACGCGACCGGCTCCCGCGTGAAAACACACCCCGACAAAAGAAGCAGACTTCCCTCAGCCGCAAAACGTCGCGAGCACGAGCCACATAGAGACACGCCTTCCCGCTCGTCGCGGCGGAGCAGGCACGAATCAGGGACCATACATCCCCGACCCGCCATGTGTTTTCGCTGCCTTCTGCGGCTCTGCTTACGCTTCGGCGCATGGCGGATAGGCCTGCAGAGCCGTCCTGCGGCCGCAGGTCGCTACCTCGAAGTGTCCCGCGCTTCTCCGGCTCCCGAAGCCCGCCCGCAGCGCGCGCCTCGTCGCCCTCGTGTCCAGCATCTCGCAAGCCAACTCCAGCGTCCTCACTCGCAGTCCCTTCCCCCTCGCTCTCGCGCTCCGACGGCGAGGCCGCGAGTCCGTGCGGGGCGCGCGACGTGAAGGCTGCCTCCGCGCCGCTGCCAGCTCTGCGTCGCGGTCTCCGCGCGCCTCGTGCAGCGTCCAGTGCGCCCAGATGGCAGTTGAACGCCGCGGAAGGCGCCGCATGTGAACCGACGAAGGCCTTTCTCGAGCCGCCGACGTCGCGGCGCTCGCGCCCTTCGCCTCGCGGTCGTGCGGGCTTCGCGTCGCCGCGCGCCGGGGCTGGCAGCGACGCGAGCGGCAGCACACCGGCGAGCGGCGGAAACAGCGAGGCGACGGCCGGACAGGGCGAGGTAGAGGCCTCCTCAGCGGCGTTTTCACAGGACGGCGTGGTGCAGGTCGGCGTGGCGCGGCTGAGTACGTCGTCTTCGGCGTTGCGCGCGTGCGCGTGGCTGGAGAGAGGAGACGCGCGTGTGGTCAGCAGACCTCGCGCGTACGCGCACTCTTCGAACTGCCGCTTCATCTCCTCGTAGATGACAGCCCGCGCTGCCGAAAACGCAGTCCGCGGCGGCGGGCTGGAAACCTGCGCCTTTTCGGGCGCGGCACGCGGAGGCGACGCCGCGCTCGGGGACGCGGGCGCAGGCGATGACGACGCGGACTTCTGCGCCTCCAAGCCTGAGGCCTCTTCGGAGGCCTCCGCCGCGTCCCTCCGCCGCAGCTGGGGGCGCCTCCGCCGGTGGCGGCGCGACGCGAGGTAGGACGGCACGAAGGCCTCCTCTTCTTCTTTCTCGTCGGCGGAGTCCTCGACAAAGTCCCGCGGATCAAAGCCATAATAAATAGCATCCGTCGCGGCCACGGCGTCGCCGCCCTCGCGCGGCTCCTCCGCCTCCTCTGCCTCGCCTCTCTCGCCTCCGTCGCTGCGGGTGTCGCGGCCCACACTGGCGCGCCTTTGTCGGTCTTCGCTACCAGGCTGCGCATCTTCCAACCTCCTCGCCGCGGCAGCCCGCCCGGTCTTCTGAATCCACGCGCGATTGACCTGCGCCAGCAGATCTGCAGTCGTGATGCGCGCCGCGGCCGCGCGCGAAGCACCGCCCTCGTTGGCGTCCTGCTCCCCCACCCCTCTCGCCTTCTCCCTGGGGGAGGTCTCTTGAGGCCTTGGCTCTTCGTCTTTGGCGCGGGCCAGGTCAGCGGCAACCGGAGTCCGGCCGTTGAGGCGCGCACGCAGCTGCCGCTCCCGCTCCTTTTGCAGCTGAAGCAGGAAGAGCTTCTCGCGGTTGTGCAGGGCGACCTGGAGGGCGAAGCGGAACATATCCTGGAATTCGGGCGTGTCGACGCAGAGCGACCAGAGCCGCGCGCAGCGGGCCTGGAAAGAGGAGGTGGCACGCTCCTCGGCGTCGACTGAGCACAACACAGGCGGCGATGGAAAGCGCCGACGACGCGGCAGACGCAGCGGAGACTGGGGAGACGCTGCGCGCGATGCGTCGCGTGCGTCTCGGTCTGGCTCCGTGCGGCCTGCTGTCTCTGCATCCCCGCGCGCACTTCCTTCCACCGCGCCGACCTGCTGCGCGGCCCCGTCGCTCTCTCCAGCGGCGCGCGCCTGCTCGCGGCTCGGCCTCGCGTTGCCGGCATCGAAATCAGAAGACGATTCCGCAGACGAAGCGGCTTGCGAGGGCCTGCGAAGCGACCCTCGCTCGCGACGGCGCGCCGGACTTGACAGCAGCAGAATTGGTTTGTTCAGCAGCAGAACTTCCTCGCTGCTTCCCTCGTCCTCGTCGCCAGATTTTTCTGTCTCTGGCGAGTCCCCGGCGGCGACTTCTGCTTCCGCCCTTTCTTCCTCTCCGTTCTTTCGCTCGGCGTCGCGTCGCGCGGCTGCCGTGTCCTCGGCGCTCGCGCTCTGCTCGCCGCGTGCCCGCGGAGACTGCGAAGTCGCGCGGGTGTCATACGGCGCCTCCGGAGGAAGCGTCAGTGGGGCGTCCAGCAGTCCGAGAAGAAGAAAATCCTCGGGGAGCTTCTGCTGCACAAGCTCCAGAATCGATCGGTCTCTCTGCTCAGCCTTCTCCTTCTCCAGAAGCGGCGGAAACAGCAACACAGCCGCCGTCGCAACTTGCCGGCGCAACGCGCCAACCGCGGCGAACGACTCGGAGAAAAATATTTCTGAAAAACAATCAAAGATTGCCCGCAAGAACTCCCGAGTTCACTAAAACACCGACGAGGATCACTGCATTGCACAGGGTGGCAATGTCCACGTCAAAACTTGACAAAACAGCCGACAGAGAAGAGAGAAACGAACCAGCAAGGTGACAGAGACAGCTGACTCGCTGGCACTCGCGCCTAAAAAAATGAAAGCTTCCGCCGCAGACAGATGCAACATGCGATCGGCAACTCAGAGCTTAACGGCCACGTGCAGACACACGCCACAGCGCACGTGTCTCCAGAGTGTCGTCAACACACCCACGCTGCGACACAAAACTACGTACACTCATATATATATATATATATATATATGTATGCATATGCATATGCATATGCATAGATCAAGCGAGAAAGCTCCCTACCAGAATGAGAGCGAAGGAAGACAACAAAGACACAAATGGGGGCAAGGACCGCCGAGAGCTGCGCCGCGAGGCCGTCGGGCGACGCCTGCCGGGTTGGCAGCGGAGCGCGCGGCCGCGGCGGAGCTCCTTGCGCACACGTGGGCGGGGTCGCGCCCGCATGCTGCTGCCAGTTTTCTTCCGAGCGCTTCGTCGCCTTCAACTGGCGAATCAACTCGATGGCCTGCGTGGCGAGCGCCGTCGCGAGCTCGCACCCGAACTGCAGAGCGAGCAGCACGCAGGCGCTGTCTGCGTCGTCCCTCTCTGTCTCCGCGTCCGCAGGGCCTGCGCCCGCTGCGGCCTCGCAGTCTCTCAAGGGCGCGGCTGTCGCATCTCTCGTCTCGCCGCCTTCGGCTCGAGGCGACGCCGCCTCCGCCGCGATCTCTTGCGCCTCGCGCGAGCTCTGTGTCTGCTTCGCCACCACGGCAGCGACGACTGCTTCGAGTCTGTCGACGTGCCGCAGCGAGGACGGGACTTCTCCGTACAGGCGGATCGTGACCGACGCGTTTGCCGCGTCCTCCGCACCCTCGCGGCGCTCCTTCCCTTCGCCCCTCGACTCGCACGCGCCACTCTCGGGAACGTCCTGCTCGGCGACGACTCGCCCACCCTCGTCTCCGCGCTCCTGCCGGCCGCTGCGAGTCGTCGCCAGCGCGTGAGCGACAAGGGCCTGAATCCGCTTGCAGCCGCGCGCCGCGTCAAGAGCGCAGATGAGCGGGGAGAGGACGACGAAGAGGAAGAAGGCCTCGTGCTGCGCCGTGTGCGGCGTCCACACGCCGTGGAGATGACTCAGCGCGGCGAGGCACTCGCTCGCGTGCAGGTGGAAGTGCGCAAAGTCGCCGCGACAGTGCAGCAGATGCAGTACGCGAAAATACAGAGACACAAAGACCGCCAGCGGGTTGCGCGTGACGGCGATCGCCGCCTGTCGATGCTCGCGCACTTGCGCCTTCGCTCCCCAGACGCCGCGGCGGCCGACGGCCTCCGCGGAGGCGGCGGACGCAGGGGCGGCGGAGCCCAAAGACGCAGACGCGACGCCCGCAGAAACGCCAGCCGTGCAGGCACCGGCCGCAGGCGCGAGCTTCTTGACGTGCTCCTCGTCCTGCGTTGCGAGCCGCTGGAGGAGGACGCTGAGCCCGTCGCCCATGCGGAGCGGAAAGGCGCTGAGGGGAGAACGCACACACAAAAAGACTGGCGCATCGCCACGTGCGCTGGTCGATGCATCCACCTCTTACGCGCGTCTCCCCACGGCGCCGCTGCCGGTCACTGCAGATCAAGGGCCGCGTTTTGGCGTGACGCGGATTACGCAGGTCGCGGCTGTCGCAGACTACGCAGCGCCTCGAGACACTCGCGCGCGAGGGCGACGCCGTGAGTCAGACAGGGCTGCGGGTATAGCAACAGACGCCTCTATCCTCTGTCCTCGAACCGTAGACCGGAGATTCTCTTCTTTGTTTCGCCCTGCATCTCAAGCGATCCGGCCTCGGCGTGTTTGTCCTCTTCGCCCTTTCTCTTCAGCCGTCTCGCCGCGCGAGCGTGTGTGCCGCTCGCTGGCTGACCACCTTCCTCTCTGAGGCCTCAGAGTGCTCGCTACTTCTCTCTGGGGTTTCGGTTTCTCTCGCCTACGCTCCAGTGCCTCTCGCTTACCATAGAAGCGCCCGCAGGCACCAGTACACCGCGGCGAGAGCCTGCACCGCGACGACGCAGCTGCCCTCCATGGCGTCTTGGAGGCGTGTCTCTTCGGTCGCGGCGGCGGGGCGCCCGCGGTCGGCGCCGACGAGGGCAGAGCGCTGCTCCCGCCGGCGTTGTTCAGCTTGCTGCAGTTTTGTACAGAGCATCGCCATTTGATTGAAGACGAGCCCGTCGTGGGGGAAGTGCGCAAGGCCCTCGAGGTAGCAGAAAAAGGCCTGCCGCAGCGACGGAGAGAGACAGTCGCCCAGAAGCAGCTCCGCGACCGAGGCCGCGTACCCACTGCCCTCCGCCGGCGCGTCCCGCGCGCTTGCCAGGCGCACCTGCGTCAGCGACGCCGAGAGCTGGCCGGCCGTTGCACCCGCGGGCGAAGAAGGCAAGCAAACCGGAGGGTCGAGCTGCTCCCTGCACGATGCCACATAGGGTCACAAAATCAAGGCGTAAAGAGAGAGACTGCGGGCGAAGCAGCGAGGCGAAAGAGTTGAGGCTGGTCAGCGAGGAGGCGTTCGATAGAAAAGTGAGCAAAAGCCAGGAAACACACACAGGGGTGGACTTAAAATGGTATACATGCCTTTCTAAAACACGAACAAGTCGTAGTGCGGGAAGACCTCCGACAATCCAATCAGGTGCTTCTGGATTCACCGCAGCAAGCTAGCGCTGAGTGGAGGAAACATCAATCAACTCAGACCGCTACCAAACTGAAAACACCCAGCGGCAGCCGCGGGCCGCACCGAGAGAACGAGAGAGAAAAGTCACACTGCAGGAAGTCAGAGGCGTCGCGGACAACTGCGAGCCAAGACGAGGCACAGACACGACACAGCAAAGCTACAACCGAGAGCGAAACTAGAGGGATGAAGGCAAGAGGCGCTGCGCGAGGCTGAGAAAGAGTTTTCACGGCCTCAAGGGCAAGTCTTGCCTCACCCTCATTTTGACTTTCTTCTTCTCTGTTTACTTTCGCAGTTGATGTGAGAAGAAGGTCGCTTTTCGGTTACCTGTATCTCTGCAGGTCTCCCAGGATGCTCGAGAGCAGGGCGAGGACGTGCTGCGCACACCGTTTCCTCTGTCGGCCTGCCTCTCGTTTCCTCCACCTTTCTCTTTGGGACTCCGCCCTGTCAGACGTCTCAGCCGCGCCTTCGCCTCCACATGTCTCGCCCCCTTCTGGTACGCCGTCTTTATCTGCGTCAGGAAAGCCTTCTGCGGTGCCCGGCGTGGCTCGCTTCTCTTGGCTCGCCGCGGCGTCTTCGTCTCTCTCTTTGTCCTCCGCACTGCTCACGAGTTTGAGCACGTTTTTGCGCAGCTGTCGGTACACGCCTGTCGCCTCGTCGATGGCCTGCAGCAGCTCGGTTTCCAATTCCACCTGAATCAGTTTCTCCTCTTCGAGGCTGTGCTCGACGGCGCCGAGGAGGTGGGCGTAGCTGGCCGGCGGGATCGAGGGCAGCGCCAAGAGAAGCGCGGCCTTCCTCTCCTCCGCTTTTTTCACGTTCTTCTGCTGCTCAGCGAGGAGAAGCTGATGCTGTTTTATGCTCTTCTGGTGATGCGCCTGCCACAGTCGATTCAACGTCGCTCGCGCGGCGACAGTCCCTGCGCCATACGAGATTCGCCGCGAAGCTGTGAGGACAAAGTCCTGTGCCGCCGCGGGCGCCTCCTCCGCCGCGCCCTCCACCTGAGTTGTGCGTCCACGCCGATCCCTATTCCCCTTTCTCTGCGCCTTCACTAAGCCCGCACGACCCGACCCGCTCCCTGACTTGCATTCCTCCGCCTCGTCCTTGCGTCGCCCCCCGTTCAGCCTTCCCTCGCCCTCGCCCTCGTCGCCACCCTCGCACCGCGCATGTCGCTGAGCAGGCGCGCCGCGAGGCTTCGCCAGCGCGCTGTCCCTTCGGACCGCGGGCGCGGCTCCTCGCAGCGAGGCCGGAGACGAGGGCGCGTCGCTCTCGCTGCCGCCTCCGGCCTGCCTTTCCTCCTCCGCGCTGGGCTCTGCAGAGTCTGTGCCGTCCCCTGACCCGCCCTCGTCGTCTGCGCTGGCGGCTGTGCGGCCGCTGTGTCGCGGTGCGCTTGCGGAGAAGAGACTGTAGAGCCGCTGAGCCTGCTCGAGGCGGACCATGGAAGGGTACTGCGAGTCCGGGAGGACGACGTTCGCTCTGCCCTGCAGCCGTCGCGAGACCTCCGCTTCCCACGCGCGCTGCCTCAACGCCTCGCTCTCCTCTTCCTCCTCCAGGCGATCGGCGTACATCAGACTCCCTCGGCCGCTTCGCAGCTGGTCGCGCCTGGCGTCGCTCCTGAGCGGGTCGCGGCGCCGGCGCGCGTGCTCACGCTGAAGGAACTCGAGAGGCTCCTCGACATGCCGCACCGCGCTCTCCTCGTCCTCGGCGGCGTCCCCCAACCCTGCGGAGCGACGACCTCGCGGAATGAACAGCGGAAGTGGCTGCCGGCGAGGCGCAGGAGAGCCCGCAGAAGAGGAAGACGCAGACGCCCCCGGGCGTTCGCGGGAGTTCACATCGGCCTCCATGGCGCCGCGGCGGCGCAGGCACGCGAGACTAGGGTCTGGAGGCCAAGCCGGCGCTCTCTGCGCACATCTGCGGCGGTAGGCGCGCGCCACGATTCAGACGATCCAAACAACGCGTCTGTGCGCTCGGAGGAGCCTGCACACGGCCTGGCGTATCGAGCGGAGGCGCGGGCTCCGCGATGGGTTCTCGACGCACGGGCCTGGAGCAGCCGAGGTCCCACACGTAGCGAGGAGAAACCAGAAATACAGGAGAGGACGGAAGAGCAGAGGCTGCCGCGGAAGCACTCAGAGCGAGACGAGACTCGAAATCGAAAAATATAAGAAGTCTGGGACCTGCTCAGGAGACGTGAGGTGGAGGCCTCCCAGGCCCTGCGGCGGGAAGCTGCACAAAGCGGAGCCTTGCAGAGAAGAGAGGACGAGGAGGAAGCCGCGAGAGCGTCGGGAATCGCCGAGGAGTGACGAGAAAGCAAGCGCAGAGCCAGAATGGGCCGAAATTGGCACGGAAGAAGAGTAAAGACAACAAGGCGATCGACCCCCAGTGCCGTGGGAAGATGGCGGACTGGAGGCGCGGAGACCTCAGCACAGGAGCCGAAGGCAGAAAGAACTCCACGGGAAGACGAAGCGTGTAACAGCTGCCAAGCGAGGTTCAGCAACAAGGGCCGCACGCTTATACAGAAAAGCTCCTTGACAACACAGACAGAGCGCGGTAACAGACCGACGCTGGACGTTCGAGCGGAATCCGGATTTCCGGTCTTCTCCGTCCACCATCATCCTGTCAGGATCGGAAAAGATGGAAAACAACAAAACGTGGCTCGCCTTGTCCGCCTCACGATTCTTAGCGACTTTACGACGTCACCCATGCGTCAAAAACGCTCAGGCTCGTGAGGTTCCAGACGTGAGGCGGAGACAGAGTGAACCCGAGGTTGAAAGGCTTGCGGAACTGAACAAAACGAAGCACGCGGGACCATCTATCTTGTGAAAACTAAACACGAAACTCGGCGCACTCGCAAAAACTGCGATTTTGGTTCGCAGGACTTCTGCCTACTTCTCGCGCGCTAGCGCTCCCGCGCGCGATCCGTCTGGAGACACTGAACGAAAACGGGAGAAGCGCGGCTGAGGCGGGCGGCACGCTTTAAATGTGAACATCGCGATTTGAGTTGCTGTTTTTTGAAAGTTCCTTCAAAACAGGCTGTTTCCGCCCAGAAACGCGTTTCCGGCTCAGGTAATTTGCCTCGCGTGCCCGCGCACACGCCATCGCCGCGCCATCCACGAGAGGAGAAGCGGCCTGCAAGTTTCGTGTGCCTCGCCTCTTGAAGCGAGCTTTCTTTGCCTTGACGCAGTGCGCGTGTCTGTCGAATCGGCAGTCTGGTGTGCGCGGCGGCGCTCTTCTGTCTCGCAGCGTCAGATTTCTCGTCCTCCTTCTGTCCTTCCTACGTTCTCCATCATGTCGCCGATTCGCGTCTGCGTGCTGCAGCTGCCGGCGCTGCTTCGCCGCGACTCGGGCGTGGCGTTGCCCTCCTCACGCGCTGCCTCAAGCAGCGCGGTCGTGGATCCTCTCGCCGTTTTGCAGCGAAAGCAGCAGCAGATGCAGCGGGTGCGCGAGGCGCTCGTTGGCGCGGTGACCGCTCTGCGCCAGCGCGGCGAGAAGGACTCGAGTGCCTTCACGACGACCTTCGAACCCGAGACCTTCTCCGCGGCCGCAGTCCCGACGTCCTACAAGGCCATTCTCGACGCGCTGCTCGCCTCGCCGGCGTTCTCCGCGGCGGAAGGCGTGCGCGCCGCGCCATTTGAACTCCTCGTCCTCCCTGAGATCTGGAACGCGCCCTACCACAACTCGTGCTTCGGCGCGTACGCCGAGCACATCCCCGACGTCCCCCTCTCCCCTTCACCGCAGGATCCCGAAGAGGCCGGCGCCGGCGTCGGAGCCACGGAGGGCGGAGGCGAGGCGGCGCTCACGGCGTCTCCCTCGTTCGCCTTCATGCGGGACTTGGCGAAGAGGCTGCGTGTCTACGTCGTCGGCGGCTCCATCGTCGAGCGCAGCGCCACCAAGAAGCGCCCGCTGGAGGGGCGCGACGGCGGCGAGGCGGAAGAAAAAGTCGCCCTGTATAACACGTGCTGCGTCTTTGATTGCGACGGCGCCTTCATCGCCAAACACCGAAAAATGCACCTCTTCGACATCAGCATTCTCAAGTCCGACGACCCCAACGGAAAGGTAAAAGCAAATCGAAAACCGCCACAAAAGACAGGCGCAAATGCGCGCGCCTTGCAGTCACGCTGCCATCGCCCTGCAGTCGCGCTGCCATCGCCCTGCGAGAGACATCGATCCCTACAGATACGCGCAACTGTACAATATATATATATATATATATATATATATATATATATATATATAACGCACCTGTTCGGATGCCTGTGTGCAGAGGGGTTTAGGGTTTAGGGGGACATAGGGAGCACGGCAACAGGCATGCATTTTTCCAGTCGATCACGGCATGCAAATCTGCAGTGAATCGCCCTTGTCTCGAGTCACTTTTGTTATTTTCTCTCGCCGCCGACCAGTTTTTTGATTCTCTGTTGCATGCGTCTGCGCCGCAGGGAATAATCTTCCGTGAGAGCGACACCCTGAGTTCAGGTGAGCTGCGCGCCGAGGCACGATCGAAAGTCGCCAAAGACGGAAGCTGCGACTGCAATCTACGCGGCCGCAGCCGTGTGGCGCCAGCAGCGCCCTGCGATTGTGAAGAAGCAACGGCCTGGTGCCTACCATCGTCCCGCTCGTGTGCCAGATACGTAGACAGTCTACAATGCATGCGGAAAGACGGGAGTAAGACAAGCACTTTGTTACATGTTTCGTGTATCCTCGCGCGGTTGTGCCCTATACTCGAGGAGAGAACTTCGTCGCCTTCCTCTTGCGTGAAAACAAATTTATACATACATATATAAGTGGATACAGACAGAGAGATAGATAGGCAGACAGATAGATAGATGGAGAGATGCCTACGCAGATACATAGATAGATACAGATGCCTTGTGAGTTGGCTTCTGACTGCGCGAAGCGATACCTCCAGCATGGTAGTATGTGTGCCATGTGTATCTGTGCGTCGGTAGGGAACTCGCTGACGTCGTTTTCGCTGCCTTCCTTCGGCAACGTCGGCGTCGGAATATGCTACGACTTGCGCTTCTCTGAAATGGCCCTGGCGCTCACGCAGCAGCGGCAGTGCAAGCTACTCTGCTACCCTGGAGCCTTCAATCAGACCACAGGTGAGGAGAGGAGAGCGAAAGACACTCGGCAAGCCCCGAGTTCCGCCGGCGCGCAGGCGTCTCGACTGTTGTTCTCTATGCCAGGTTTTCCGCAGTTTCAGTGGAGGTGCATCGATGTCGTTGCGGCGGCATTGGGTACGCGACGGTTTGCCGTTTGTCTGCGTGTAGGTGTATGTTGGGCTGCGGCTTGAGAGTTTGAAGCTTTTGATTACCGGATCCCAGTTCTCTCGTGTGTTCGTTTGATGCGCTGTGCGTGGATGTGGAATGGGGAGTCTCGTTTCTGCGCATGTCTTCCTCTCCCCCGACATCATCCGTGCGCATGCGGGATTGTCGCGGCGGCGGCGGCTCGTCTGTGCAACTTAAAAGGGAGGCTGGGCGGTGGCGGCGTGTCTCTTTTCCATAGGGCCGCCGCACTGGTCGCTGCTGCTTCGCGGGCGCGCACTCGACAACCAGGTCTACGTCGTCGGGTGCTCGCCGTCTGCGCCGGCAGTCTCCGGCGAGGGCGAGTATCCTGCCTACGGACACAGCATCGTGGTGAGTCCGTACGGCGACGTGCTGGCGGAGCTCGACGGCGCGCCCGGCGCGATCTTTGCGTCGATCGAGAAAGGCAAAGTCGACCTCTTCAGGAAGCAAGTCCCCACCAGCGTGCAAAAACGCTTCGGTGAGGTCTACACGCAGGTTCAGGAGATCGCCGCGGAAGGCCTCAACGGCGCCGCGCGCGAAGGCACGCCTGGAGCATAAATGCACCTCACACACGCGAGTGGAAGACGCGCGAAGCCTGAGGCACGACGGAGGGCGCTCGGCGAAGGGCTTGCGCACACGCACCCCGAGCGAGAGAGACAGACGAAAGCGTCACCAAACGCAGAAGGGCCTGTGGAAGAGTCTGATGTAGCCTGAACTGTGACCGGCTCAACCAGCTGGGCGACAGATGCACGATCGTTCAATTTACTCGCGCGTTTCCACGCTGTGAGTTCGCTTTTGCGAAGACAAAGGAGCTCCAGCGCAGCCCAGTGTGCGCCGCCGATGCGCGAAGCTTATGCCAGCTCCGACAATCACTGTCTGCAGCATGTTTGTTTCGGTATCCCGCGGCTGTCTCGTCAGCGACGAGTTGCACAAGTCGGAGACTCTTCACTCGAAGGCATGAGGCCTCTTGAGAAGCTGTCGCAAGATATGCGAAGCGAGCTAAATTTGTTGCGTGTGTCTGCTCTGAAAGCTGTTCCCTGTTTCCAACGTGCGGGCGGCGCGCAAGCGGCACGCTGCGTTTGAGTGAGCCACGTTCGCATATATTGAGCAAGCCAAGCACATTTGAACAAACGAAGAAGCGAGGGCAGTCTGCATTCCGTCGGATTTCCTTTTTTAGCACGGGTGCGCTTCGGATGGGTAGCGAAATCGATGTTTTTTCTTTCGCTCTCGTGGGCTATGGTCGCGTTTCATTCGATAATTTGCCCTGCTGCGCCTCCACACAGCAGCCAGGATGCGGCGCTCGAAATGCCGAAGCAAGAGCTTCGCGTGACTAGACACCCCAGATTTGCACGCTGCTGCTCCATCCGTATATGGAAACTGTCCGCTACGCAACGCGCATGAGGTTCACGAGAGTGCGAGTTACTCTAAACTCAATTGAACGAAGGGGCCTGCGGCGAAGCGGCCTTCCAGCAGGAGACTTCGCATTCTGTCCCGGTCGCCGTAGTGCGCTTGTTCCCAAGTGTTAATGAGCATCGTATGGCAGTTCAACGAAGAGGGTCGAGTTCGCAAGCAGTTCCAGTTTGATCTCTGGGCTGTCCGTGGCACTGAGGAAATGATTCCTGTGCTGTCACAACAACGCGGGGGGGAGTAGACGCTGCCGAGATTTGCCTTCACGGAGAGACGGCGTTAATCTTTTCGCTTCTGGGACATCCGCAGGGGCGCCTGGCGGCATTCTTTCGCCATTAGCGGAATTCGTAGGCCGCGACTTCCGACCACGTCTCTTAGACTGGCGCCATATTGAGAAATTATGACTGACATCGCGCAGGCATGCACGACGGCATTTTGCCGAATCTGGCATGTGGTCACAAATACGTGGCGAGACTGGAACCCTATTTCCTGTTTGTAGACGCTGTGGAAGCTAAGAGAAGCGAATCCTGGAGAAGGCTGAAGCCTCTCAATGGCGGACGTGTGCGGTAGCGCTGGTCGGCGAGGCCTGTCGCGTAGAGAAGGGCGGAAAATTGAATCTGCAGTAACGAGTTGCGGGTGAACGCAGATAAATTACTTAAATGGAGGCGTGTATTATTTCGACACGAATGCCAGCACGTGTGTTTGCGTAGAAAAACGTGCGGTTGATTCTGCTGACGCACACTCTAAACGCTGACACGGATCGTGGGGACGCAGACGGACTCGCTCAAGGGAGAGGCTACTCGACTGCCTTGGATCTACAGTCGAAGTAGGGTGATTGACCTATTTAAGCAACGAACTTGCGTCTATCGCCTGGGTCGATCAGAAGCACACACGGACGATTTCCAGAGGTCACCGGTGAAGAATCCGGGTTTGGTCTGCGCAAAGTTGAGCAAGGAAACGGCCGTCTCATGACGCCTCCTCTCGCGCCAGGACTGCAGGCCGTCCGTCTCTTGCCCGGCATGTCTCGCACCTGGTCTTATTTTCCGCTTGTGAGTGGCACGCAGACTGTGCGTCTTTGGAGGTGGGGTATTTTCTCTTGCGTGTCTCGTGTGTGTGTGTCCTCCCCCGCCTGCACATTGCGTCGCACGGCGTTTTTTCAGTTTTTGAGTTGCCTGTAGCTGCTCTGGTTTCCTGTGATATGTCTCCGCGGGCGAGCGCGTGTCTCGCGTCCCTCTTCGGCCCTTCCCACCAGAGTTCCTCGACTTCTCGGTAGAACGTTTTCGCGTCTTCTGTCCACGAAGATGGCGGCACACGACTCCTTCGCGCAGCTCGGGAGCGAGGTGTTCCCGGCCTTCGCGTCGTCCTTTCTTCCCTCCTCGAGCCCCTTCTTCCCGTTTGGCGCCTTTCCCCCGTCGTCCCTGTCTGGCGACTCCTCGAAAAAGGAAATCCTAGTGGTGCACTCTCCGCGCGAGCTTCTCGCGTACCGGCAGTCGCGGCCGCGCTTCCCGCTGTCGCTGTCCTGCGAAACGTGCAAGGCCTCTGCGGCGCGCGACCCCCCTCCCGGCGGAGTCGCAGCAGAGCCCAGTGGTGGCGTCTCCTCTTCAGCCCCGGCGTGTCAGTGCGCCTCCGCCTTCGAACGGCTTCCCGCCGCCTGCCTTTCGCGCCGCCGGCGGATCTCCGTGGTGCCGACTATGGGCGGCCTCCACGACGGCCATCTGTCGATCATCCGCTCGGCGGCCTGCTTGGGCGACGAAGTCTGGGTGTCCGTTTTCCTGAATCCGCTGCAGTTCCAGTCGCCGACGGACTTTTACACGTACCCCGCCTCCATCGACGACGACATGCGCGTCCTTGCCAAAGCCGCCGTCGACCTTGTCTTCATTCCCTCCCCCGCCAGCCTCTATCCTCTCGACGTGAAAGACACGTTCTCCGTCCAGCCCGCGCTGTGCAAGGACCCTTCAGTTGCGCCGCCCGTCGGCGCAAAGCAGGACGAAAAATCCGAGATGGCGCCCGAGTCGCCCGCGCAGAACGGCGGCGAGGCTGCCTGGAAGCCGCCCCAGAGACTCTTCAGAATGCGCGTGGACTTTGAGGACGTGGAGCGAGTCGAGGGAGAAGGCCGAAGACGCCCAGGGTTTTTCAAAGGTAAGACACCAGCTAACGGCTGAAGGGCATTGAACGCCTTCGCGCTGTGCCCAGTTGCTATGAACTCAGAGTGACACGCCATGTTTCAATGTGAAATTCGCTTTTGACGACTACCGCCTTCAGGTTTGCCGCTGGCGGTGAAGATGTGCCTACGCCCTTTCAGTGTTGGCTGCTCACCTACAACGCAGACAGGAATGCGCACGTGAGCTCCCAAGTTCGGCTGCACACGTTGGCAGCATGCCCTGGCCGCTGGCACGCCGGCGAGCATTCTCGTTCGCTCGCCAGCAGCTGCCTAAGACGTCATTGCCCTGGTCTGTGCCAGCGTCCCATGTGCACTAGAGAACTCCCTCATGTTCTCTCTCCCTGTGATTGCCTTTTTGCGATTTTCACCTCTTCCATCCTCCCCAGCGCCACCTGCGTCTGCCGGATCACTCCGTGGGTCGCCAGATGTCCGCGCGTGTTGACCGTCTGTCTCAGTCTGCAGTACGCCTGGGCTCATGTCTGTCTCGCATATATTCACGTATGCATGCATGCGCACGCATGTATTTCTATACATATACGCACTGCGTGGCAGTAGACAGGCGCACAGCACGACTCGCTTGAGGTGTAGCGAGTTCATGCGGCAGGTGTTTGCTGTCTGCGGGTGCTTGGTGCCAGGCATCGGCACGGTAGTGTCGCAGCTGTTTACGTTGATTCGTCCAACCTACGCGCACTTTGGGTTGAAGGATTTTCAGCAGGTGGCGTGCATCAAACGCCTCTTGTGCGGACTCGGTCTCGACACCCGCCTCCTCGCGCACAGCACCTGGCGCGACCCAGATGGAATGTCTACGGCGAGCCGCAACAACCGCCTGTCGCCAGAAGAGCGCGCACACACACAGAAGACCTTCCGCCTTCTGAAACATGTAAGTCGCGCAGCGAAAGCCAGCGTGGAGGGCGCGCGAGGGCCTGACGCCCTGCGAGAGGGCGTGAGAGGCGCAGCGCCAGACAGACGAGAACGGAATGCTTGATGAAAAGAGGGTCTCCATGCTGCAACAGCCGTCACGTAGATCCGACGATGGGCGTCCCCCCGCGGAGCTCGCGCTTCGTCGGTCTTTTTCTGGGTCGCACAGCTGAGCTCTTTTCCTGGATGGACAGCGGTGGCATCCACTGGCGCATCCGATATCGCATGCGCATTGACGAGCAGAACTCGCCTAGCTGTGGGGCTTGAGGAATGCCAGCGGGTGCGAGCAGCTAGGTCGCGTTGGCAGGCTCTGGCCAGCGCGCTGTACGAACGCCGAGCGGCTCCACAAAGATCTGGTGGTGCTTGGACGGAGTTGCGCTATGACCCTGCAGCTTGAAGACGTTTTCCAGAAAGGCGAGCGCAACGTCGGCAAGCTGCTGCAGGCCGCGAACGACTTCTCTCAGAAGGAGAAGCTGCATCTGTACTACGCGACACTCGATCGCTTCGAAGACGCGGAGCCCGTGGTGTTCAGACACACGGGCGGAGCAGCCAAGACCCTGAGCGAATTCCGCGACATGGAGGCGGCAACGGGCCGGCTCGAGAAGCGACAACGACTGGAAGACGCAGGAGATGCGGCAGACGTGCACAGCGACGCAGGGGGGCCTCAGAACGCGACCGCAGCTAGCGGTCTGTCGCCGTCGTCTGCTGCGTATGATAGCTCCGCGGACATGTGTCTGTCGGACGCGGGCCGGTATTGCATGACGGTGGCTGTTCGCGGCAATCCGCTGACGACAATCGTCGATAATGTTGTCCTCGTCCCTGGATGGTGAGCGGACGAGCTTTGCAACTAGACGCGGCTTGGGGGATGCATATAGGCCAAGCCGCCGCTGCTCAACAAGCAAGTAGCCGCGGCGTGTGGGTTTCAGCATCGTTTCAGGGAGTAGAGCCGCGTCGACGGCATCAAGCCACTGTCAGCTGTTGCCGGCTCGGTGGTAGTGAGAAAGGACGGTGGCAGGCTCGTGTGTGCGGAGTCACCGTGCCTCCTGCCCGTGTCCACGGGTGCTACCAAATGCCTGGTGTTAGCTTGAGCGGCCGCTGGAAAGGCGAATGTATGGTGTAGGAGCGCCAGCCGCATTGCGGCATCGTCGCAGCTGCTTGGGGACAGAGTCCCATACTTCACTCTTACGTATACTGTCGAGTCTCGTTCCAAAAAGTCGACGTTTTTTGCGGGTCGTGGGGGGTGTTGTGTGTGCAGCAGGAACGACCTTCTTCCACAGCCCTTTAACGCGCCGTGGGACCGCCACTGCGTGGACGCCAAGTACCGATGTTTCCCGTCCTTCCTCCTGCTCTCTTCGCTCGGCTTCCATCTTCGTCGCCTTACGGTGTCGGACTTGGCGGCCATTCACGAAGTGGAGAAAGCCGACGCGCGCCTTGCTCGAAAGAACGATGCAACAAACGGAGGCTCAGAGACAGTCAACGGTGATGCCGCGCCAGCATACGCTTGGATGGATGAGGCCACGCTCTCGCGGCAGTCCGCGGACAACACGTGGGCGCTTGGCTTGTTCAAGTGGCGCCTAGGCACGTTTCGCAGTACCGCGCTTCCGACGGCAAGCGCACATATTTCACAGGAAAATGAAGAAAGCCTCGTTGGCTATGTGTGGGCAGACGCAGATGCATCCCGCGAAACGCCGGCAAGCAGTGAAGCGGAGTCGACTGCTTGGCGACTCCGTCGTGTGTTCATCGCGCGAGCACACCGCAGGCGGACGATCGGCACACATTTGATCAAGGCATTCCTTGCTACTTTGTGCAGCGAGAAACGGAAGACGGGCCGCATTGCCTCCAAAGATCTCGAAACAGATCCTATGCCTCTATGGCTGGTGCCGGCCGCTGCTGAATGTGGCTTCTCGGTTACTGACGCACCTGCAGGCGACTCGAAGGACCCGCTTTGCCGGATGCGCGTCAGCTTGGACGGATGGTTCAGACACTTCGTTGAAAATTTGGATTTATGAATGTACAATAGCTTCCCGAGTTTTCAGAGTGCACCCAGGCCTGATGAGGGGCCGCCTTTTGTGTGGTAAACACCGGAGCAGGCTACGGCTGCAAACGGAGATGGAAATCGGGAAATGAGGGAATTCGAACGCAGCCCCACCCCCTGGGCTGTCGTTCTGAGAGGGTGCCACGTTTCGTCGCGAAGGTCGTGCCTGAGTCCTGAAGCGCTGAGGGAGCGCGACGTGACTATTAGTTCGGATCTCTCGAGTTTTAAGGGTGCAGAAACCGAAAGGAAGCATGGCAAGTTTAGGACAGTAGCACGCGGTCATGACGCCGCTGTACCACGTGGTGCGCGCCGGGAAATCGTCGAGCAGCGTTGCCGATGGAAGGGGCGGCAGTCGGCATATCCAAACGTGGCGGTGGGGAGCAGATGTAATGAGTACGTTTGTTTACTATGCAGTCATTTGTCAGGGGCAGCTTTCGAATCAGTAGGCATTCGGTACCGAAAGAGACTGAAAACGTACGTAGAGCATCGTGCGCGGGGGGCAATGTGAGCGATGCACATGGCATCCGGTAAGGCTGATGAATTCCACGCCCGGCAGCGTAGTGGTAATGCTGGGCGTATCCGTAACCTGTGGATGTTCAGACCGCAACTGTCACGCTGTCCCTCATACAGTCGGAGGCTGTTTTGACCCTTCACTCGGCTTCCCAGGCTACTGGCTGAGATTTAGCTCCTGTGTTCGCTCGGCAGGCGATCCTCCCGGGTCTCCCCGATCGACGGACAGCCCGCTCGAGCTGCTGTCCCTGCGTGCTTGCCACGACGATGGCGCTCCATCCCCACTTAGGGGTGGCAGAGGCGATTTCCTTAGGATTGCAGTGGTTGGAGCAGCTCGAATCGCGAACTGTCTCGGTGTCAGCTGTCGCACTAGCTGTTACAGTCACTGCCCCGAGAAGTGCACTGTCCTTGCATACGAAAGGGCGGAAAGGCTCGCTGCAGACGCTGCTCACACTCTTGACGCTGCATAGCAGGGGAAGCGCTATAGTGTACCGTCCTTGCAATGTTATGGACCATACGATTCCCGTGAAGCCAGACACCTTCCGGTACAGAGAAAATGTCGTGAATCTGGCAAGTAGTAGGCGCTCGACAGATGTTCGCGTGCGCACGCAGGTGTCGAATGTCGGACGGCGTGCCAGTTCGGCGGTGCGTCGTCGTGAACCAACCAGGAAACCAGCATCAGGGAAGCGATTTTATTGTTGGTGCATGTAGGCTTCACACTGCGATCAATCTAGAATTTCTCGCTACCGTCCTTTCACTCCGTCTCATCTAGCGTGGCGAGCCACACGGTTGCCAGCTGGCTGGCCCGAAAACTAGCGCCTCGCTCAGAGTGTCTCACACAGCATGCAAGCGATAAAGGAGCGTTTGCATATATTTGAATACGTGTCCTCGAACTCCTTACACGACACGCAGAACTCTCCCTGAAACGGGTTAACCAATCGGGGCGGTCCTCGTGGGGGCATGATGAGGTCGCTTTGACCTCTGCGTTCGTTAGAATCTTTCGCACGTGTGACGATGTCTCAGTTCTCCGTCCACCCGTCCGATACTACACTAAGATTATTTCAGTTTTGCCTGATTCTGCAATGGACATGTGGGCATTCGCTCGAAGTAGTCATGCGACATCTTTGTCACCTCTCTCTGCGCCTATTTTTTTGTCGCTCCTCAGGACACACTGGCGCCGCCGCGACAGCAGGCCATTCCTCGAGCCGGGAAGGCAGACACGGGTTTTGTGCATACTATGCGTCGTAGCGTGCGTGCTCAGCGGCGGCACAGCTGTGAACAGCTCAGCCGATATAACGGAACGCGATGGACAGCAGAACTCGCTCCGCTCAAGCGTGGCGGTGCTCAGCGAGGACGACCATCCGCACAGAACCTTCCAGTTGGTTCTGCCGCCCGCATCGCAAACAAATCATGTGTACAGCTTTTCTCTCCGACCTACTGATTCATTACTGCTGGTGACTCGCCCGAAGACAGCAAAGTTTTTGTCGTTCACGCCTGCAGACCTCTTGCATCAGGCCTATGCAGTTGACGCGGTAGGCGGGTGCGGCGAAACACGCCCGGTGTACTACTATGCCCTTTTCCGAACCGCACCAGGCTACCAGTTCTGGAATGTGCAGCACTATGATGACGATTCTGTGTCGCTTCTGTTCCGTGCCCCGCGGAAGGAGGAGCATCGCCTGCGCGTATGCCGATTCTGCATCGTTGTGCACAACACAAACACCCACGACACGTACACGCTTTACGTTGAATCTGGGGTCCGGACTGATACGGCCATCCCCCCTTACGTTGCGGCGTTATCTGTTGGTCTTCTAACGACTTTTTTAACGTTGCGCTGACTGAAGCGATGCCGTGAGCCAGTTGACCGGCCCTAACATATGACGTGGGCGAGCTCAAACCGACGTAACGACTCGACACCATTTCTCAAGCATATTTGTTTGCGCCATACCACCCCGGTGGGGCCGCCACGCGGCATGTCTTCGACTGTTGTCCGAGGTCATGGCGCGTCTTGAATCGGCATTTGCTGTTTCGGGGGCGCTAGCGCCCCTGCTCCCGGGGGGTCCAGTGCTTTTTTCGGAAAAAACGGCGAGAAGTGAAGGACATTGCTCACTGGGGCAGCGCAATGCGAGGGAGTGTGGATCCCAACGCTAACGCCTTGTACCGCAGGTACGCGTCGAGGAGTCTCGCCAATGGCGGCGTGATGCGTGCTGCCGGGGCGTACTGTTCTGTGTCGATAGTAGCCTCAGGAAGGCGTTTGCAGATCGTACGGCGGATAACAGGACAAACGTAACGCAGCTGCCAATCGTCGTGAAGACAGACTACGAAAGCGAAACTAGTCCTGCTTACGTTCCGGCAGTCTGGCACGCGGACTGCTCCAGAGAAACACGCAGGCACGGTAGCGAGAGCAACCCTAGCCATTCTGGCATTCGCAGAGAGCTGGCAATGGCTGTACGTTATGAATGGGCAGATTGTACGCCAGATGCTGGACCTCTATTTTTCTGGTGGAAAAGCGGACATCGCGAAAACAAAAATATGAACGTCACCCGGGTGCAGTGTCGCATGAAGCCGGTTTGCCAAAGTCTATATCGGCACGATTTACAGTTCGGCTCAACATGCAACGGCGAATGCGCGCTTTAGCCACACGCGTAAAAGGCGCCAACACGCTAGACGATAGCATGCACTTCGACATCATCACGCCCTTCCAAGCAACGCGATCACGTAGTTTTCCGGCAAGGATGTGTAGCGTGTGAGGCATGCTGAGACACCCCGGACCGTGTTATACGCTGCTTTCCTATAGTGGGATTTCAAATTTGAGACAGACGGTTCGGCCTCAAAGCAGGAATCGGGGGCGGCATGCGCGTATGTCGGCATCTGAGAAGTACTGCTTTGGGAAGACTGCACATCAGCTCCGTGTGCCTCGAGCCTGGTATATGGGACCCCCCTCGAGCCTCCTGGCGCCGGAATACAATGCTAGCTGCGAAACTGACTGTTGAATACTCATGGCTACATGAAGCGGGCTATTGCGAGCTCATTCGTAGGTCTACAGTGCATTCGGTGCGTACAGGTGCTACGGTAATGAAGGAGAATGCTCTCTTGTTCTAGTCTCATTCACAGATGCGCATGCAAGTAAAAAAAAAGGCGTCTTGAAACGGACATCAACTCCGTGTGCCTCGAGCTTGGTATATGGGACCCCCCTCGAGCCTCCTGGCGCCGGAATACAATGCTAGCTGCGAAACTGAGTGACATTGGTGCATTCAGTATGTGTCCAATGGTTTGGAAATACTCATTTCCCAGTCGGCTCTCCTTCATTTTCACTGTCACTCATCGCGGTGGTTCTTCAACCCTTGCCGTTTCCGGTCTGCGGCAATTTCGATGGCGACCAACCATCGATTGCAGCTGAGCTGAGCGAACACATGCATGACGGCCGTCGAGGGTTGGTGCCAGCCCTCCACGGCTAAATTCAAATAAAAATCTAATGGATTCTCATTCAGCTTTGCCTTTGTGTCTTTTGTTGCACAATTCTCCAGGAGTCGTGCGCACGACGCTCTTTTCCTGCCAGGATTCGCCCTGACTTTCGCAGTGAAAGCATGCATGCATGCATGACACAGATTTTTCAGAGCACGCTTTCCAGGTTGTCTCAGCAAGCAGACTTTTGGACATACGTACGCTTACGAGTTTTTTCGAAGGAGCCTCTGTCTCGGAGCTTTCCTGATGGAAAAAGATTTTCTAAACTTGTTCCAGCACCTTCACGTGCCGCTGGCTGGTACTCTCCAACCACCGCGTGCGACTGAATTTTCTCCGCTCTCCGAGCCTGCACTCTCCACTGGTTCGTCTACACCATTTTCCATCTTCCAGTACCCTGTGTGTCTGAAACCATGAAGAGCCTGTTAAAGAACGCGGAGCCGTCCACTTCGGGCGGTCAGAGCGGCGACGGCAAGGGCGGTAAGGTCCTCTCTGAGAATATTCGTCGTCTGCGGTTCATGCAGGACAAGACTTCTTCAGCTGCTGCCTCTTCGCGGCCCAACGCATCTCCGCAAGGAGGAGCTGCCCTTTCAGCTCGCGCCTTCCACCAGCAGCAGCTGCGGCTGCTTCAGCAACAGCAGAAACAGTTCTACGAGTTGCAGAGATCGCAGGGCGACAAGAAGCATCCCAAGAAAGAAGAGTCAGCTGCCTCCGCCGCTCCGCCTGCCTCGCTTGACCCACACGTGCCTGCCCCCTCCGCTTCGGCGTCTTCGTCTGCGCCTCCACTGTCTCGCAAACAACTCGAAGAAGTGAGGAGCCGGCAACTTGAGGAGCTGAAGGAACTGAGGCGGCACTGGTGTGCCCCGGGCTCGGAGTGCGCAGAGGACATCTACGAACTCCAAAAGGAGGAAGACATGCAACTCCAGCTTCAGATGGGGTCGCTGTCTTTCGAGTCCAAGCGACAAGCAGCCGCGCTGGTCGTTACAAGGTACGCAACCGCTTTTCTGCAAGAGATCCTCATTCCGCACTGCGCATTGCAGCATTGGGTCTGTCTGCTGTGCAGCAACGCCTAAACCGGACTAGCATCTTTGAAGCGGATGCTAGCTACCTTTTTGTCCAAACAGAGCGTGCGTGTATATGAATACTTCTGGTTCCACAGAATATGTGTATATGCGTGCGTGTATATGAATACTTCTGGTTCCAAAGAATATGTGTATCTAGCTGTGAAGGGATTAAAGTCTCAAAGGTGAGCGTCGGCTCACGAACCCTGATGCACGCAGGTGTTTGCGAGTACTATGCAGACATTTGGATGTATCTGCTCATTGTGGAGTTGTGTTTTGTGTGCCGTTCTGTATAGGCGCGCATACGGAGGCATGAATCCCTACGTTGAAACGACGATGCGAAGCATCGTCAAGAAAGCGCTGCAGCTGGAGAGAAGGCAAGAAGAGGAGCGAGAAGCGAAGCGGTGGCAAGCGGCACACAGCGGTCGACAGAACATTTCTGATCGATAAGACAGCGACGTTTCAACCTGTCTTAACGGAGGCGCCAGCTCTCTCTCCCTCTCTGATGTCTTCTCTCTTCCTAGTCGTCTGCTGTCTTCTTCAATCCTCTACGTCTCGCGGGGGGACTCGCGCAGTTTGGCTTTGAGAAAGACGTTTCAGTTTGCGGCACTGACCGAAGAATCCACCTGGAATCATCTAGTACTGCTTCGTCTTCCTGCCTTCGCCTCTTTCGCAAGCGAGTCAGCACCTCGCCAATGTAATCTGAGGGCCTCCCTGGTTCTGCGGCAGTTACGCAGTCTTTAATGAACATCTCTTGTCTGTACCTGAATTCGTCTCAAGCCTCAGTTTGCTCTGAGACAGTTCTCGAGCTGGGACCTTGCCCCTGCGCTGCGGGAGTGGCATGTAGGTATTTCGTGATTCTGCACTGGGTACTGTCTTCTTCATTTTCTGTCGTGTCTCGGGTTTTTGCGAGCTAACTGTACATCTGCTTTTTTAAAGAACTTTACAGTTCGATTTCACAGCGCCAAACGTCTCGAGCGCATTTTAAACACTTCGCCGGCACAGCTTTCCGCGAAGCCGCTCAAAAGATCACACTGTGTAACGCGATTTCCCAGTCTCCCGCGCAGCCGCTCCCATATGAATCTACGCAGAGTGGCAGGGCGCAACCGGCATACTATGTACGTATGTAGATATATATATTCATAGAAAGACATAGCTGTGTTCCGCGGACGTCAGTAGGAGCCTATATATATATATATATATATATATGTATAAGCGTACATTCTCATTTTCACGCTACACACGACACGAAGAGCCAATGAAGTCGAGAGAGAGGGACAACCTTGTAGAGCTGCATGGAAGACGCCCACTCTTGAGACTTTCATCCTGCCTTGGTTTCCCCGAATCTTGACAAGCCGAGTCTCGCGGCTCTATGCGCCCTCGCATGCTGCGCGGGTCACACGCAGAGCTCCTGGAGAGTGTTGCGACGGTCAGGGGAAAGGGCAATCGCCTTCGCTGAACTGCTCCTTCCACGAACCGAAGCACCACATCTTCGCAGCCTAAATTCTCAGATGAAGGCAAGCGCGCCGCGCCAGGCCCTCCCGAGGACATTGGGGTCGACAGCGATGTCTAACAGACACAGCGCTTGCTCCTCCGGCGTCAAGCGCGACGGCAGCCCTCCACCGCTGGCGGGAGTTTTTTCTCGCTCCTCGTCCGCTTCGGAGTCGCTGGGAGCCCGGTCTCGAGGCGCGCCGCGTCCTGAGTTGGCTGCTCGACTTGCCGCTCGCGTGGACGCCCCTCCGCGGGCGAATAGTCTCCGCTCCTGCTCTGAGAGAAGAAAAAATCGAGGCCGGAGAGGCTGCGCACCCGAGAGAATCCCTGCGAGCGGCGAGCCAGGGTCCGCGACGCTCTGTCGCACGTAGGCCTGCATAGAAAACAGCATGCGCTTGAGGCGACACAGAAGCCGACATGAGGAGACAGGTGCGCAGACCCGTGTGAGGCGAAAGAAGCCACGAAACCCATATTTGCCTGGTCGTTCAGGGTGGCGATCAGCACATGAACGCGCGCAGTCCGAAAGCGAGATAGTAAAGGTTGGCTCCGCGACACCGCGACAATATACGCTGTCGGGAAACGGCAGGGAGAGAAGTTGCGCCAAGGAGAGTGAGTCAACAAACTGAAGGCAGCTGGCATCGCACGCGAGCCGGAGACGTCGGCGGCGGCTCTCGGCGGATGCGAGGGGCTCCAAGCACCCTCGAGGAGGATCCAGACTCGAAATTGCTCAAATTCGAGCAGCTTAGCCACTGCACAGCTTCGCCTTCCTTCTCACCTGAACATGATTTCGAAGAAGATCGCGAAGAATCAGACAAGGGTGCTCGCCTCGGATCTTTCTTCGCATCACCACGACTCGCTGAAGCGCCGCGGCTTCCCCCCTGCCTCGGTGGTCGCCTTCCTCGGGCTCCTCTTCGGAGGAGCCTGTCTCTGCGTCATCGTCCACTGCTCCCTCAGAAACCTGCTCTCCTCGCCCCTGAGTCTCCTCGCCTTCCACCTCCGCATCACTGCCTGTGTCGTCGCCAGCGTCGTCTGTCTGTGTCTGGCCGTCACTCGGTCTCTCCCCGCCGCCTTCCTTGGCTCGCTCGCGCTCCCTGCAAAACTGCGCGACTGCGTCGGCGGCATGCGACGCGAGCTCGAGGGTACCTTGAGGACTCGCAGAATCGTCATCAGACTCGATTTCCGTCGCCGCATCCGCGTTCTCTTCTGCGGCAGGAGCGGCGTTGCCTGTGCCTTCTGCGTGGGCGTCGGAGTCGCCCTTCTTGCGCGCATCTCCATCGCTTCCGCGGCTCGTCAGGAGTGGCCTGTCTTCCCCTCCCTCTTCTGCGTTTCGCGAGCTCTTTGCACGCGCCTTCCGCGTGCGCCTGCCGGTTCGCTCAGTCTCCGCATTGCCTGTCATCTCAGCAAACGCGCGTGCCGTCTCTGCAGAAGATGCCGAACGGGAAAAACGGTCTAACAGCGTTCCGAGGTCGTCCGCGTTTTTCGCATTCCCTGCGTCACCTCGAGGACTGGAAGCCGCCTGTCTGGGTGACTGCGGCCCTCGCTTTGCCTTTTTTTTTCTCGTCTTCGTCTCAGCGTCCGCCATTCGGCCCGCGAACGCCTCTGCAGGCGCTTCAGCCCGCGGCAAGCGTCGCTGTCGTCGCATACGCGGCGCCTGCTCCCTTCGTACTTCCGCCGACTTTGCTTCAGCCTCCTGAACAGAGAGGCACACAGAAGAGGGAGATAGTCCACTCCTGCGCTGCTCCGTTGTCCGCGATATGTGCCTCGACTGGAGCAGCGGCGTCGGGGTACGTGTGATCCTTGTGCATCGTCTGAAGCTTCGAACAGACAAGCCATCGCCTGCCTGGCGCCTCCACGCTTGTGGCGACGCTTCAGTCTCAACGAAGGTGCCTGTCTACAGCTAGACATTCCTAAACATATTCGTACGTGTACAAATAAATGTATGTGCGCTTGTGTCACTGAGGCAGCCCCCCCGGGCACACCCAGTGCAGATATCTAAACATTTATCTGCAGAGAGAGAGAAACCGAGAAAGATAGATGTGCGCATGGCATAGAGGAGTGCGACCTGCAGAAATCCGAATTGCAACTTGGGCACAGCAATCGAGACATGCGGCCCGTCGCCCGCAGCTCAGCCTCCCCTTCTCTGAGCGTGGGCGCGCGTTGCAAGCGGAGGGGCGCGCACATTTTTTTCCTCTCTCGGCGTCTCACAGGCGCGTGGCGCGGTGGGGCCGCCTCACCTGAAGCCATTCGAGAAGCGGATCTCGGATGAGGACTTCGGCGAGCGCCTCCACGGCGAACGTCGCTGTCCGAATCTCTTTCAAAGCCTGAACCAGACAGGTGCGGAACTCGCCGCTCGCCCCGCGCATGCAACGGTTGAGGTCCTCCTCCGGACTCGCCTGCGGACGCGCCGTCGCCTCTGCGCGCTTGCCCGCCTTTCCGAGCCCGGGCGTGGAGCCCGGCAAGCTGCTGCGGCCCGCGAGGCCAGCGCTCGCCGTCGCCGCCGGAGTCGCCGAGGAGAAGAAGTTAAAGAGATAGGAGACGGCAAACGGAGGCGCGACCGCGTGCAGCAGCGCGGGCGTGAGGCGGAAGGGGACGATGTCCGGCACCGGCAGAGAGCAGAGCGCCGAGTCGAAGGAGTAGCCGAAGTCGATCTGCACCACCTGCTCGCAAAACGCAGTGCCCGCGCAGCCGCATACCGCGAGGCTCGGCAGAGAGGACTTGCGAGCCACGCGCGACACATGCGGAGAGGGAAGCCATTCCATCCTCCAGCAGACACAAGCCTGGCCGTCTGCCCCGCAAGGGAGGGGGACGCGCGGGAGGAGGACGCGCGGGAGGAGGCACGCCCGCGTCTGCATGCGCCGACGCGGATGAGGATCTACAGCTGCCTGCTTGGACGCGCCCGACTAGGCTGGGCGTGCAGCGAAGCATACAGACCGAATACCATTCCAGTACCAGACTATTCAGGATAGATGTGCACAGAAAGCCATGCGGCCGCCCACCCCCCTCCCCCCTCCTCCCCCGCGCGCCGTCTCACCTCTCCGCTGCTGCAGTCCAGCAGCCAGTTGTCAAGGTGCCTGTCGCCAACGCCGAGGACGTACCCCACGGCTGCGCCTGCCGCCAGTCCGGCTGCAAAGGCGCTGCGCAAGCCGAACAGTTCGCTGGGGGAGGCCGCGAGCTGCGCGAAGCAGGCAGCCAGGGCTCGGCCGGGAGGCACCAGCGCGTCGGCGCAGAACTCTGCCGCCCCGCCCCCCTCCGGTGCGCCGCGCGAGCTGCCGACCGCGTCTCCGGGCGGACCTCCATCGCCTGGCGAGGCAGCCGCAGAGGCGGGCACGGCCCCGAGGCCCTCTGAGAGACGCACGCAATCGAGGAACACAGGCTCCACGACGGCGGCCGGTTGCCTGTAGACTTCAGCCCAAATTGTCGCGACAGAAGAGAAGGGAGGCCCGCGCGCAGGCCGCAGTCGACGGTCGCGCGCAGCCGCCTTGCCACCGGCGCCGCCCGCGGTCGTCGCCTCTCTCTTGCGATCTGCTTCGGCGTCTTGGCGTCCTCTTCGCTCAGCCGCCGCGCGCAGCGCCAACGCCTCAAGGAACGCGCCGAAGCGGCGCGACGCGGCAGTCGTCTGCAGATAAGCAGCGGAATCCGGCATGCGAGCTTGCTCCGCCCTATTTTCTTCGGCGGAAAGAAACGACGCAGAAAAGGCTTCAATCACCTTCCGCAGCGGCCGCGTGTGCCGCACCCACTCGATCAACCCGTGCGAGGTCGAGAGCGCGACGACAGTGTAGGTACGCAGCCGCGCAAACGGCGAAGAGAGCGGAGAACCCGAAAACGAAGAGAGCGACGAGTCGAAAAAAGGCAGCGCCAGCGACGAGGAAGACGAAGCAGAAGAACCGAGCGAAGGAGCGGGCGGACGCAGCGCGTCCGTTGAAGCAGCTGGACGCCACGAGGTAGCGTCCGCTGGCGGCGGACCGGCCGCGGCGGTCGACTGCGAAACAAGAGGCGGGGGAAACGACAGCAGCGAAGCGATGTGCAGCACGCGAACAATCTCAACTGGCTAATGAAGCAGCCGCTCCGCTGTGAAGGCATACTAGGCAGCAGCTCAATGCGTCAGCTTGTCCAGGGACGTCTGCAGAGACGTGGAAGGGCTCTACGCTCTGCCCCAGCGGTCAATCAATTTTCTGTTTCAGCGCCTCGGAAGGCGGGTCAACCCTCACGCTGCGCTCCCCGGGCTACGCGTTTCGTTGGTGTGAGTCCGCGAAGCGATCCGCGAGGCGCTGCAGGCCCTGTCTCTTCAGTCCATCGAGCCCGAGCCCTAGAACGCGCCGGCCCTTCGGCGACTGCAGCGTCGTCGTCGCGCTTCCCCTGATCCGCCGTGAAGACCCGGTAGCCCCGAGTTCTTACGAAACGCTTGAGCGAGCGAAGCAGCGACTGGATGCGCATATCGAGTCGGAGGTCCTCGCCGCCTTTGCAGAGGAACGCGCGCACGCGGCCGTCGCTGCTGAGGATGTCCAGCCGGCAGGGCCGTTGCTTGGACGGGAAGACGAAAATCTGAAAAAGGAAAAAAAACGCAGAAAATCAGAGTTCAAGAGCGAGGCCACCGCTGTCACCAGCGGCACCCTCCGGCACGACGCACGCCGAAGAAAGTGATGGGACGCCCAGAACCAGCGACGACTGCGAGAGTCGCCACCGTAGCGGTCTTTCGACGGCCCCACTACAGGCACTCGATGGGCGCTTGAAAGGGCGAAGCGTCGGCACTCACGTACGAGGACAGACTCGCGCCAGGCCTGCAGCGCGGTGAAAAGCGCCTGCGCAGAGCGACTCACAGACAAGCCTTCTGAGCGAGCAGGCGAGCCGCGAGCGAAGGCCTGAGACGCGCCCTCGCTACACAGTCACTCGCAAGCTCCACACCTGCGACGGCGCGTGCGGCGGCTTTACACAGCCTCCGTTTCCAGCCTGACACACGCCTGCACTATCGAGTGGGAGGCGCCTTCCGTCCGCCTCTCCTTTTCGATTCTTCAACGGCTTGAACGGCGCTTGCCCGACTCCGGCTGCGCCTGGAACTGCGCACCTCACCTCGGGCAGGAAGCTGATGACGCCGACGGCGGCCCCAGGAGACAGCCTAGCGCCTGTGGGTCCGTCCACGAACTGCCCAGGCACCTCCAAAGAAAAGCGAGGAGACGCGGCGCCACCCGCAGCAGACGCCGAAAAAAAACTCCACGCAGAGCGAGAAGCAGAGAGAGGAGAAGGCGCCAGGGAGTCGAAGAACGGCAGAGAAGACGGTCGCCCAGAAGGCGAAGCGAAGGCCGCGTCCTCGAGGGCGAACGCGTTCCCGCCGAACCTGCAAGGATACGCGCGCCGAAACAGCAACACAGAACACGCGAATCAGCATCAAAGGATCGAAATCTGCGCCGGCCTTCCTAAACCCTCAACCATGGACAGCGCGCGCTCCCGCTGCACCACGCGATGCTGCAAGGCGCTCAATGCCGTTTCCGAAACTCGGCGTACGGATACAGATATGCGCCGATGCGAGGACGTCAAGAAGGGACGTCTCTCCTGACTAGGTGCGCAGGCGCGCGGTGGAGGCCCGTGGCTGCCTGCGGGGTACCGCGGAGCCTCTGGCCTCCACCGCGCGCCGGCGCAGCCGCCGCGGCGTGCCGAGACGCTCCTTCGTTTCAGATGCGACGCACTCTGCGAGCCAACTGCAGCAGTCCGCCAGCCGCGCCGCGTGTCGAGCGGCGCAGCCGCGCCGACTCCTTCGATCGCGTGTAGCCTTAAACGCCTCAACGGCCGCCGCAGCGTCGCGCGTAGCCCCGTGAATGCCCGACAGGAAATGAAGCAGCTGCTGCAGCGAAAGCACGTCCAGGCGTGCGGTTGTCTTTCGAAGAAACGAAAGCGGCGAGCTTGAGACGCGCTCTGGAGGGAGCTTCAGCAGCCGCAACGCCGCCTTCAAACACACAAACATCGCAGCAGACACTCTCCTCAAACCATATATATATGTTGATTTACACACACATCGTGTGCCTATTCTGGCCGTCAACTGGTTGTTGCATGGGCGGGACAGACACATATATATATATATATAGGTATATATACAAACGTGTATGCATCCATTTGCGTAGGGCCTTCGGCTGGTTCATCAGTCTATATGCATACGCACGTATACGGAGGGAGTAGGCGCGCTCCTTAGCAGTGAGTATCTGAAACCCTTCTGCTCATCCTCCGTCAAGGCGGGAGAAGGGACTGGCGCTCTCCGGACTCTCACCGCCTGCATTTTCGAGGCGAAGATCGCGTTTCGCGCGCCGACGCGGTCGCCGAGCAACGCGTGATGCGAGCCCACGACAGCGGAGTCCACAGCGTCTCGCCATAGCCTACGGAGTTCCGCGCGACCCGTCGGCGAGACGCTGCCACGCTGCATGAGCTGGAAAAAAACGAAGAAAACGAAACACCTTGCAGACGCGATGTCGCACCCCATCCGCCGGCCGGAAGTCGGCAGCGGCACCCCCCTCGCGAACAATCATGTCAAATGCAGAAGAAAAAGAAATCCTCCGGCACCGCAGAGTTCAGGCGGCCTGGCAGCGGTACAGAAGAAAAGGAAACGGGGAACAGAGTTGCGCGGACGGGAGGATAGAGGCACGCACATGCGCAAAAACCGACATCCGATCCCGCCTCACCGCGTTAGGTCTCCACACTCGTCTACGGCCCCTCTCCCCTGTACCTCCACCGCTGCAAAGATGCAAAGCCTTTCTTCACACATGTGTCTCTTGCTGCACACTTCTTTGGTGTCGCGTTCTGTCTCTGGCGCACGTACCTCCTTGAGCAGAAGATCGTTTTCTTCTCTTTCCTTCGCGGCGTCTGTTGGTTCCGCTTTTTGCGCCTCGTCTCGCTCGCCAGACGGTCGCTTCTGCTCCCGCCCTCTCCTCTCCTCGCTCGCCTTCTCGCGCGCGCCGCGCAGGCGCCGCGCACAGGAGGCGCGCAGCCTGGCAGCCTCTCGCTGAATGAGTGCGAGAAGCGGCAGCAGCAGCTTCAGCTCGGCGCGCTGCTCAGGCGACTGCAGGAGGTCAACCGCGGCGGCGAAGCGAGGCGCGGCCGGCGCCCGTCTCTCCGCCTCCGCGAGAAGTCGCGCCAGAGCCGCGCCGCCTTCGTCTGCCTCCGCATCCCGCGCGGAGACAAACTCAGGCGAGGTGCTCGTGGCAGACGCCAGAGGGCCTTTAGAAGGGGGCGGAGCGAGCGGCGGCGACCCCGAAAAAGCCGAGAGAGCCGTTGAAGCGCCCGGTTTGGAGCCGCAGCGCAGCCGATGCGCGGCGGCCGCAACCTGGGCGACGAGGACGCGGGAGACAGGAGAGGAGCGTGACGGATGCACAGGGCGCAGGGGCGAACAAAGGAACCCCTCAACTGACTAAAGCAGCGACAAGAATGCGGAAGCGAGACGGCCGCGGCGAGGAACAAAGGCAACGCGTTCCACAAATCAAATTGTGCAGTGATCACCAAGGTGCATAAAACCAGGACACTCGCGATAATCTGTCTAATGGTCAACCTGCAGAAAACCACGCCGATACCAGACAATGCCAGCAAGAGAGGTAGCGAACAAGGAAACGACGCGCCGCCGCATTTTACCCGGTTTCGAGGACACCGTCATGCGGCTTGCCCCTGGCGTCTCGTGGGTCGAGAGAAGGATAGACGTGCGTCTGCGCTGGCGGCACACCGCCGTCAAGCAAATCTTTCACGGCCCCGCAACAGAGGGGGACGGTGTGTCAGGCAGCGCTCTTGGCTCTTGAGCGCGTGGACTTACTCTCAGCGGGTACGCGAGCGTCTGCGGATATGCCTGCGCAGCCTGGAGAAGCAGAGGGAAGAGGAGACGCCTCAGTCTGCCGCGGGCGTCGGTCGCGAGGAAGGAGAGCGCAGGTTCGAGGAGCGGAAGGAGTCGCCAGCACGGGATGCTCTGATAAAAAACTCTGCATGTCTCGAAAAACGGCTCCAAGCGTCTCTCCGTCGACTGAGACGGCCGACGCAAGCCCCGCGCTCCCCCGAATCGCTGTGCATCGCCGCGACTTCCCTCGTCCCCTACCCAGACGCCTTCGTCGCCTCTCTGCCTCTCTGCAGGCAGCCGCGAGGAAGGCGAAGACGCATCTGAGCGAGGCGGCTGCGGCGAAGTAGATCCGTCCAGCTGCGAGGCCCTGGCAAGAAGCAGCAACACCGCAGGAAACGCGTCTTGTGCCTTTTCAGCGAACGGCGAGGCGGAGTCGTCCTCCCCCAAGAGCTTCAGCACAGAAACGCAAAAGTTCTCCTCCACGTGCCGCCAGAGCGCTGCCTCTTCGTGCGTTTCAGCTGCGTCGTCAAGTCGGTCATCTTTTCGCGCGCGGGTGCGGCCCTCCGCGGCTTCCTCACGCAGGCGTAGCAGCCGCTGCGCGACGCGTGCGACCTCCCAGTGCGCCTCCAACACGCGCGCGTGTTGGAGAAGAAGTTCGCTTGGATCCGCCCGCACTTGCCGCGGCTCTCCAACATGCGAGTCTGCTTCAAACCGCCGCCCTCGGCGTCTAGTCGCCTCGCCTCTGCCGAAGATGTCCCTCCCGCCCTCTTTTCGCTTGTCGGCACGATCGCTGTGCCTACGAGATTCCTCCTCTTCCAGCGTCTCGCCGGCATCATCGCCCACCGCGCGGGCGCGGAGTCTGACGGCCTCGTTCCACAGCGGCGTCCATACACTCGGAGCGAGTTGCCTGCGCATCCCCGCTGCGTCTCCCTCAGCCTCGCGGGCGCCTTCGCCCTTGAGTTGCAGCGCGACTTCTCGCGCGCGGAGAAGCAGCTTGTGGACGGCAAACCTGCGCGCGTCTGCGACCAGGCGCCGCTGTCGTCTGGAGAGTAAGAAGGAAAGGAAGTCGCCGTTGACGCTGCGGGGCTGGGCGGCCTCGAGGTCGGCGCTGCAGAGGCCGATGATGTGCGCAAGTTTCTTAAGGTTGCCGGTGCGCTCGACCTCGCGCAGCTTCAGCTCGATGATCGTCTGAAAGGCCAGAGGATCTTCCCACTCCCTCGTGGCTTTCACCAGCCTCCAGCCGTCTGCGGGCGCCGGCGAGGCCGCACCTGTCGCCTGCGCTGCCGCTTCGATGACCTCGAGGCCCTCGAGCCGCTCGCGCTGCAGCTCCAGGCTGAGTTTCATGAACGCGCTGCCTGCGTCTGCAGCTCCCTGGGCGAGCAGCCCCCGCGCGAGCGCAGTCGCTTCGCAGGCGTCAATGAACCCGAGAAAAGAGGAGAAGAAAGCAGAAGACCGGGCGACGTCCTCGCTGGGATGGCCTCTCGATCCCGCGCCCACCTCGCGCTTCGGCGGCCTGCGGCGAGAGGCGTGATGCGTCGCCTCGTATTTCTCAGACTTCCCCACTAAGCGTCCGCGGTCGCCGCCCACCGCGTTTGGCGAACGCCTTTCAGAAGCACCGGCTCTGCGCTTAAGCGCCTTGACTGCGGCGAACGCCGCGAGGGCTTGGTCGAGAAGGTCAGGCGCAGAGAGCGCAAAGGCCGCGCCTCCAGGCGGGTCGCAGGCGGGGCTTTTCGAGGCTGAGGGCGACAGGGACGCAGAAAAAATATGCGAACAAGTGAAGGCGAGGGCCGGCAGCAGCGCGGCCGAGCAGGCCGCTGGGCTCACGCGGCGAAGGAGAGACTGCAGCTGTGGAAGAAGGACGTCCTCCGGCGCGGGCGCGGGAGACGCGAGACACGCCAGCAGCCGCTCCGCGTCGCAGGCGAGAGACAGCAGAGACAGCGAGGATGCGAAGGAGGAGAGGGAAAACGACGAGGCGGCCGGCAGCGCCTCGGCGAGGATCTGAAGCAACGCCGCGGGCAACAGCTCGGTGAGACAGAGTAGACATGCGGGCGGGATGCTGCTGCGCGCCTGCAGCGAGTGCAGCGAGAGCAGCAGGAGTAAACGCGGAGACCGGCGGAGCGCCAGGGCAGCGGAGAACGCGGAAGGCGCCTCCAACGTCGCATCTTGCTCCTCTCCAGCGTCTCCCGCGTCCTGCAGGAGGCTGAAGGAGAAATCGCAACGCGAGACATCCCCGCACATGAACGGCACACAGGCCGAGAGGCTCACGGCGCGCCGCCCGCGACCAATCCCCTCTGCAACGTCGCTGCCAGATTCGGATAAAAACGCACCCACGCGTCCACGCCCCGACGGCAGGCGCCACTCGCACCGAGAACGAGAACTGACGGAAGAGGACAAAATTAGGAAGTGAACAAAGAAGACATATTTCGCTCCGATGTCGCGGCTGCGTGCCACACGCACAGTGCCGGCACTCTATATTCTCTTCGGGCGGCCTTCTAGCTTTCCACTTCTCCAGGCCAACACGACATTCAGGAAGCATGTGCTGCGATACTTCTCTGAGACTCGAGAACTCAATGGAAGATAAGCGACCTATCGGTGCCGGCGTGTGCGTCCACTCCGACGCGTCGAAAGCTTCTCTCTGTGTGTCTGAGGAAGCACCCGTCACAAAACACGCCTCAGCAACGCCGTCGCAGCATAGCCCTTTCGGCGCTTCACAGGTTCCTTCAGACTTCAGCGAGCGGGCTTTGAACCACTTACTTGGAAAGGCGGTCTAGGCAGCGAGACGCCTCGCAATCGCCGCGGAGGGATAGGAACAGAGCCGCGCGCACAGGCGCCGCCTCGCCCAAGAGCAGCATCTGAACTGCGTCGCGACCCGACAACTCTCCTTCTTCCGCGTCGTGACCTGAGATTTCTCTTTCTTCTGCGCTGGCGGGGGATTCGCGCTCCGAAGCGGGCTCGCGCGCGCCTTGCGCCAGGCTCGCCGCCGCGGGCGCGGTGCACAGACCGACGAGGTCATCCCACCTATGAAGCGACCAGAGCAAGAAAACAACAGGGGTCAGCCAAGCAGCCGTGGAGAGACTTACATTCGACTACCAGCCCTCACGGCATGATGCAATGCGAAGGACCCGCGGCGCGGCGATTCCGCGCCGACAGCGAAAGGCGCGGGCGCTGTGCAGCTCGATCCACGTCAAATAAAGGCCGCGCGCCTCTAACTCCTTCGGAAAACGCCGCCAGCGCGCGCGTCAAGGATTATTCTACGTAGACGCTTGGAAATGCCCGCTTTACACAGAGGCAGAACCCAACCCCGGTCCGGCTACGGAAGACACTTTCGTGTTTCCTCCGCAGTCGCTCCTTCTCGCGGCTTGCCTGGCGAGACTTTGAAGAGCGTGCACGTGGACGTCTCTGAGCAGCCACTCCGCTTGCGTCTCCTCTTCTTCCCCATTCTCGCCTTCCTCGTCGCTTTCCGCTGCAACCGACACGTTCCCTCCCTCCGCCGCGCCCCCGCCGGGCGCTCGAATTCGCCTTCGCTCTTCTGTGGTGCCCAGTTCAGCGTCGTTTTCTGCGGCTTCCGCGCGCGCGGTGCGGCCTGGCGCCTTGCCGCTTTTTCTCCGCAGCAGCCTGCGCTCAGGAACCGCGAGAAGACTGCGGACGAGCGCCTCGCCTTCCTGCAGCTTTCCGTCTCTCAAGAGCAGAAACGCCCGCCGCGTGGCGCGCCCGAAGATATCTTCTTCGAGGAGAAATGTGAGCAGCGCGCTCGCTTCGTGTCTGCACTCGTCTGCGCCTCGCCCGCCGTGAGCGTCTGCCAGGCGGCGCGCAAGGCAATACATCAGCACCAGCGACCCTCCCGAGTCGCTGATGCGCCGTCGCGCCTCCGCGTAAACGAGACACTTCGCCCGCCCGTCTCCGCTCGCTCCTGCAGCAGCCTCCGCCGCGACCTCTTCCAAGACAGCGAAGGGATCTTTAGTCCCTAAGACGTCTTCCACCGTCCGCTGCAGGCGCGAGGCGAACGCGCGAGTCAGCAGCAGCCGGCCGCCACTGAGAATATCGAGCTCGCGGCCTGTGCGCTTGCCCGCGGTTGCCGTCGCGGCTGCGAATACCGCCGCAGGCGAGACGCGGCGAAGCGCAGAAGGCCGCAGCACGCTCGAGATCTGAAGTAGCAGTGCAGCGACGGGCGCCTCTCCCTCCTGCCCCTGCGCCTCGCCCAGACGCCCCAGCGCGGCTGCGACGCTGGCCTCGAAGGCCTCGAGCTCCTGCCGAGGCGACCACGAGACGAAGCCGGCAGCAAGCAGAGCCAAGGCACGCGCAGGCGACGCGCGGAAGCCACACGGAGTGCACGCGGAGGCCGCAGCTTGGTAGAGGCCCTGGAGGGCGTGCCGAACGAACTCAAACGCGAAGGCGGCGTCGAGCCGGCACAGCTGGGCGATGCTGCTCAGGACATCTTCCACCGACACGACAGCGACGCGCTCGTCTTGAGCGCTTGAAGCTACCTCGTCCCCGTGGACGCCGCGCATCGGGGCGCCCTCCGTTCGGCGATTCCGCGCAAGTATGGAAGGCAGCAGAAGCGCCGGCGCGACGCCAGCGCCGCGCCGCCGGGCTTCTCGCCTCTCGAGGAGGCGACGCAGGCGGAGCGAGACGCGGGAGTGCTGGGCGATTGCGGCAGCCTTCGCGACCGACCCGCCTCCAAAGCGGCTCGCCGGGAGCCCAGCTGACGCCGCGAAGGCCGTCGAGTCCGTGGCGGAGGCGACCGCAGAGGCGGCAGGCTGCGCCGGGCGCGCGCCAGCCAGAAGCTCGCCAGGGAGGCGGATGGAGGCGAGTGGCGCGGCGGCCGACTCCACCGACGGCGGCAGGGTCGCGCCAACCGACCTCAACGAGCCACGGGGGCCTCCCCGAGAAACCAAAGACGCGAAAGGCGCCGCAAACTGCGGCGCGCTGAGTGGACGGGCTTCCCGCCCTCTCGGAGTCGCGGAGCCGAGAGAGTTCTTCGACGGCGTCCCCGGCCGCCACTCACGCGGAGGCAGCAGCGGCGCGAGTGGATTCCCGTCGGAGTCCTGGTCTTGGAAGAACTCGGCGAGAGGCCCCTGGGAAGGATTCAGGGAAGCTGCCAGCAGTCGACTCAGCGCGCGCCTAGCCACCGGCGCCGCGCGCTCGCCTGAGCGCTCTCCATCCCGCAGCGAGACTGGCCGTCCGCTCGCGCCTCGGAGTCCCTCGGCCTCTTCCTCTTTGCGACCTGCGCCATCCAGGCTGGGGGGGCTTTCTGCGCCGGCAGCCGCGGAGGCCTTTGCTGGAGGCTGGGGAGACGAAGGAAACAGCGAAGGAGTGGCGACGAGCGACGCTGGGTGCCTGCAGAGCCTGGGGAGAGCCGAGAGCAAAGTCATCAGCTCCTCGGTTGCGCGGCGACGGCGCACCACTCGTTGTGAACTCCTCGCGGCGCAGGATTGAAGGCCCGGTTTCAGCGCGGGCACTCTCCGCTGCACCTCCGCCGCTGCCTGGAAGCTCTCTAGCAGGCGGAGCGTGTGGACGCTTCTCTGCGCTTCGTCTGCGAGGCGACTCGTCGGCGCCGCAGAGTCTGCAAGGACCGCCAGCGACGCGGAGGAGGTAGCGGGCAGGAGAACGGGGAGACGCGGAATGGGCACCGAAGATCCGCCGCGAGTCGCGCTCTCCCTTCGAACTGCCAGCGCCCCGTCTCCGGGGCCTCCGTCGCTTCTTCGCACGGTCGCAGACTGGTCGAGCGCGCGCAGCGAGTCGCGGAACGGAAAGCTCAGCCCAGCGTCGCTCTCGACTGCCTGTGCCCGCCCAGCCGAGAGCGGCGGCGGTGCGGACGCGCGTCTTTCTTTGCCTCCTTCGTCGCCTTCTTCCCCCTGCATGTGCGCGGTCGCCACGGCGTCCGCGAGGAGGCGCACGAGCGAGGTCCCGGCGGCGGGGGGGAACGAGATCTGCAGCAGCTCGGCGACGCGCGCCAGGGGCGAAGGCGGCAGAAGCGGAGTGCGGCGCCGCGTGAAGAAGAGAAACTTTCGCTGGCGCCGCTGCAGCGCTGGAAGCGGCACATGCCGGAAGAGCACATCGCGAACGTAGGCACTGTCTGCGTAGCCCTAAAAAAAAAAAATCAGAAAAAGATCCGGTAGACACCGCCGGCAGTGACAACCCGAGAGATCGTGCGGTAAGCGATTGAGCTCGCGTCTGGCTCTCCTCCCTCCGCATTGCCCCCCGCACTCGCCCGCCCTCCACCTCGTTCTGCCTTGTATTCTCCTTGCCGTCTGAGTGCCTTTTCTCTGATGCATGTCTCCGCCGGTGTGAGTTCGCTTTTCTTCTAGTGGGTCGCGGCGTGCAGGGCTATGCGCGAGCCGACAAATCGTTTGTGATCAATCTACAGAGCTAAGCTACCAACTGTGTGTGTCTCCGGGTTCGTATGAGCGGGCGCATGCTGCGCAACGGGCCTGGAGACCACAGTGAAGCGGCCTCCTAAAACCAATCGATGTCGTTAAAGAACCAGTTTGAATCCTACGCCCCACGCCACCACAGCGACGTCGGATTCCCGCCCCCAACTCTATTCTTTTGTCGTTCATTTCTGATAGAGTCTCTGTAAAAATGTCTCATGACACATTCGTGGGCGGCGCTCGGCGTCTCACCTCTCTGTTGTCATGCAGCCACGCGCAGATGTCGTAGTGCAGCAGGAGGAAGCGCGACGCCGCCGCCGCGGCGGAGGAGGAGGTCGTGGACGATGCCAGCCCCGGAGGTGCCGCGAAAATGCTCTTCGCAATCGCGTCCGCGGCGGCCGCCATCGCCGAGAGGCATGCACCGAACGCCTCCTCGTCTTCGCCCTCTCGAAAGAAGGGTAGAAGTGAGCGGATGAACGACGCAGCCGCCGCGTGCAGAGGCGCGAAGGTCTCAACTCTGGAACACAGAGAAAACGAACAAGCTTCACAACAGAAAGGCCTCGAACGCGCGACAAGCAGGGTGCGATACCGCACACAAGAAGTGCAGCAAGACACAGGTGCTTGCGCAGGCCCAATAGGAAACATCGCTATGGAGCATCGCATCATGGATGAAATAAAAGAAGTACTCAAACAGGTCAAACTGAGGCTACCAACGATGCGAGCTGTCGAGTCGCCACGTCCTCCGCCAGGGAGGGGGGAGGGGAGTAAGGTAGGGAGGGGAGTAAGGCAGCGCACGCTTGGCTTCCGTTATGTCCCAGGCGAATACTTCTCAGGCCTCCTCATCTCAACTGAAAAGAGGATCTGAGAAGCCTTCGTCAAGTCCTGCGCCTGTCGGACGGCGCGAGCAAGCGGGTTTGACTTACTCGCACTCCGAGCTGTGCGCGAAGAACGCAGGCCACAGCGGATTCAGCTCTCGCATCGCCGCCTCCCTCTGCTGGTCCTGCCAGGCGGCCAGGTACGCGACGACTTTCTCAGGATCTGTCCATTCGTCGTCGTTCGCTCCGCCTTCAGGCGTCTGGCTGGTCGCACCGCCACTCTCGGCTCCTCCTCGCCCTTTGCGGTCGCCGTGCCCCGCGGCGCTGTCTCTTCTTCCCTCGAGAGCCGCGCTCGCGCCGCCTTCGCCCTCGCGCCGGCCTCCCTCGCCCGGGCGACCGCCCTTCGTCTGCGCCTCAGCCTCCGCTTGGATTCGCCGCGCGACGCGCACACACAGCGCCTTCAGCTCTTCCGCTTCCTTTGAGGAGGCCGCCGCTGCGGCAGGCAGTACGCCTTCCTCGCCGGCAAGCAGGTCGGCCGCCTCGGTTGAGGCACTCTCGCGCGAAAGCGGCGCGCTCAGCGTCGCCTGCAGGACGCCGAGGATGTCGATTTGCTTGTGCAACCGAGCCGTCGCTTCCCGCCGCGCGCAGACTCTGTCCCGCTCCGCGGCCGGCTCCTGCGCGAGGAGGAGGAGCTGCACGAGTGCGTCAAACAGCCGCCGCGGCGAGGGCGACCGCGAGGCGCTCGGCGGCCCCACGAAGAGGAAAGGAAACGCCGAGAGGAAACAACGCAAGATCGGGAAGAGGCGCCCGTCGTACACGTAGCGGTACGCCGCCCTCTCCGCCGACTCTGCCCCCTGCGTGCGAAGAGTCGCCGGAGACGCCGCCGACGGAGCTGCTGGTGAGGCCTCAGATCGCGGCACGCCCGCGACGAGCACGCGCTCGCCCTGAAGCGCGGCCTTCTCGCGCACAAGCAGCTGCGCGACCTTCAGGAAGACCTGGCGCAGAAGGAGCACCTGCTGCCCCTGAAGCCGCTGCGCCTCGCGGAGGCGTGCAAGGTCGCCCCCCGCGAAGGACGCCTCCGCAGACGGGAGAGAAGCGGGCGCGGCGGCCGGCAGCGGCACCAAAAGCGCGACTGCGAGCTCAGCGGCCTGCAGCGCCACCGGCAGCGTCGGGAAGTCGAAGCCCTCAACCAACGCGAAGAGGAAACTCCTCGAGCTGCGTAAAGGAAAAAGCACACAACGCCCGAGGCATGCCCATGCGATATGAGGGTGCAGTCACAGACAAACTGAAAAAGAAGACTGTCGGGCGAGACTGGACACGAGCCAGCAACATGTGCGCCAGCTCCGCAGCTTGGAATCGGATGCACCTCTGGAACTACCAGTAGAAGGTGAACTGCGCATTTGAAGAAAACAATTAAGCGATCCACAGCAGTGCTGCGCGCACTGATACAACCTCGAGTACGGAGTGTGTCGCACACCCCTTGTTCCACGGACAGGGGTCTATCTGTGTACATATATATATATATATATGCATATGTTCTTTACGCTTTCGCTGTGAGGAAACTGTATTGCTCTCTTCTTTCGTCGGTCTTCCTTCTCGAAACTTGGCGCACTTACCTCGTGACGAGATGTCTGTAGGCCTGCTGGCCCTCCGCAGAAGCCAGAAAGAGCCCTGCGAGGCCAAAACCCGTGCGGCGGAAGGCGGCGGTGTATGCAACGACCTCGGGGTGGACGTACAGCAGAAAGCGAGTGAGCCGCAGGCCGGGAAACGTGAGGCAGGGCGACGCAAGGTCTCCTGGAGTTTCGGGTGAGCGAGAAGAACCCGCGGCCCTCAGTGAAAGCAACGCGTTGAACCGTGAAAACAGAAGCGCGAACAGCTTCAAGTTAACTCTGCGACACACACCACAGCGTCGCACCAACTTGCAGCCTAGGCAGGCAACAGGTAAATATGCATGGATACGTAGACGACCTAACGGGCATATGAATAAGAAGCGCATGCAAATGCTCGTATCGTTGCACATTAGAATTAGTGCCGCGCAAATGGAAACCAGTCGATTCCAGTGCATGCGGAGGCTGTTCCGAAACAGTCGCTACCGACGAGGGCTGCAACTACGCAGGCGTGCCCCGCGTTTGTATCTAAAAAGAATGACAGAGTGACTGAGAGGCGGCTGTATACACGTATACATATTCTTATATTATATATAAATCGATAGGGCGAGAGCGATGCAAATATTCGGAGAGGGACGGCGAGATGTGGCTGCGGACGCAAGCATCCGCTGGCGTCAATCGATACCCGGCCTGGGGAGTATTCGAAGCGGAAGGGTGCTCTCGGGGGCATGAACTAAATACATGTATATATACATATCTCTTGATATTTATACGCATATATGTATCACTGCGATTTGGCGTGACCTGTGAACACGTACTGCTGCCAGAATCGATTGGGGTGAGTGACGACGCGCGTGAGCATTTCGAGGAATCGCGAAAAAATGACTGTGTCGCCCAGCGTAGTGCGGGCCGCGAACGCTTGGGCTGCGGCGTACATACACCGCGTCTCCTCGTCGCGCGGCAGGCTGGCGAGAGGCGCCGGCAGCCACCGAATCAGCAAAACGCAGGCATCTCTGCGGACACGGACACGCACGGCAAGAAGGCACTTCTCCTCTCCCGATCTCGGCATTTACGCACAACTGTCCTCCTCTTCTGGCCGCGCGGCGCGAAGCTCCCTCCCACTCGCGTGCGCTCTGCAGCCATCTTCAGCTCCTCTCTCAACTGTCTCGTGCCTCTGCCTACACACCTGTACACAACACTCTAGACCCGCGTGCAAGCAGATGCGCTGTTCCTGTCCAGCTGAATGACTTTGAACTCTGGCTCCACCGGGTCTCTATCTCACGCACGCGAGGCCCGTGTGAGTCAACCTCCCGAGCCTCGCGTCCGCCTCCCCGTCCCCCCCCGTCCTCTCACCTGAGCAAGTAGTGGAGCACTCCTTTTACGGCGAAGCGGCAGTCGAGGCAGGTTTCGAGGACGAACTCGGTGAGGCTTTTTCTCTCCTTTGTCTTGGTCAGGGCGAGCGGCCTCAGAGCCCCGCCGCGCAGCTGAAGGAGCCTCAGCACGAGCAGGCGCAGGCCCCACGCGCACTCACTCGGCGCACGCGCCTCGTCTGTTGCGTCGATGAAGAGATGCAGAAGAGACAGCAGGTCGCCAGAAGGCGCGCGCGCCTCTTCAGAGGCCGCCGCGGCCGCTGCCGGAGAGGAAGGGTCGCGGAGAGACGCAGTCGGCTCCCCAGGGTACGCAGGCGGGAAGCGCAGAAGGAGGACGTCAAGGAGACGCAGCAGCAGAGGCAGCAGAGGGCAGCGGTTGATGAAGTCGTCCTCGAGGAGCTCCTGAAATCCACATACACCAGCCAAAACACGAGGAAGTCATGCCACGCTTGTCGCGCCCCAAGCTGTGGCGCTAGAGCGCCTCGACACGGAGCTAACAACACCCCAGTCGCATGCAAGAGGCCCGTCAGCCAGCCAGGAGGCCGAAGCGCCTCGAGCGCGGCTGCTGTCAAGGAACCCGTCGCCCCTGGAGTTGAGTCTCGCTTACTCGCTCGACGCCCAGCACTGGCTGGCTGTCCTCTGCTTGCGCGGCGACCAGCTTATAGCCGGCTAGGACTCGAAACACGCACTCATCTATCACCTTCGTTTCGTCCGCTGCGTTCCTCTCACCGTCCTCCGCTCGCAGGCAGCACCCCGGCCTGGCGCCGTCGCTGTCGACCTCGCCCCCTTCGTGCTGCCTCGCGAGTTCGCTCAGGCGCTGTGCAAACTGCGCCGCCGCACTGTCGCCCGCCGCGGCCGCGAGCCTCGAGGCAACCTGCGAAAAGGCTGCGAAGGCGCTCGGGGCCGACATTGAAGCCGGAGTCCGCCTGCCGTCCTCCGCAGCTGCTAAGACGAAGGAAACTCGCTCGGAATCTCCTCGCTCGCCTGCGCCTGCGCCGGCGTGCGCGGCGCGTCTCTCGGCGCGGAGCGACGCGAAGCTCTGCAAAGCGAGGGAGCTTGCGACAGACGCCAGGGCGCGCCGCTGGCTGTAGAGAAGCAGCAGGTTGCTCGCGGCTGCAGCGAGCGGAGGCCTTCTCGACTCCAGCGCACGGCGCGGCGCGACGTCGGAGGACGCGAGGAGCTGCGAGCTCGGCAACGACGCCGCCGCAGCTGCCGTCGCGGCCGCGACGTCCAGGAGGCTGGGGCCTGCAGGCTCCGAGAGACATTCGTCTGGGAGGAACTGCCGCTCTCTTCGCCATCTCGTTTGTCCCTCTGATCGCTCGTCTGCGACTGTCTGGCTGGCGATCGCGCCGTCTCTCTCGAGCTCGCCCACGTAGTCCTCGTCTTCCACAGCCAGCGAGTAGCGGGCCCGCGGGATGCCGCCGACCCCAGTCGAGGCGGCGCCGCTCCGCTCGCCCTCCGCAGCCGCTGCTCTTTCCTCCCTCGCGGCCGCAGGCGCTGCGCCGCGAGGGCCGCTCCCGCGCCCGCCCGCGAGGACGTCCGCCGGCGCGCGTCGCTCAAGCAGCGACGCGAGGTCGCCGCCGGCGGCGCGCTCGAAGGCGGTGGACCTGAGGAGCAGCGGCCACTGCGCAGCCTCGAAGAGAAAGGCAGCAAAGAGACGCACGCGCGACTGCGTGCTGCAAAGGACCGCAGACAAACAGCTCCAGCCCCGCATGCGCAGCCGCCAGATCTGCCGTTCCAGCGCAGGCGCGTGGAGCGGCGGAAGCCGCGGCGGCGCCGACGACGCCACAGAAGCCACAGGGACGACGAAGGCCGCCTGAGACGAAAGGAACGACTTGGCGGCGTTCGCTGCCGAAAGGAGTGCGCGACTCAGCACAGCTGCGGCAGTCGCGCCATCGCCGCCGGCCCCAGCACCGTCCCGGGTCGAGGCGGCGAAGAGCGCGGGTGCCACCGTCGTCCGCAGGACAGCCGCCGGCGTGACGCACAGCAGGACTTCGAAGACGCCCAGGGCCACGGCGGCGCGTTCGACCAACCATCCAACTGCTAGCGAGAGCCCGACGCGTTTGGCAGTCTCCGCATCGTCGCTTCGGCCTTCCTCTCTCGTTCTGCTCCCGCCTCTGCTCCCCCGGTGTCTTGCGCGCGCCACGGCCTGCCGGAGGAGGCAGGTAGACGCGGCGCCTCGGCCTGCGGCTGAAAGCGCCGCGAGCGCGCTGTCGAGGTCGCGTGCGCCGGCGAGCGCCGCCTGGATGCTCGCAAGACTGAGCAGCGCGGAGAGCGGCGCCCACAGCGTCTTCCAGAGGGACACGAGAAAGCTGCGATTTCTCTCGCGAACCAAAAGGGGGAGGCAGAGGCGCTCCATGACGGCGACGCGCAAGCCCCTGTCGCCCTCGTCTCGCGGCAAAGGACAGATATCCGGCTGCCCGCGCGGGCGAGAGTCCTCCGCAGAGGCTTTGGCTGCCGATGAAGAGGCGGGCGAGGCGCGAAGAGCAGGCGCCGCCGCAGAAGAGGCGCAGAAGGTCTCCACGGAGAGAAGGAGAATCGGCGCGCGCACGCGGAGAGGCGCTGCTGCAGCAACCCGGACGAGACGCTTCAAAAAGAGGAAAAACGACGCCTGAAGCAGATGGCCTTCTTCGCGGAACGCCGCAAACAGCCGCTGTAGAAGCTGAACGACTCCCAGGCCCTTGGGGTTGGAACAATCGGTTTCAAAAAACAGAACATGCGCATCTGTCTCGCGGTCGACGGCCGGTGCCCAGGACCGCAGAAAGGCGACGCTGTCGAGCAGCGTCTCCATGATGCTGCGGAGAAGGAACAGGAAGTAAAAAAAGTCCTCCGTCGCCGCCGCACGCGCCGCGTCAGTTGCAGAGGGCTCCGCGGCGCCGCGCGGCGCCTTGCCGCCCTGCGTCGCGTCTCGGCGGAGTTTTAGATTTTCCTCAACAACCCGAAAGAGCGCAGAGACCGGCGAGAGGCACTGGAGGGCGGCGAGGCCCGTAGAGGCCTGGGCGACTTCGGTGAAGTCACGGGAAGACAGCGGAAAGCGCGCGGCCATGGAAACGTCGACGTGCCGCAGAAGCTGCGCCACGCAAGCGGAGAGCCGCTGCCTCCCCGCGTCCAAGGTCTCCGGCGCTCTCGCCTCCGCCTCTGAGCCGAGCTGCGGGCTTCCTATCCCTCGTTTAGGCTCCAGCGCTTCAGGACGGGAGGCGGCATGCGAAGGCAGTGAAGCCGCCTCTGGCACAGGCGAAGGGGCGAGTGACTGCTTCGCCAACGGCGGCGAGGCTCCGTTGCGCCCCGCGGCAGGCGCTTGGTCTGTGACTCTCTGCTCCGTGCGGAGGCACAGCGCACGCAGCAACTCAGCCTTCAACAGAAGGCCAGTCGCGCCCGTGAGCACTGCCGCGCGACCTGAGAACGGCAGCGCGCACGCAGGCGCCTCGGCGAGGGAATGCGGGAGGCGCGAGCCCACAGCGGGCGCCGCAGAGGCTGGCGCAGAGGCGCCCGACGACGGCCGCGTCCCGTGCGACGCGGGAGAGAGACACTCTGCCGCTGAAGGCCCAAGGGCCGCGAGTGCGAAGGCGAAGACGGCGTCGAGCGCAGGCGACTCCGGCAGAAGCGCGAGAAGGGCAGGCCAGGAGCCCACGGTGTGAAGCAGCCGCCCCAGCGGGAGTGCCAGACACCCGTGGAGAGAGGAAAGCGAGGAGGGTGGGGAGACGGTGAGATGGGCAGGCGCTACACCGGCTGGGGTCCCGGGCGCGACAGCGGCCTCCGCCCTCCGGCTTCTCGGCGCACCTGCGGCCTTTCGCCGTTCCTCGAGCTCCTCCCGAAGAGAGAGATGACGTCTCTCCGCGGCATGGCGCGTTCCCTCTCTCCGGGCTTGACACGCGTGCAGCGTTCCTAGTCCAGTCAGCACCGCCCGCGCGAGGAGATCTTCATCGCTCGCCACTTCGTTGGCGGCGTCTTCAGCCGCTGCTGCAATGTCGGATGCAGCCTCTTTTTCGCTGGCGGAAGACGCCGCGCGTCCCTCGGCGCGTTGCCCGCGCTCTCCGCTGCTTCCTCCGGCGGGTGCCTTGACTTCGTCGCGGCTTCCATTGCCTGTCTTTGCTGCCGTAGGCGCCTGTCTGGCTTCACTTAGAGTCGCGCAGGGGAGGGCCCCAGACCTGCGAACCCCGCGCACGAGGCGCCGCAGAGCGGCGAAGAAGCGACGCGCCAGCAGCGGCGAGAAGGCCGAAGCAGAGCAAGATGGCGCGGAAGAAACAGAAGAGGAATACTCGCGAGTGCAAAGCGCGGGCGCGTCGAAACGCGCCTGAGCGCTGGACGCCGCGCGCGACGGGATCGCCTCGCGTCGGTTGTCGAGGGATTGGTTCGTCTCCGCGCTGGCTGACGGAGACGCCTGCGGAGGATGCGAAGGCCGTTCTGCGCAGCAGCAGGCAAACACGCTGCGCGCGTGCGTCGCCAGCAGCGCGAGGAAAAGCCGCCCGTGGGAGGTGGAAACTTGACCTGAGGTCCAAACTCCCTCGCGGCTTTCCCGGTCTCCCGGGGCTGTCCCTGCGAGCCGCCTTAGAATCTCCTCGCCCTCCAGGCCCTTCTCCTGCATCTCTCGTGTGTCGGCTGCCGTGTGCTGCGCCTCCTCCTGCGGCCTGTCTGCGAAGTCCTCTTGCGGCGCCTCGCCTTCTGCAGGCGCGCGACTTCTCCGCGCTCGCGTCTCCTCGCAAGCGAGCAGTCGTGGCGCGGCGAGCGAAAAGAGGTTGAGGATGGCGCTCGCGGGCAGCGTCGCCATGCTGAGAAAGAGACACCGGCCTATCCGCGAACTCACAGCGTCGTGCATTTCAGACTCGAGAAGCCTCAGGCCTCTCCGCTGCGCCTCTCGCGCGGCGCATCCCTCACGTAGGTCTGCGTCGCTGCTGATCTCCCCCGCCTCCTGTGAAGGGAAAGGGTCACGGCCGTCGCCTTGGCCTGCGTGCGACGGTCGAGGTCGCGCACCGGATGGGCTGTTCCTTCCACGCGCACTCGCGCGCGCAGGCGAGCTGAGCAGCAAGAGAAGAAGGCGAAGCAGGAGCGCGCGGACGGCCTCGCCGCACACCACTTCCTCCGCAGGCGCCCACACGCCCGCGCGCCGTCCCCGCCGCCCGCCAGCGATGCCCGCCGCCAGCGACTCCGCGACAGCCTCAGCGAGCGTCAGCGCGCGCTCGACGGCCCAAGGCAGGGAGGCTCCTGACGCGCGCTGAATCGTCGCGGAGCTCGTCTCGCGCGCCGCAGATCGACTCGCTCCTCCGACCGGCAACGGCGGGCAGACCGTGGCGCGCTGCGTGCAAGCCGCGAAGTACGGAAGGCCTTCGGCCACCAGCGCCTCGAGGCCGTCAATCCACGCGGTACACGTCGCCAGCGCTTCAGAGGCGCCGAGGTACGAGCCCGGGTGCAGGGCGGCCGAGGCATGCGAAGGGCGCGCAGAGGCGGGCGAATGAGAGAGCGCGAGGAGGAAGCGCTCCACGAAGTTTTCGGGGCTTGTGCTCTGCAAGCGAACCAAGTCAAACTCCGAGTGACAGACCAGCCATTGAGTAAGGGCCTCTCGCTCACGCTCTGCGCTGTAAGCACGTCCCCATTCGTCGTTCTCGTCTGCAGCGCTTGCCGCCATCGCCGCCGCGGTTTCTGCGCGCGTCTCACCGCGACCGCGTCTCTCCGCCCAGTCGGTGCTCGCCGCGCAGCCAAACCCGCCGCGCTCCGGCTCGAAGTGGATCGGTGCCTTCGCGGCGTCTGCGCTATCCGCGTCTTTCCGGCTTCCTTGATCGCGCGTTGGAGTCGCTTCGCCGCTGGTGCCGCGCCCTCCGCGACTCCTCCGTGCGTCGCTGTTAAAGACGAGAATCTGCATGCGAAGCGCCAGGGCATCCGTCAGCAGCGCCTGCCGCAGAGCGCCTTGCGCCGGAAGCGCCAGCAGCCTCCTCGGGGCGAGGATGGCGCTGAACAAGGTCGCGAAGAGATGCATTTCTTCCTCCTCTCCCTCCGGGAACAGCACGCATCCCTCCCTCGACACTTCAGCTTCAAGTCGTTTTAACGGCCTTCCTCCTTCTTTGTTCTTCGGTACCTTCGGTGTTGTTTCTTCCCCCTCTCCGTCGCCGCCCTCTCCCTCGCTAATCGTTTCCTGGTCTCTGCCTCCGCGCCCTTCTTTTTTCTCACTTTTGTCCAACTTCTCGTCTTCTCGTGCGCTTGTGTCGCCTGTCTGGGGAGCCGCACCCCACGGCAGCTTTCTCCGCTGGTGTGCGGCAAGCGAAGTGACGTGATCTCTGTCGCAAACGCCCGCCGGATCCGCGGAGCGACTCAGCGCGGACGAAGGCGACGCGGCGGATGGAGGAAGCTCCGAATGCCTGGGCGTGCGAAACGCGTATTCAGCTGAGGCCTGCAGCAGGAGCCGCGCTGTTCTGAGGGCGGCGCTGAAGAGCTCGCCGCGGAGGCGAATGAGCATATGCGTCTCTGTGGGGGAGATGGCGTCCGTGCCACAGGCTGCGACAGCCCCCGAGGCCCGCCAGCTCGCCGCGAACAGCGGCGCTGCCTGCTCGAAGCTCGCCCCAGCAGCATCAGAATGATCTGAAATCGAAGCGGACAGCGGCGATGACTCGGGGAAGTCGAGACCGGACAGTGCGAGCGAACCAGCAGCAGAAGAAGGCGGTGAGGCAGAAAAGGGAGACAGCGGCGGGGAGACGTTTGCAATCGCGGACGCCGAAGACGAGGAAGGCGACGAGGGAGCGGCCGACGAATCGGTTGGCGATGAGGTGAGGCACACGCGCATGCAGCCAAGTAGAAGCGTCCCGATCTGCCGCTGAGTCAGGTCGAGAGGCGAAATCAAGCCTGAGGCGAGCAGCCACGCGCCCGCGTCCATTAGCGCGCCGAATGCCCGCAACACACGCCAGAGTCCCGAAAACGAAATGCGAGAAGAAGCGGAAGAAGCGGACGAAGAAGAAGGACATGAAAAAGAAGAAGAGAGAGAAGACGAAGAAGAAAAAGAAGAAGACGAGCCAGACGAAGAGCCAGGCGTCGCTCCGGGGAATAGCTGGGGAGGGGCAGACGCCGTAAGCGGTTGCAGGCAGGCCTCGGGCTCTGCTCCATCCACGGAGTTTTCTAATTCCTCTCCGGTGTTTAAGCTCGCCCCAGCCGCGCGCTCAAGTGCCGCCAGGGCCGCGCGCCTCAGCGCCTCATTGACGCGCGCCTTCGCCGCAACGTCTTCTCCGCATGAGCCTCCAGGCAGCGGCGAGCCCTGAAAAGGTGCTCGCGGAGACGCAGCACGCGGGGCAGATGCTGCCGAAGCAGGCGTCGAAGAAGAAAGGCGTTCAACGAACGCATCGGTCTGAAAAAAGGCAGAAAGCCGCGAGAGGGTTCGCCGCGCGATCGACGCGCACGCAGAAGAAGACTCGCCCCTGAGAGCAAGGAAATGACAAAAAGCAACACAAGAAGGTACAGTGCGCTTCACACGAAAGCCGAGAGTGAGCGACCAGAAATAGCCCCCTACCTTGTCACTTCTGAGTGAACTTTCTCGCTGCCGCTTCGCGCGTAGACCATCCTTCGCCAGAAGCCCGAGGAAGCGCTGCCTAAGCATGTGCAGACAGATGCGTTCCTGATCCTAAGTTCATGTATCATCGGAGTTGGGACTAGAGGTCACGGGGAGTTCCACAAAGCATGACTTGCGCCAACGTGCCCAGAGTGTGGCAGGAACGACCGCGGAGTGCTCGATGGTTGCGGTGTACGTACACTGCGTATGGCCACAGCGCGTTCGCGAACTGCAACAGTTTTTCTGCGCCTGCTCCAGCGACCTGCGTCAGCTCATCGCTCTCGTCCTCGCGGCTTCTTCCCACTCCTCCTGCGCGGCGCTCGGTCTTGCCGTCTCCTTCGCCTTCCAGTCTCTTCGCCTCCTCGTGATCTGCGTCTCTGCTTCCGCCGTCGGCCGCCTCCCTTCGCCGCCGCGCCAGCAAGGCGTGGAGCGTCCGCGGATTCGTGGTCGCGGCAGCGACGCACTCTGCCACGGGGGCCACGGCGCGCTCGATAGCCCTTTGAATTCCCCTCTCGCTTCGCAGCTCGCGCGAACTTGACACGGCGTCGCCTCCCTCTGCGCGCGCCTGTCTGCTTCTCGTGCTCGCCGCGCCCGAGTCAGCGGCTGCCGCGTCCGCTCTCTCCCCGTCTCTTCCCTGCGCCGGCACATCGCTTCCTTCGCGCGCCTCCTCTCTCCTCGGCGCGTCTGCGCGTCCAGTCTGAGCCTCGCGCGCGGCTTGTTCGCTCTCCTCTTTGCGCTCTTCTTGCACTCGGCCTCGCGCCTGAGAGTCCGCCGCGGCGTGAGTCGGCGTCTCTGCTGCGGCGCGCGTCGCAGGCGACCGCCTCGCGCCCTCGCCGCCGCCTTCCCTCAGCGCGCGCCGACGGCTCTCGGATAAGGAGGCGAGCAGCGCGAGGAGGAGATCAGGCAGGCGGCGCACAAAGAAGTCGGAGAAGAGGTCGAGGTGCGGGACGTCATCGCGCGAATCACTCGCTGCAAACGGGAAGTGAAAGAGCGGCAGGAGGTGCGAGAGGATCGCGGCCGCCCCCAAGCGCGCACTCGCTGACGGAAGGAGCAGCGCCAGCTGCATCCGCTGCAGAAGCGCTTCGCAGACAGCCTGTGAGGCTGACGCGCGGGCGGCGAGCCGCGCCGCCTCCTCGTCCGTCTCGAGCGCCGCGGCTGCGTCGGCAAACGGCACGAGCCTCGCAGGCGAAGCCGAAAAAGACGGCGCGACACGCGAAGGAGCAGCTGGAAATGGCAAAGAGGAGGAACGAGGGGCGGGCAAGAGCGCCAAGAGAAAAGAGCAGATAGAAAAGGCGACGTGGAGGACGTGAAGAAGAAGCGACGCAAAGGCAGAAGCCGCCAGAGCGCGAAGCGGAGGCGACGACGCGGGAGACGTCACGGCTGAGAAAAGGACGTCCTGAAGGGCGACCAGCTGCGAAACGGAAACAGAAAGACTCACCGAATCGGCAAGAAAATCCAGACTGAGCGAATGCAGAAGCAGGGCCAGCGCCTCATGAGAGGCTGGCACCGTGAGACACTCGAGCGCGGGAGGACAGACGAAAATCGCGCTCGAAGGCGACAAGGAGCCTCATACGCGGCACGAGGAACGCAGAGAGGCGTCTACTCGCGGGAGGTGTTTCCCACTGAATGACTGGAAACAAAAAAGTAGTTTTACGGGCATAAGCGCAGTTGCAGATACAGCTGGGCGCGCGCACGAGAGCGACGACGCAAGGGTGCGTGGAGACTCTGCCATCGCGACCTGAGTAGACGGAAACGGGACGCAAGAGACGCGTTTGAAGGCAGGCGACGTACTCGCTCGTCCGTGCCGAGTTCTTCGCTCCCGTACGCACAGCTTTCGTCTGCGACTTCTGCCAGAATCTGCGTCAGCAGAGGCAGCAGAAGGCTCCTCGGAACGGGGTCGTTCCGCGTTTCGCTGCAGAGCGGAAGCACGACGGGGACGAGGAGGTGTTCATACACCGCCGCGACCAGCTGCCGACACATCTTCTGCTGCTGGCGGAGTGCGTCGATCGACTCGCAGCGGCCGCTCTTTTCGGCGCGGAGCGTCCTCTCGCGTCCTCGCCTTTCCTCCTCGCGCAACGAGGCGAGGGAGCGAGCCGCCTGTCCGCGCAGATACGAAAGGAAGACGAAAATCAGCTCGCAGGCGCTCGCGCGGTGCTGGCGGTCTGTGGCGGTGAGGGCGGCTCTCCTCACACCAGACAGGAGGGCCTCGAGGCGCAGCGTCGCCAGCGAGAAGCTCTCCCGCGCGTCCTGCGTGGACGCCGGCCCCGTGGGCGCTCGCGAAAAGGCCGCTGCGGACGGAGACGAACGGGGGAGAGAGGAAGCGTAGACCTGCAGGGGCACTTCGAGAAGACCGCGACGAATCTCCGCGAACCAGAGCGCGAAGCGCGCCGGCGTCTCGGTCTGAACTAGCGCGAGGGACGCGCGAAGACTCGTCGGCTGCTCTCCCTTCTCGCTTTCTGCATCCGGCTTTTCGCTGCGATCCAGCTGCGCGAGCCGCGACACGCCCGCGCCCAAAACCCTCAAAATGCGCAGCCCCAGAAGCACCTGTGGACTCGCAGAGTGAGCCGCGCGCGCGAAAGCTCCTCGTCGCCCTCCCTCCGCCAGCTCGCTAAGGCGAGAAGACGCATCCGTGCCCGTAGAACTCGAGGCGCAACCGGCGCAGGTTTGGTACCTCTGTTTCGCGCGACGAAGCTCAGCGGCGGAGAACGAACTCAGCAACGCGTCTAGCGCGTCGTCGCTCTCGCCTGCGCTCGCGCCCACGCCCGTGAGATCCGCGGCGGCAACGACGTAGGGCTTGAGCAGCGGAAGCAGAGAGGCGGTCAGGCTGTCCAGCGAAGAAAGCAAATCGGAGGACGAAATGCGCACACCCACCCACGGAGAAGGCGCGAGAGACAGGGCCGCCAGACAAGAAGGCGACAAAGAAGCGGCAGAAGCCGACGAAGAAGAAGGAGAGGAAAACGAAGACAGAGAGACAGAAGAAGAAGGACAACCACAAAGCGAAGAGGAAACAGAAACAGAAGACGAGAGAGAGTCGACAAACGACGCGCTAGGCGCAGAGGAATACAAAGGCGAGAGCGCGGCGTCTTCCGCCCTCTGCAGCTCCGCCGCCGCCCCCCGCACCGCGTCGCCAACTTTCTCAAGAAGCGTCACAGCTAGTTCAGCGAGGTGGAGGTCGATGAGGCCCTCGGCGAGGGCACGGCGCAGCAGCAGAGGCACCAGCGTGCGGCGCTCCTGAACGAGCGTCGCCGCGGGCGCCGCGAGCAGCAGTTGCAGAGCGGCAGACAGCGCAGACGTCGAATCCGCGCGCGACGCAGAAAAACTGCCCGCAGGTCCATCGCCCTTGGATGTCTCGGAGCCCAGCGCACGCATCGTGTCTTCCTCTACGCATGCACCACTCAGCTCGAACCAAAACAGAGCCAAGCTCCGCCGCACAGCCTCCAGAGTGCGCAGCACGCGGCCTGCGGAGGCTGACAGACAGGTGGAGGGTGAAGAAGCCGCGACAGCGAACGAAGCGGAAGACGAGAAAGAAGAGAACGAAATGGGCTCCGGAGAAGCCGCGGGCACCGCAGACGAGGGAGTTGAGAAAGCAGAAGACGAGCCTTTCGACGCTCGGTGCTGGAGACTAAGTAGTGACGCGGAGAAGTCCGCCTCAGCCTTCGTCCAGCCGAGAAGGAAAGGCCGCAGCGCCAAGAGGAAACATGGCGCAGAAAGCGGAGAAAAAGACGACAACCTGTCACCCGCGGCAAGCGCCGCAGATGCCGAGGAGGCGAAGGCCTCGACCCTGAAGGCACACGAGCCCAACGCAGCGCTCGAAACAGTTTCAGAGACCCGCGCAGACGACTCTGCGGAAAAGACAGAGAATTCCTGATAGAGTCGAAGCGAGATAGCAGAAGAACACGGTGAAAGGGGGAACATCAATAAATGGAGGCAGGGAGAAGTATGCGAAGAGGCGCGTGGGAAACTGAGAGAGACAGGCGCTGACAGGGTCAAGTCGAAGCACAAGGCGCTAGATGTGAGCAGCGGTCGAGTAGAGTCGGATGAGCAGATGAAACAGGCAGAGAGCGCGAGACCCCTGCAAACATGTGTTTAGCTGCACACCAACGACGTGTGATCACCTGCTTACGTGGGTCGAGTGTGGGACGCCGAAACGGAGTTTTGACTCACGACGTACAGATGGACGCGCGAAAGCGCACTTTCACTCACGGGATTAAGGCATGGATGTTTGTATTTCCTCGAAACGATGCTTGCGCGAGAGACTCAACGCACACCTACACAGCCCGGACGATTAAGAAGTGCATGCAAACAGAGAAAACCGAGACAAAGGGCTTTTGCTAACACCTTCGATGCGCCGAGAAACGCTACTAGGCGCACAGGCCCACAAAAACGAACCGGAGGGTGAAAACGCTGACTGTTCAATTTTTTAGGGTTTAGGGTTGCCCAAACAAGGGTGTCTCTATCCACAGCTAGACTTCTTTGCACTCTCAGAAACACTCGGGGGGACCCACCAGGTCAGTAGCAAAGGAAGCAGAGCTCCCTCGTGGGCGAACGTCGTCTCTAGGAGGGTCGCGAGCCGCCTGTGAGTCTCTTCAATAGCGGCGCTTTGCTGCTCCGCGACAGCTGCTTCAAAAACCGTCTCTGCGACGCCTTCTAGGCTCGCTAGGCGCGTCGCGTTCTCTTCGCTTCCTCCCGCCGCCGCCTTTCCCCCGTCCCTGTCGCCGCCTTCTCGCTCGCCGTCGGCCTTCGCGCCCGAGGCGGCGCCGCGCGACTCCCCAGGAGCGCCTTCTTCGAGTGCAGAGACGCGCGACGAGCTGCGGACGCCCGTCGGGGAGTCGACCTGAAGAGAAGAAGAGGCGGATGAAGAATGGAAAGAAGAACGCCAGGGAAGGAGCGACCGATCGGCATCCTCGTTTCCCCCCTCTTCTCTGACGGCTAGGTCAGACGCGGAAAAGGCGACTGCGCGGCTCAGGCGCTGAAGCAGCCTCTCGCGCGCGTGATTCAACGAGCTCGTCGCGCCGAGTGCGAGGCGAAACAAACCTAGAGAAGAACGCAGGAGCGCGTCCGCAACCTGCCTCGATAGCGAGAAGGCGTCGGCAAAGCAGAAAAGCGGAGAGAACGCCGCGAAAAAAACGACGGCCTCGTCCTCGTTCGGAGATCGAGTCAGCCGCTGAGCCCCGACGGCCTGCGCAGCCTCGAAGATTCGCTGCTCCGCGTCTATGGCGCGTGGCGCATCTTCTGCTTCTCTCTCGAATCGGCTCTCCGCGCTCGTCGCGCGCGGCAGCCACAACGAACGCCCCCCCTCGGGACTTGCCTCTCCCTCCTCGTCGTCTGCGATCCCTCCCTCGCGCTGTCTGTCGACGGGCGCCAGCCGCGGCGCGGCGGAGGGGACTACCCGGTCTTCCGCGGCCTGCAGAGCAGTCAGCGCAAGCCTCCACAGCTCTCCCATGGCCAGTGTGTCTCTCTCGGCAGGCTCCAGCGCGTCTAGCGCCTCGAGGTCCTCGGCGCTCGCGCGCGCGCCTGCCTCAGGCACTTCCGCCCCTCCTCCAGGCGCCTTCGCAGCAACAGGCAAGGCGCGGGAGTACGAGGCGGCGCCCGGCGCCAGGTCTGCCCCCTCTGCGCCTCCGGCGCCGTCGCCCATCTGAACAGCCAGAAGGACAGTCTCCTCGACAGCCACGTCGAGCAACTCGCCAGCAGAGAGGCCCGCGTCCCCCTCGCCGCCCTCGCCGGGCTCATCCCAGCCGGCCTCGTCGTCTTCGTCCTCCTCATCGTCTTCAGACTCCGGGCGCCGCTCTCGCGTGTCGCTGGCCTCCTGCATCTTCGCCACTGCTGCCGCCTCGGCTCTCCGCGCCGCTGGGCGCTCTTCGCCCGCGAGGCTTTGGAAGCCGCGGCTACGCTCGGCTTCGAGCCGCGCCGCCTCCAGGCTGCGGCCCGCCGCAAGCGCTCCACATGCCATTCCAAAGGCGCTGGCGATGTTCACTTTCTTCTGAAACGAGTAGACGTACAGCGCGTCAGTGTCGAGGAAGAGGCGCACGAGACGCCGTGCCGCGTCGCCCAGCAAGCTCCACTGGCGCTGCACTGCCCTCAGCACTTGCCGCTCTCTGCGCCTCGCCGAGTCCCTCACCCCTCCTGCGTCTCCGCCTCCGCGGCTCTCCCGCGGTCGCTTGACGCCTCTCGCCTGACTAGCGCCGTCGCCTCCACTCGCGGGCTGCCCCTCAGGGGGACCGTTCCGTCGCGCCTCGAGGAGCGGAAGAAGGAATCCGCATATAAGCCGGGCCGCCGCGAGCACCAGCGGAGGCGCGTGCTTGGCCAGCAGCCCCGAAAGCACCAGAGAGAGCCTCGGTCTCCTCGCAGGCGGCCGCGGCCGCGCCGGCGCGGAGGGCACGCCCTCGCCCGGGGCGGCTGAGGGAGGCAGGTCGACTGCTCCGAGAAGCGCACGTGAGACGTGCAGAAGACATCGGGCGCCCTCGAACCCGACAGAAACTGCGGACGCGTCGCTCACGCCGCACAGGTACCAAGGCCGGAACACAAGCGATGACGAAGAAGAAGAACAAGCAGAAAGATCAGAAAAAACAGAGTGAGACGGAGGCAGCCCCGAGGGAGACGCAGAGAGGCTGCTTGGGGTCCCAGGGAAGCGAGGCGGAGAGCGGAGTTCAGACGAACGTGAAGAAGCGGCGAGATGGAAAGATGACGACAGAGAGGGCTGCAAGAGGAGAACGAGGAGGCGCCCGAAAACGCTGCAGCGTTTGAGCGTGTCTGCCGTTTCCTCTTGGTCGAGGGCGAGGCTGGCGAATCTGTTGAAGCTGAGAAGGAACGCGCGAGACTCGAACACGAGCCTTCTGAACACGCTGTGAAGGAGCCTCTGCATGCGTCGTCGGCACGCGTCGCGGTCGCCCTCTGAGAGGCCGGCGAAGGCTAAAAACGGGTCCGATTCCTCTCCCTCCTCCTCCACCCCATGCTCTTCGCGCGTCGCGCGCTCTACTCGCTCGAGTTTCGCCTGCCTCTTGCGCGGCGGAGACGCGGCCGCGAGACCGAGCCCAGTCTGGCGCGCGAAGAGCGTGGCGAACGCGTAGGGGCGGAAGGCGAAGAGAAGGAGGACCTTCACAACCGCCTCCAGGGCTGCGGCGCCGACTGCGCGCAGGCGAGGATTTCCGCTCTCTGTTGCAACGGACAGCAGACTCTCCACGACGCTGAAGCTCCTCCCTGGGGCCTGTTCGCCGAACGCGTCGTCGTCCTCATCTGCCGCGCCGAAGGAGAGAGGCACATCTGAGTCTGCAAGCGTGAGGCGTGGGAGAGGCTCAGGCGGGCGTACATCAAGCGCCAGCGGGTCGCCTTCGCGCGCGGAGTTTGTTTTCTTCCGCAGCTTCTCCCCGACCTCCTCGGCGAAAAGACGCTCTCGCGAGGCCTCGCCCAAGGAGACGTCGGTCGCCAGGCTTTCAGCGAACAGCGCCGCGTGCGCCTGAAGCAGCCGCAGCGCCGCGAGCTGCAGCCGCATACTCACGGCTTCGGCCCCGCGCGGCTGAGAGGCCAACACGCGAGGCAGAGGGCAAGGCGGGTTTTGGGTCCGTCGCGTCTCTCCGTGCCCTCCCAGGAACTCACTCTCGCCTGTCGCAGACGGGGCTGGCGCCTGCACCCTTTGCCTCTTCCCTGCAGAGCCGCGGTCCGCCTCTCTCGCGTCGTGGAGCGGATCGCCCGCGAGGCGCGACGCTGGAGTGACCAGCACCACAAGGGCAGCGTAGAGGGAGAGCCGAAGCGGGCGCGCAAGCGAGAAGAAGGCGGTGGCATGTCTCTTGAGGAAGAAACGCAGCGCCTCGAGGGACGCCTGTAGAGGCGATTCCTCAAGTTTCTGTGCCGCCGGAGCGCCCTCGGCGGCTGCCCCCTCCCGCTGCTGCAGCGCGTGGACAAGCAGACGAAGGATCTCCGTCCTCCGCGTCGGATGGCGGCTGAAAAAGGATGGAAACAGGTAGGACAGGACGCCTACGCGCACAGAGGAAAAACGCGGGAAACATGTGCAACGAGGAGAATGAAGCGACCGAGGCAGAGCAGACCGCGAAGAGCAGAAACGAGGCTAAAGAAACTCGAAATGGCGAAATCGTGTCGAGATTCACGCTATGAAGTTCCGCTTCTGATGTCGGCAGCGCCAGCGAAGGCCAAGCAACAGGCAAAAGACGGAGCGACGGCGTCATGCAGCGCAGAATCGCAACACAAGAAAATCAGATGCGCAGCTGGAAATCGAAGCGAAGAGCCCATGCCAGTTTTAGACGTCTCACCAAGGAGAAGAAGAGCAGCGCCTCTCGTGGATGCGCCGAGAATCTTCCTTCTTTCTAGAAGATCGGCCGCGACGTGCTCCAGCAGCACTGACAAGTCAATCTGCGCTTCGATCTCCCTTGCAGCGCGCTCTCTTCCCCGAGGCAGATCTCCGCTTTCGTCGGTGTTGTCGGCCTCCTCGTCGTCATCGTCTTGTTCTCGCAGCGCCTCGCGGGCCGCCGGATGCCGCGCGGATTCGCTGCTGAGGCTGCTACCCTTTCGAGGCTGCGCAGGCAGGAGCAGGCCGCCGCCGTCGGGGTTGGGAGTCGTAGAAAACGAAACCGGATAAGAAGCCGAGGAGGCGGAGGGAGGAACCGGAGAGGGCGCTGAAGCGCGAGCGACGACCGCAGCAAACAGCGCGTCCTTCAGAAGCACGAGGGCCTCTCGCTTCGCGTGCTGGGACGGATCTACGCGGAAGAGATGCAGGCAGGAACGCTGCGAAGACGAGAGAAAAACAGTCTCGCACACGAAGGGACTGGTCATCCAGCGTCCACCTATGATATGTTTTTCACATAGTCTGTTTACTAAATCATTTGAAAAGAACTAGTGTACACGAACAAAGGGGCTCGTGCACGCTCAGAGGTATACACACAGAGACGCGTCCCGTGTGACGAAGGCACACACGCAGATTTAAGAACGCTCACAGAGACCGCCACACTTGCACTCACAAAATCAAGGCAATCACAGACACATAAACGAAATATATATCTGTAATGTATATATATATATATATATATAAATATTTATAATCACTTGCAGCGACGTCGGATTTCATTTTCGCAGTCCTGACTTGGATGCGGGCGACGGCGCTGAGGTGTATGTACACCCCACCGAAGGTAGCGACGACGCGCTGACAGAGCTCGAGGGCCTTTCTTTTCAGCGTTGGAAACAGGGGGGGTTCCTGTTGGAGCGCCGTCGCACTGACAACGCCGAGTAGCCCGCCGTTTTCCAGGCTGTCGCTTGAAGGTTTGTGTCGCCACAGAGGCGCCCTGCCCTCCTTGCGTTTTACCGCGTCTATATCCTCCTCAGTTGCCTCTGCTGCGCTCTCCTCCGCGCCGCCGAAGAGCACCTGGAAGACCGCGAATCGAGTCGCTTCGGAGAGGTCTGCAGCATCTTCCTCTACCGCCCTGAGGCACGCCGAGAGCGTGCGCTGGAGGCGCTCGAGCATCCCTTGCGGATCAAGCGCGGAAGACGCGGAGGAAAGCGAGGCGATGTCGCGAGCGAGAGGAGCCCGAACCAGAGGACCAGAAGAAAGCGAAGGACGGAAGGAACCGGGGTGCTGGGGAAGGACCAGGGAGACGAACAGGCGCCGCGCCTCCTCGACGCGCGAGGGCAGCGCCACGCCCAGCGCTTCCACCGCCATGAGGCTGGAAGACACTTTCTCTCAACAGAGAAGGTCAGCGCGAGCGTCAGGAGAGACACAAATGCAAGCAGAAGGGTCCCATCCGCGCAGCTATCGTCGAGAGGAGTCGAGGAAGAAGTTGAAAACGGTGCGCGCCTCTGGCCCTTCCAAAAGAGGAGCGTCCCGGAATCGCTGCCTTGCTCTCTGCGCCTCCACGTGGCTTGCCCCCTCTTCACGTTCCTGCCGTCATCTCAATCGCGCCTCTCTTCTCTCTCTTCTCTCTTGGGTGTTTTGCGTCACACGCGTCTCTTCTCGAGCTTGTTGCAGCCTCCTGGGAATGTCGCGTTCTCTTCCAACTTCGCCTTTCTTCCACTGCTGCGCACAGTGTATATTCCGCGTTCGCTGTGTGCGTTCAGGTCGCCTCTTGGATCTCCTCCTGAGGCGCTTTCTCTCTTCATCACAGGCTTTGTCGCTGCGCATCTTGAGCCCGCCTTTAGTTGCGTTCCCTCTCAGTAGGTGCTTTCACGCGCCTTCAGCTTCCTTTCAAGAGTCCTTTCTCTCCTCTCTCTCTCACTCCTTCCTGGGGTCGCGAGGAACGCGTGTTTTGTTTCTTGTCTTTGAGCCGCCTTCCGCGGGGGCGAAGCAAAGGCGCACAGCGCTGGGTGTATTGACCAGAGAAAAAGACAAATGAAGCGTTTTTTGTCGCGCATTGACAAGAGCAGGGACCCGAGACGTGTCTCTGCGAAAATCCGGGTTTTCTGCGTCTCCGCGAGCGGGAAATCGGGTGTACATACATCAGAGGAAGACCCACGCGCGGCGCGCGTTCGCCCGCCTCAAGACGTGTAAGAACCTGTTGAGGCTTGCCAAGAACAGATACATGCGTTTTTTCAGGGGGCTTTGATGCGAGAAAGCAGGCTCGCTCGCCTCCGAGGGACAAATGAAACAAAGAAGGCGGTGTGTGTGGTGGGAAAGCGGCTTTTTCCCGTTTTCAGCTCGTTTGGCTGCTGAGAAAATGCTTGTCTTTCCGCGGATGCGTCCGCTAACAGGTCGCCGCTCAAGCGAGGAAGAAAAGGCAGCCCGACTGCATGCCGTGTCCTGCTCTTCCTTGCTTGCTTCTGAGACTAGCGCCCGCCAGAGCAAGCAGGTGTTTTCTTCTTTCTTGGAGGAGACTCTTCGCGAGAAGAGAATCGACTCTGCGGACTTTTCGCCTTTTTCGTTCTCTAGTGCGCGAGGCGCGGGTCTCCGGTTTTCACCCCTCGGCGCCTGTTGTCGCAGTGAGGGGACACAGCAGAAGGTCTTCTCATGCAATTTTATTTTCTCTTTTCATGGCGTTTTTCGCAGTTTTTCCTTTCACAGTTGGGATGGAAGAGGCGGCAGAGTGACAACCAGAGGGCGTTCGTCCCTCGCGAGTGCCGATTTCGGCTCTTCTTCGTCCTCTCGGGCTGCGCTTTCTGACGCGGATCTTTTCTTTTCCTTCTTTGACTTCTTCGGGCGGTTACCCCCCTTCCTTGCCTGCGAATTCGCGTCAGGTTTCATGCCGACTTGCGTCTCTCTTCGTTCTTCTGCGCAGAACCCTTTGTCTCCTTTGCTGCGCGGTGAACCTTTCGCAGGCAGCGGCTTCGTGGTCGTCTGTGACCGCCTCTTCCTCCTCTTCTCTGACTGTCGCTGGTTCCGTCTCGGCTGGTCGCCTCTTCTGGATTCTATGGATTTAGCGGCGCCTTCCATCGCCTTTGCTGACTCGCAGCCGGTCCCCTGCCGTCTACGCTGTATCCGCGACTCGCGCTGACTCGCATCTCTTCTCCTTCTGTCTGGTCCCCTGTCCTTTGGTTTCCGCACTCTCTCTCCCTTGCTCTCTGCCTCTTTCTTCCTCTCTCTGAGGTTTGCCCTCCCTGGTTGTCTCTGGCAGCACCGTTTTGCTTCGCTTTCCTGTTTCGCTTCTTCCGCAGTCTGTCCGGGTCGCGCCGAGTCTTCTTCTCCGTCCCTCCGATATTTTTCTCTTAAAGGCGCGCGTTTCCAAGATGGCGAATCGCACGGACCCGCTGGCGCGGCAGGTTCACGGCTGCAATCCGCAGACGCTGATGTCTCGCATCGTGCGGCGGAAGATCTACGAGAGTGCGTACTGGAAGGAGCAGTGCTTCGCGCTCACGGCGGAGACGGTCCTGGACCCCTGCGTGGCGCTGACTTACGTGGGGGGGACGTATGGCGGCAAGCGGCAGCCTGCACCGTTTCTCTGTTTGGTGCTGAAGTTGCTGCAGATTCAACCGGAAGAGGAGGTGGTGCTCGAGTTCATCAAGCAGGAGCAGTTCAAGTACTTGCGCGCAGTCGGCGCCTTCTACTTCCGCCTCGTGGGGCGGGCGCACGAGGTCTACACGCACCTCGAGCCGCTGCTCGCGGACTACCGCAAGCTGCGCATGCGGCAGCCCGACGGCCGCTACACACTGATGTGCATGGACGAGTTCGTTGACAGCTGTCTGCGCAACACTAACTTTCTCGACGTGGATCTTCCCGCGCTGCCGAAGCGCGAAGTCCTTGAGAACGAAGGCGAGCTCCCGCCGACGCGCCTGACTGCGCTAGAGCACGACGTGGAGGTCTACGCCTCAGCCGGCGTCGCGCCCTCGGGGAAGACGCTCTCGGAGCGCGACCAGCAGCTCTGGCTGCTGCAGAAGGAGAAGCTGCGCGAAGAGCAAAAGAAGCTCCAGCGACACGTGCTGCAGCAACGCATGCGCCACCAGCAGCAGGAGCAGGAGCAGCTGCTCATGCAGCAGGTCCGCGAGCTCGAAATCGAGAACGGCGGCGACCGCGCCGAGCCGGAGAAGAAGGAGGAAGCGGACGGCTGGTGGCGGGAGAAGAAGGAGAAGAACGAGCGCTCGCGCGATGAGAGAGACAGAGAGAGGGCAAAGAAGCGCGAGGAACGAGAAGACGAAGAACGCGAGAGGCTCGGCAACACGCATGCGGCGGGAGACCGCCCCACGAGCCGGTACGCCGAGGACCGGGCGCGCGGCCGCGGCCGCGGAGGCAGCCGCAGTCCGACCCCGGTGATCAAGAGAGAGAAAGACGAGCGCAGAGGCGACGACGATGAGCGCAGGCGACGGCGGAGACGCGAGGAAGAAGAAGAGGTGGAGCGACGGAGGCGACGGCGCGACGAGGAGGAAGAAGACGACCGCCACCGCCGCAGAGAGCGGTGGCGCCGCGAGGACGAAGAAGAAGAACGGCGGCGGAGACGGCGAGATGAAGACGGAGACCGACGCCGCAGAGACAGAAAAGACCAAGAAGAGGCAGATCGACACGGGGACAACTACGCGCGGTCGCGGCGGCAGTATGACGAGTTCGACGCAGACCGGAGGCGACACAGAGGCGGCGGAGGCAGAGGCCGCGAAGAGGAGGACGAGGACCAGCGGGCGAGGCAGGGCAAACTCGATAGGAAAGACGAGCCGCGCGACTACGACGACGAAGGGCGAAGACGGCGGCAGCGAGGCCACGAGGCGGCGGGCGGTGCGCGGAGCGAGCGCGACGAGAAGAAGCCGAAAAGAGAGGGAGACACCGAGAGAGAGAGAGACAGAGCCAAGGGGCCTGCCTTCAGCTACGGATCGAAGACCGATGACAGAAAGAAGGGCAAAGATGACTCCCTTTCCGTCCAAGAGTGGGACACTCTGCGGGCGCAACTCGGACTCAAACCACTCAAAAAATAAAGAAAAGGCCAAAATACCGCCACACGCCTCGAGAAACAGCAAACGGTGCTCTCGCAATCCATCGTCGTCTCTATCTACTCATCTCGGAGCCCGCTCGGCCTTCCCGCGCCGAAGAATCCACGCGCATATACACATATATGTGTACATATATATATGCATATATGTACATATATATGCGTATATGCGTACATATATGTATGCATATGTACGTATATATATATATATATATATATATACGTGCATATATATATACATGTATGCATATATATATATGTCTGTCTCTGTAGTTATTTGCTAAGAGAGAGGAAGTTTCCGATCTCGTGCTGCCTCGTCTAGTCTAGTTTGCTCTGTCTTTTCTCTCTGTCCTTCTAGAGGGGACTTCGAGAGCGAGTTTCGTCTCGGCGGCTGCGCGCGTGTCTCTCTGTGCTATCCCGACCTATAACCTATCTTGTCTTCTCTCATCAACACAGAGTTGAGAATGGATGCGAGGGCGGTCTGTGGACGAGAGGAACGGTGTGCGGAAGAAAAAAGACACAGAGGAGCGGCGATCTCGAATTCACTGGAGCCCGCCATGTCGGCGCAAACACTCGAGAGAATGTTTTTTCGACTGCATATTTCTCGTTTCTTCGTCTGATATTCTTATTTCTTGGAGTATTTCTTTGCACTTTGCGCTGTGCGTCTCTTCTCTCTGTTTTCGACAGCGGTTCGCGTCAGTTTTGTTTTCCTTTTCAAATACTCGCCCTCAGTCCCCTCCCCTCCCCCCGCGGTTGTTTTGTTTCGCCTCCTTTCTTCTGTATCTCCGTCTGTTTGCGCCATGTCTGGCTGCACTTTCTCGGCGCATCAAGCAGACTCAACAACTGTCAACGTTTTTCGAAAGCCAAAGCTACTAGAACGCCTCGAGTCGGCAGGATGCATCCATTCAGATCTGTTCTGCGCGGCGTGCAGCGTCGAAAGTGACTCTCGTGGACGCGGTTTGAACACGATGCGGCGACAGGAGCCATCTCGGCTAGTGGAAACAGAAGTGTAGGCTTTGTGGGCTGCGAGTCAGCTTTTTCGTCTACTCAAACTCGCCTCCAGGCGACTTCCTCTTGCGCGCGGGATAGTCCCGCCTCACCACATGACGCTCTTTGCTCAAACGAACGACCCGTGTGGGATTCGTGGTAGATCTGAGAAACTCCTCAGCACTAGGCTGCTTCATGCGCGCGGAATACACCTGAATTCCGCTGCAACGGGGAGAGGGAGGGAGCGCCGAAGTCGAGTACCAGGAGAAATCCGGCTGATAAAGATTGACGGCGTGTTAGAGACGGAAACCGAGAGAAAAGGTCGTTCCCGCAAGCGGCGGCGAACTGCAGCGGGAGTCGGCGCACGGTGCGTTACGAAGCACTGTGAAGTGAAGGCTGCCGCTCTGTTTTCTCTGCGATTCTGGCGCAGCCCGCCTGTGCCTTCCGGGGGGGTGTGTCTGCGTCTGTGTTGTGTGAGAGGGAAGGGCGGTTTCTCCGGAGCGCCAGACAGGCTTTCGAAACGAGGTTTTCGACATCAAAGATCTTTTCGCGAGTCGGCAGACAGGCAATATACATTTAAAGATAATTATGCGTGTATTATATACACTTCCTAGACCCGCTGCGACTGCGGGGTCAACGAACTCAAAAAAACGCATCGCGGTTCTTCGCTTTCCTAAGGCAAGAGGGACAGAGTGACGCCTGTCGAGTCCTGCGCCGCTTCATCGGGGCAACACCAAAAACATGACTGGTATGAACTGCAAGAGTTTCCATAAATGCCTCCAGGCCAGTGTACGTTCAGCGGACGACAGAGGCGTGTTCAGGTGCTTGTAGACTCACTATGCATAGATGCGGGGGGAAATGGCCTTTCTGGTTCGTTTCTTCGAGGGCACTCAGCCCGACCTGGACTCAAGCTCCTCACGCTGTCTCAGCTGTCGCTGCTTCTGCACGTCCGAAATGCCCTTCTACAAGCGGAAGTGAATCACAGCTGCCTTGCGGCAGAGCCCAGCGGAATCGCTGCGTCTCGTTTTCTGTTCGCCCCTTAACTCCGACAGATGCTGCGCACGCGCCAGCTGAGCCGCTGAGTTTGGAGACGTGCGTTTGATCCTCCAGCCTGCGCGGAAGTGCGTTGTCCGCCGCTGCTGCTCAGGCCTGCAGACGCATGTGTCTGCTTCAGGTCCACGACTCCAAAGTGATACGCATGTAGGCAGTGGCCGGTCTCTCTGTCTCTCTCGGGGTACTAATGAAGAGGAGAGAGCGAAACTGCGTGAGGCGACAGGACGTCAGCTATACAAGCGCGCAGACGTTTCGCTCGGCCTAAATACGCACCGAAGCAAAGAGGCGTTCGAGTGCATGGGAACGACCTGAAAAGCGGCAGGGCAAAGAGAAATTGACAGCAAGAAAAGGAGAACATTGCGACGTTGGGGAGAGAATCTGGTCTAAACAGATTTGAAATGGAGGCGCGCGCCAATCAAGCAGCATGGAGAGAGATATAGAAGTAGATAAACTGCTGCAAACGCACTTATATGTAGACAAGTAGATGCCAGTATGTGGATTTGTAGACGCCCTTTTGCCCAGTGAGGGTGCTTCCTTATCACTTGGACAATCGCCTGCCTGCAGGGGTTTCACCGTTTCCCCAGATGCGGTACGTACCGAAGCTAAACCTGTGATGCTGAGTTGTTGGCTACCCCCTACTTCGTCTTGACTTTCCACACTGCGGCAAACAGGCACTTGAACTCCAACAGACCGCCAGCCTCAAATCTCTAGTTCGCGCCTGCTCGCGAGCTGTCGGCCGTCTATACGCACCTCTCCCGTCGCAGAGCTCCATCCTTTCCAGGGGAGAAGGAACGCCAGGTCTTGTGTCGTTGCGGACGCGAAAGTCAGAGGTGTCTTCTTCCTCTGCTTTTCGGCATGCGCCAAGGCGCCCCAGGCGCTCGGTTCGAGGGCACGCGCACGCGCCGCTTCGCGCGTGGAAAGAGGCAGGCAAGCGGCTGCGGCCGCCGTCTCCAGTGCTTCCTTTCAAAGAAAAAAAAACGCCGTGACAAGAAACAGTACACACTTTACAGTGGCACACAGTCCATAGTTCATGTGCGCACAAACGGTGACGCAGATTCCATTGTGCGTATAAGATATAAGCAAGTAAATGTGTCTGTATGCGTGTGTGCGTAAGCGGTTTCCTGCCTGCATCCCACATTCGTCTGCCCTACAGAAGAAGCGAGACGCTGTCCGGGTTCTCCTACTGCTATGACGCTCGTGCGCCATCCGGTATTCATATATACATGTGTCGATAAGGGTACACATACATTCATATATATATGTTCGCCTGCATCCGTGTAAGTATATGTATATATGTGGATGTGTATGTCATATCGTAGAACCCATTCGCAGGCGTGGGTGGAAGAGGTGTCTTTGTCAACACTCCTGGTTCTGTGTGGCATCAGAAGCGAGAGCATGTGCTTCTGCTTCCAGCTGCGCCTCTCCACGCACTGGCCAGTAGGCGGGTGCCAGGAAGTCGATGGACGCGAGATCGACGCAGACGTCCTGCGCGTTTTCGCCGCCAGCAGGGTCTTCGCCAGAGGTCCAAACAGGCTCTAGAAGCTGAAACCCCGTCACAGGGCGTTTACGGCAGGCGGCGGAGAAAAGCGTGCAGAATCGCTGTGTCTGCTCGGGCCTGTCTCCGCGCTGTACAGACGCCTTGGCCCCGCGGCACATGGAGCCGATTTCTGCGAGTGAATCCCTCCGGTTTTGCTTCGCGAGACGCGAGGGAGGCGCTCCTATATAGAGTACAAAGCGTGACAGACGAGCGAACCCAGGCGACAACCCAGTGGGGTGTGAGGCGTTGAGACTCCAGTGAAATTTTTGAGTCTCGGGTTTCGATATCTACTAGTGCCGCGGTCGAAAGCCTAACTCACCTTCAGGCCCCCGCTCGACTGATCTGCGCGGCGAGCGCGGCAAAGAGAGCATCATCGGCGCAGAGGCAGGAGTCTCGAGTTCCTCTGAGTCGTTCCCGCTGCTCAAACATACGTCATCCCACAAAGGAAGAATTTCAGAGCTTGCTAGAATCCAGCATATGTACCTACACACAAAAATATATATCTATATGTATGCATATGTGGGTGTGTCTGGGTTTAGGCAGTGGATGATAGGCTTTCGTATTCAGTAGCGGGAGGTAGAAGGAGAGAGGGCGGGTTTCTTTCACGCTGACGAGAGGGTGGGGATATACCAGACATAAAACAATCGTGACACGAAAAGAGTGCCATTGGCTCCAACTGCGAAATTATATTTTTGCGTAGCGGAGGAAGGTATTCCTGAAAAAATGCATAGCTTCATGGATAGACTTCGCGCTGCGCCTGCATGGTTTCATACACGCCTCACGCGTCAGCTGTTTCCCTCGCGCGCCAGTTCGAGCTTGATCCTTTTTTCGCTCACGGCGGTTTCATAATCTGCGCTTCGTCTTTCGGCGGAAACGCAGAAGAGAACGACGACGCCAGGGAACACGCAGACGAGGGGTGCGCCGCGGCAGCGGGCGATCCGGCGGGCGACACGAAGGAAGAAGGCCCTGGCAGTGACTGCTCGCGGCGAGCCGCCGCTTGTTTTCTAAACATTTTCATTCGCTCCTCGCCTCTCCGCAGGCGGTAGCGGAGATCCGCCGCGCGGCGCTCTTCGTCTTCTCGTTCTACGAGGCGCCCGTACCAGCTCCCGAACCTGCTTAGTCCACCCACAGACGAGGGGGCGATGGAGTCGAGGGCGCGAAGGCCTCTTTAGACGCCCGTTCGCCAAGAATCAATCCGGAACAAGCGAGAAACCCCGCGACGCAAGCGAGGAGTCCGGACGCGCTAAACACAAGAGGAGGCGCCCGGCAGTCGAATGGCGACAGAGGCCTCTCCCGGCTGGGCGCGCGGCCGACCAGAAAAGGTGCGGATTCGCAAGAGGAGCTGCACATGAGGAAGGGCAGCCTTTACGTCGAGTGAGAGAGGCGGATTCGAGTTCTGAGGGCGCATTAACACCCGAGCCTGGGAAGCGAGATCGAACGCGTGCAGAGAGCAAACAGCGCGAGGGGCGAGCGAAGAGATGATTACTTCTGGGAACTTACTGGTCGCTGAGGCTGCAAAGAAGCGCCGCAGACAGAGAGACAACAGAGCCGCCTCAGGTGGTTCCACGCATGTGAGTTCATTCGTGGGTACGCGTGATGCGCAGACAGAGCCTGCTGCCTCTCAAATCAGATGTTGACAACACTGGCAACTGAGAGGGAGAGAGGCTTAGGAAGTATATTCCAGTGATTGACTTGAAATCGTCGCGCATGAGAAGCAGAGGCGAGTCCCATTCCAGAGGGAGAAGTGTGTGACTGGAGCTGTGCTTCAGTTCGTCGTCGTCGCGCGTGCGTGTGTCACTTAGGGCTTCGTTGCTCTCGTGTGTCTCGTCCTGAGGCGCGCCGCTTATAAAAGTAGAAACAGGAATCTCTCCCCCCCTCAAATGGAGCCTTCTGTGCGTTCCTTCTACGCTTTACTCAGCCGAGACCTCTTCTGTGTAGTCTCTTGCGTGCACCGGGGGATGGGTACGAACACCGGCGCAGTAGTGCTTGTGTGTCCAGACCTGGCGACGTGCGGCAGAAAACTCTGCGCATCTGTAGGTGTGTCTTGTGTGTGCGCTCTATCGTGTGCCCTCGGCGGGGGTGCTGCAGGTGCGTGGCGGTATTCCTTGTTTTCTAGCTGCTGGCCTTCTGAACGCGCTGCTGAATTCTCTCTCTCTCCTCTTTCTTGCTGTGTATCGGTGTCCGCTCCACGATGCGCCGCCGATGTCGCTATGCATCCTCACGTGAGTTGCGCGTTTTTTGGCGCCAGTGACCCGCCGGTGCAGCTGGCGTGCCCGACGCGTCTATTTTCTGCGATTCGCAGCGAGGCGGCCGCGGCCTCCTCCTCGCGTCGCGTCCTCTTTTTTATCTTCGGGGCGCGCTTCCTTCTGGCTCCCTCGCGGCCGCTCTTCCCCACCTCGGCGTCGCCCGCGCCGCTCTCGGAGTCTGCGGACAGGAAATCCGCCTCTTCGCCGGCGCTCGCGTTCTCTTCCGGCGCCTCGCGGCCGCCCCGCCCCCTGCCGCCCCTCTCTCTCGGCCTGCGGGCGGAGGGCAGCCGCGAGTACCGGGCGCACGGGATGCTCCTAGCCCCCCCCGCGGCCGCAACGCCCTCGCTCTGTCTCTCGCCCTTCTCAGTCGCACTCTCCTCGGCGCTCTCGGAGGTGGTTTGGCGACCTGCCGACCCGCGCCCGCGCCCGAGACGAGGCGAGGGCGGGAAAGGAGGCGGCGTGCGGCCGCCGCTCGCCGCCCTGCGGTCTCCGTTCCCGCGCCTCGCCATTGCGCCGCGTGACTTCCCCACCGGCACGCCTCCGTCGCCTTCGGCTTGCCGCCCTCTCCGGCCTGGCGGTGGCGAGGCGCTGCGAGAGGCCTCCGCTCGCGCACTCGGCGACAGCGAGCGGGACGCGGGCTTGCGGCGAAGACTGCCGCCTCGTGGCGAGCGCGGACTTGGTCTCCGCTGTCTCTCCAACGCCCCTGGCCTCGCCTCGGCCTCGTCGCCCTTTCGCTTCCCGCCCCGCCGAGACGCCCCAGGCGGCGGAGGGGAGAAGGAGGAGAAAGAGGAGGCTGAGGCCGCGTTGCCGGGGGAAAGCGAACTCGCAAGTGCGGAAGGAGGGCTCTCTCCGGGTGTACGTACTCCGCGGCGCATCGAGGCGGAGCAGGGAGACGCAGAAGCGAGCGACGCTGTGTAGCTTCGCGAGGACGAGAAGAAAGCAGTTTCGGGGGGTTCTCCGAGGCCGCTGCCTCCTCCGTGGCCTTCTTCACGCGCATCAGACTTTGCAGAGAGAGAACGAAAAGAGGAGGAGGCGTGGAAAGCGCGGCTCTCCGCAGAACTCGAACGCAGTGGAAAGGGCGAGGGACTCCGGCGCTGGCTCGCGGCCGACACGGGTGTGCATGGCCCCCCCCCTAGCGGCGAGTTCGACACCGAGACTGAGAGAAACGGATTCAGAACGTCTGACGCGGAGGCCACAAAGCTGCAGTTGCTGCACGGACTCGCAAACACCTGCACCGCCGGTGAAAACAGGAACGCGGGCACCAGGACCGGCAGGGGCTGCAGACAAACGAGAGAAAACCGAGGCAAAGGAGGGAAGAAGATACTACACAGACACAGGAGGAGGACACCCACGAGGGACGAGGCTCCGCGGAGGAGGCATCCGATGTCGCCTGCCTTCGTGGACGAATTCGCGAGAAGACGATTTGCCTCGTGAGAATGCTGCGCCCTTTCCGTGTGACGCAACTCAGCGTGTTTGACGTAGTTAAGAAACGTCCATGAGCCGCACTGACAGACGAGTGTGTCGAGGGGCGGAGAAAAGGCGCTCATGGCGACAAGTCTGCCTGCAACAGTCTTCCTTGCATGTTTATGGGACACGCGAGAGCCGAAGGTGGCACAGTGACCCGTGAGCCTTGTCGTCTCCCACTCCAGCGGAGTAATGCTCCTCCTGTCTCCCAAGGCGCTTATATTAAATGTATGTATATGCTTCAAGTATTGATATATACTACTACACGTGTACAAACATGCATATGTATATTGTAGAAAGGGAGCAAGACTCGGCTTTTCTCGATGAGTCTATCCTGAAGCTGGGGAAGCATTTGCGCGGAGACGCGGAGCGGAGCGAGCGGCCTGCTCGCGTCTCACTTGGTTATCGAGTCTGTCAGGAAGGCCGAGCTGCCCCAGCTCGTGGCTCCCCCAGGCGTACACGAAGCCGCGCAGCGTCACAGCAATCGAGTAGAGGGAGCCCAACGCGATGCCCACGACCTGCTTCCCGCGCAGAAACTCCACGATCTGCGGCGAGAAAGGCAAGCGCGACGAGAGACGACGAATGCACGGGAGGAGGGCGGGGGGGAAGGGAAGATGGGATGGTCACGGAGGCCTTCTGGCGAGTCGGTGGCGGAGACAGCAGGAGGGAAAGCGTGCACAATTTTCTCGCGCGCGAGACTTGCGTACCAAGGGAGCGTCTTCTGTTGCAGGAATGAACGTGAAGCGCAATATCTGCCCCCGCGTTGACGCGAGCCCGGCAGGGCTTCTCAAGTTGTTCGAGGCCCGATAGAGGCCAGCAGACCGCACCACAGCCAAGGTTCTAGAACTTTTGTTTTAAGCTATCGCGACTGGCATGTCTCCGCTCGAAGTGTGTTTGAGGGCGCTACGAGTTAGGGTTGCCGTGTCTCTGGGCCGCCCAACTCCGCAGCTTCAGCCTGCGGCACGCTCCGTTTTTGTGTGTGCTGTCAGTTCTTTTGAGGCTTTCCGCCGCGATCCACAGGAGGATCGGCGGCGTGTATGTCTCTAGCTAACGCTGGTGCGCACCTGCGGCTTCACGGAGACGCTTTCGTACCCCTCCGAGAGCGAGTAGGCTGTGAGGATGGACTCCCGCGACTCTCCGCGGCGTCGCCAGCTCTCACAGTGCCCGGCCTTCGCCGCGTCCGATCGCCTCCCGGCAGCGCCAGGTGCCGCCCCTGCATGGGCGTGCGCGAGGCGCTTTGCCGCCCCCTCTGAGCGGTTCGCCTCCTCTGGATAGAAGGAGTTTCGGCTCTCGCCTCCCGCGCTGCTGCGTTGCGCCGCGGCGCTGGCCCCCGGCGCGCGACCCTTGGCAAGTGCAGGCGTCGTGTCCGCGCCGGCGCCCGCGGCCTTCCCGTGGACCCTCGCCGCGTCGGCGACCACCGAGGCTGCCGTGAAGGCCGCGGAGGGTTGCCAGTCTGCCAAGCCGAGCTGCCCGCAGCAGTTGCTTCCCCACATCCACACGCGCAGCGCCGAGTCGAGGGCCGCCGAGTGGCTGCCGCCCGCGCAGATGTACCGTGCAGGCGGCAGGGCTTTAATCCTGCGAGTGCGCAGAGGGGGCGGGAAAGCGGGAGGAAGAAAAAGGGCGAGGCGATTAGAGACCATGCACAGGCAACACTCGCGGTAGCGAGCAAGCGCTAGAGGGCGCTCAAGACGGGCAGTCAAGCAAAGCAGGAGAGGCGAGCAGCAGAAGGCCGAGGGTATCATATGAGGAAGAAAGGTGCCAAAGTCCGAGAAACGGGGACACGAGGAGGGACGCTGGACGCAGAGGGAGGAGAGGAGAGCGAGGAGCAGAGCAAGGAGACGAAGGAGACGCAGAGAAGAGCCCAGGGCCGCGCGAGAGAGAAAAAGCGACGCACGCAGACAACGGGCAATAAAGCCGAGGCGCGACTAGATCTAAACGATCTGGACGCATGCGTGAACACTTGCTAAAGTGCGAAGCGCAGCGCTGCTGGAATGAGGGCACTGTGACCGAAGGGATTTTTCTCCTCAAATCGCTCCAGAGGAGTCTCCACGACTTGGGGCCGCCTGTGCCTGCCCGATAGGCGTCGCAGTGACGAAGGGTAAGCGGCAAGTGCCGAAAGGTTCCATTCAGGAGTCTCTCTGATTCGAGGCGTGGCGCGACACGCCGAGGCCTGAACGATCTACGAGATGGCACTGAGGCGACCAAGAGCCTGACCACGGCTTCTGCGGCGGAAGCGTGCCGGCAGGTGTGTGTAGACTTCATCGGGGAGAGAAAACACGGCCTGCATCTTCACCTTATCTGTCTCACCGCTCAAAGGCACGGCGGCTGTGGGTGTCTCCGAGGCCCAGGCGCCCCTCGCCGCCCTCGCCAGTCGCGTACACGTGGCCGTCGTAGGTCAGAAGGAGGAGGTGGTTTTTTCCGCAGCTCGCCTGAGACGCAGTTGGTCGAGAGAAACGGCGACGCGACTTGCGTCAAAGATATCTGTATCTGTTCAAGAAGAAAAGTGTAGGGGCGTAGGAAACGTGCCGCCTCCTCCGCGAGCGTCTGGCGAGCGTCCGGGGCACACAGCGCGCAGTACGCACAAGTGCCGCTCCCTTCTGATGCGGCCTCTTCGAATATTTCCTGTTTACAACCGCTGACTGCGAGCTTTTTCGTCCATAAAAGGATAAGGAGGCTACAGCGCAATCCCGCGTATTTATGGGCCTCTCCCGCTACCCTCCCTCTCGCCGAGTCGGGCGATGAGGCGACGGGAGTATGTCTGGTCTCAGGAGGGCTGTCCACAAAACCGACAGTCCCTCCGTCTCCGGCAGCACTCAGGGCGCCGCGGGAGGCCTCGCACCTGCAGAAGCGGCGTTCTGACAAATTCAACTTTCTTCGGCTGCCAGACGTCCTCGGTGTGCCCGTGGCCCAGCTGACCGGCCGCGTTCGAGCCCCACGTGTAGAGACAGTCTCGCTCGTCTGCGGACACACATGTCTCCACGAGATGCGGACGCGAGGACGAACATCCATGGCTGGCGCGCACAGCGGGGTCTGCTCGCCAGACGGCGGCGGCTCAAGCAAGAGACAGCGCGGGCAGGCAGTCTATCAGCTCGCGGCAGGGAGGGAGGGAACGCACCAGGCGACGACGTGGAACGGTGAGAGCTCTCGAAATGCCGTAATGTGAGTATGCGTTTGCTCGAGGGGCGCTTTATAGTGAGCGCTTATTCTTGGATTTCCCACAGGTGAGGCGTGTCGGCCGTCAGGTCGCGCATGCGCGCCTCCCCGCCTAAGGTGGCGACTCAGGCAGGAGAGTCGGGCGGTGCGGACCCGCTACAGCACACGATACACAGCGCCTCGATATCGCACGCCTCGCGATCGCGCGCCTCGCGGGGAGTTCGAGCAGCCAAGGTCTCTCTGCGGCAGGATCGGGGTCTCCCGCTGACCTATGCAGGCGCTGAAGGCGGCGCCGACGCTGATGACGCGGACTTTGGGGACTCCGGTGATGAGCTGCGGCACGGAGTAGTTCGCGAGCAGCCCGCCTTTGCAGCGGAAGCTGAGGAGTGCGGCGGCGCCTTGCTTTCCGCGAGGCGAGTCAAGCAGGTCCGCAGGCCGCGGAATGCCGAGTCGCCCGTTCTCTGCTCAGCGACCGTCCCAGAAAAGACAAAAACGCGGACGAGAGCGAGCATGGAGTCGATAGCTCGTGTGCCGAAGGCGGCGCGCGTCGACTTCCGACGCAGCAGTGTGTTTGGCGCCACGAAACGTGCAATTCGCCCTGCGTGAAGTGACATCGGGGGGGAGGCACGGACTGCGGCACACGCAGCAGCGGATGAGTGCGTAGATCTCAACTCGTCAAAGTCCCCCCCACCACAGCGCTGGGGGTTTCTGTGGAGGGGGCTGTGCTGCTCCAGTGGGGAGTTATGAAACTGGCACTGAGGCCGGATCTGCGTCTCCGAAGCGAAGCCCAGAGGCACGGCTGCCTAGGGAAGACGTCGACACACGAACACCGAGAGGCTCAATAAGGCTTTTCTCCAGCACCGACCTGCCGCTGCGTGAGGCTACGCGCAGCCTCGCAGGCGACACACCACCCCCCCCTGCCTGAGGAGCGTTTGCATTTCGCTATCAGAGACAGCCCCGACATCTCGGAGCTCGTGTGAAGGCCCGTGACTGCGAGTTACGATTCCAGACGTGTGGAGTCTGCGACGCTGCCGCCCCCAGGGGAGGCACGGAGGACGTGGCTTGAAAGCCATGCACACTCGCTGCCTCGGCGGCGTCGATGCTTACGCGCGGCGCCAAACGCGTACATGTTGCCTTGCGAGGTCAAAATCAGCGTGTGCGCCTCTCCGCAGCCGACCTGGTGAGACAGAAGTCAATGCAGAGATGAGAAGCAGTGGGGCGTCGAATGCAAACAAGGCGGGGGGGAGATGAGGGCGCCACGCTTGTGCCGGCAGCTTTATAAGCCTGGGCATGTGCAGGCGAACAGCAGTTTTGTTTGCAAAGCCCCGAGGCGCATACGGGCGGCGTTGCCTCACGGGTGAGTTTTCAGTGTCTGTTTTGCGTCCGCAGCGCGTGCGTGCGGCTTCGCGCCTCCTCATATGCCGGGAGCAGCGTGCGCGCATCTTCCCCAGGCAGAAGGAACACCATCCGATACCCCTCTTTGCCTGTTTCGCGCCCTTTCGCGTTTACCTGCACAACGAATTCGCCCTCCAGAGCGGAGATGATTCGCGGCGTCGGTACGAGGACGAGGCCGCTTGCTCCCGCGCGCCCGCGAGGCGAGCCGGGGGCAAGCCCTGCGCCGAGGGCCTGAGCTTTTCGCGGCGAAGAAGGGTCGCCTGCGTCGCTTCGCCCCCCGAGGACGGGCGCCAGACTGCCTGTCCTTGTGACCGCCAGCGCCGAGGCTCGCCCCGCCGTCTGGACGCTCGCGCTGCGGCCGCTCGCAGAAAGTCTCCAGACTGTTCGAGTCTCGCCGCCGCGCGCCGCGCCCGCAGGGGTGAGCGGCAGCGCCAGCTGGCCTGCGCTGCCGTCGCCCCAGCCATACAGCGTGCCATCTTGCAGGACAGCACACGTGTGGCGGGCCCCACTCGAGATCTGTGGGACGGTCGTTTTCGCCGGAAGACCGCAGATCTGCAGACGCGCAGCGTCGCACACGCGAAGCGAGAGCAGTTCAGCCAGCCGGCTCAAGGCGAGGCCGCGTGCGCTCCACACATGCCTCGCCCAAGAAGCGAGAGGAGCGGATTCCACAGCTTTCAAGTTAGAGGAAGCAAGGGAGCACCGGCAGCCTCGGGACGCGCAGTGCCGCTGGTTTGAACGAGGAGAAGGACTCTAGTGTTGAATAAAGGCAAAAAAAAAACTGGAGATTGTACTGCCTCACCGCGACCCTCAGGACCGCCGTCCGTGGAGAAGCCAGCCTGCACTGCAATTTCTTTTCATGAAACAGGGGTGTTGCATGGAGCCTGGGGCTTTATTAAGAGTCACGATAGAGCGCCAGTCACACACACGTTGCGCGCGAGTCAGACCAACCGTAAGAGATAGCGGGCGCTGCACTCGAAAACCGTCATGGGCAGGCTGAGCATGTGGGTAGAGCGTTTAGGGTTTGCTGCCATCGCCAACCGCCAATTTGAGGCCCAGGTGTCCTGCTCGGTGTTTTCGAGTCTCTGGAGTCGTGGAGAGAAGCAAGCGTGGCAGGGACGCAGCGGCCACAGTGGGGAGAAGTTCGTCTCACTTTTTGCGGGTTCGTCTGACTTTTCTTGTTTGTGTTTTCGTGGGCCAGCTGGAAATGCAGATTCGTGCCAAACGACCTCAAAATCGCGCCGCTGGTTGGAACTAGGATGACGGTTAGGCGGAACGCAAACCCGTCGTAGGCCGGCGTCCGGCTCGTCACGTAGTGGAGGAGTTCTGTCTTGCTGCTGTCCTCCCCAGTGGAGTCCGCAACATCTCGATTCTTCCCGCTGTTCGCACAACAAAACGACGCCGAGCAAATGCATCTGCTGTTCGTGCGGCGGCTACATGCCATCGAGTAAACGTGAGAAAACAGCCTGCCCTTTCTCACACGCACGAACTCCGAGAAGCATCGCGACTGTAACGTAGAGTTTCCCTCAGCGGAGCTTTCCTCAGGGGAGCTTTCCTCAGCGGAGCTTTCCTCAAAATCCGCCAGATGTGACGGCATGCAGGTCATGCGACGTGGACTTCGGAAGAACTGTCGAAGCAGCTGTAGAAATTCTGTTGAAGTCCTTCGACGCGTGCAAACGCTGATATTTGCAACGTGCTGAAAACGTCACAAACAAGCTACCCCGTTGGAAGCGAATGTTTAGCGATGACTCCGTGCACCGAAGCGCGAGTTGTGTTGACCGCCACGAGATATGTGGGTGGTGTCACGGAAGAGTCTCTGGAGGTCAAATTGTTGAATGGCTAGCCTTCATGGTGTGCATCTGTAGAGCATGAGTGTGTTCATGTCAGAGTTTTCGATGGAACACGCACCCGACGACGACAATCCGTCTGGGCTGGTCGTAGTCTTCCGGCTTAATCTGAAGGGTGTCTGGCGTCACTGCAACTTCGCCAAAGGTGGCACGAATCGAGATCACCACTGGTGTCTCGATGCGTTCGCCCAGACTGATGGTGTAGAAGTCGCAGGCACCTCCATTGACGACGATCAGCTTCGTCTTGGAAACCACGATGCCTTTCTCCTCGGGATGAATCTCCAACAGGCGATTCATGATCGATTTGCTGCCAGCTGGGGACAATGCGAGCGCTGCGTGCTGGACTCCCGATGCCAATGGATGCCAATGGCTCACACGTCGTATTGACTGTCTCCGTCAGAAAACGCCGCAAGGCAGGGTTGCACGACTCCCTCCTGTCTCTTTTAGACGTCTTTTACTAATTCCAGGTGTGCATTTGCAGGAACGGGACTTCACAGATCACTCAGTTGACTGCAAATTGCGGAACAGTACCAAACGAAAGGTTACCGTAAATCCTGTCGCCGGGACAGTGACCTATGCTCCCGCAGGGAAGGAGGCTCGTGCCTACGATTGGTGCAGACTTTCCTGTCAAAGAACGACTATCGACTTTGCAAGAGAAACCTACATGGTATCAAGACTTTTGTGGTCTCCGCCGGCTTGGAGCGCTTTGATATACTTTTGGAGTGGTAGATATTTATTGTATCGTTTTGTTCAGGCAGCGAAGTTACTGCTGTTTTCCTGAAAAACCGTTCGGTTGTCCCCTCTCAGGAACACTTTCCATTCTCTCGCGGCCGCAAACTTCCTTGACATCAAGGCTGGTCTGTGGACCATACGGGCTGAGCTCACAGACGCCCGTGTCTCGGGAATACTTGCGAACAGACGCACCGGCTTATGAGCAGGAGGCCCCCCCTCTGAATACGAATTCTCCACAGCAAAAGGCGGTGTGCCGGTGGCACGCACTATCGCCTCAGGAGAAGACCTCACACTAAAGCAAGAAGAGCGCTTCACAAGGTCGCAGCGAAAGGTGCTCCGATGCATAGTGAATATCGCGTTTCTTTCGGCTCTGCAGGCGCATGCGCCGTAGACCACCGACGGGTTAGCACTCCCGCACTTTGTGGCAGAACAAAGCACTCAAGTGTTCGTCGTGTGCACCGCGTATTCTGTGGAAGAATCCGGAGGCGGTGCATCAGAACCCTCGTGATTACGAACAGATGCAGGGGAGGGAAGTCATCACGTTGAAATCCAGCAGTCGCTGCAGCACGCCCAGGCCGGACGCGTAGAGTAGGGATTCCAAGACGGCAAAGCCGCGTTTCGGCGGATCGCCTGCATGCGCCGTTTTAAGGGGAGACACGCCGAATTACCGGAAGCAGCTTCCATGAACAAAAGGATATGAATGTATTCTGCGGTCTGCAGCAGGACTTCGTCCTCCCTGTAGTGCCTAACATCTGCCGGAATCAAGGTAGCGTCTGCCATTCGGACTGGCGGTAATCTACTTCGTTTTGAAATCGATCTGGGTCTTCCGTTCTCACTGCTGTATAAAAGCGAATATGCAGTCGAGCTGCAGACGCATTCCGCTTGCCTCGTGTCTTCCACGTCAGCCACGATTCGTGAGCGCGCTGGCTCTACTACTCCTTCGCCGGATCGCAGAACGGTGGGGAACATACAGTCGAGTTTCATCGCTAGGATATAAACGCTCTTGGGCAGAGGAACCTCTCAGCTCGGTCAGTACGTTGTAGCTTGTGCATGTAGTTTGAGACCGTCGTCATTCCCTGTCGATGTAATGAAGGTTGTGCAACATCTTGCTTCTTGCGTTATTGGGAAAACGACTTCCGAACCACCAATCTATATCGGTACAAAGATGTTACAACATCCTCCGTACAAAGCAGGCACTTGTGGTTGCCGGGTCGCGGCATCAGCGTATGGGTATGACACCAGTGCAATGAACGCCGACTGCGCTTGTCAACAGAGCGCTGTTGCGTTGCACGGTAGTTGCCTCTCGGGGGCAGGGCTGTCACTCGTTCTTCAAAATGTCGCCGTGTATATCGTAATACGCTCGGTCAGAGGTAGCAGAGATGTTCCAAGATCGCGCGTAGCGGCAACTGAAAGGCCACAATGACGAAACGTCGCACCAGTCTGGGCATCTGACCAAACGACAAAGCGGCATTTTGCGGTTGTCAGCATCTATTCGTTAGCAGTGAGATCTTGTATTTTGCGTGGTGCGCAATCGTTCTGTGGTTGTGACCTCGCCTTACGGACCGCGAAACGTGGCAGTGGAGCGGCAAACTCCACTGGCTGAAGTTCCGCGGCTCCCGCGCGGCCCGCAAAATGACAATGTAATATACCGACAATTTTACTTCCGTGAGGAAGACGGAGCAGCATACGCTACTGAGCTGTTGAGTGTGTCGAGGGGGCTCAACCAGTTAGCTGTGCACGGGAAGGCGATGGCCTAAACAGTTTAGGAAATTAACTCCGTTTGTCTGCATAACCAAAATTCTGAGCAGGCCTAGGCGTTCGGGAGGAAATGACACGGCCAACCAGGAAAGGCAGTGCGGCTGAAGCAATTCTTGCCAAAGAAAAAGCCCGTGGCGACGAGAACGGACAGCGGCAAGGCGATGATGCCCTCACGAGAAATCCTACAGTTTGAACGAACCTGCATTTCAAATCGCAGTAACGCGTGACTTCCTAGGACGAGGCAAGGTTTGAGACATTCACACCCTCTTGTGGTCACCGTAACTTCGTCAGGTTTCACGCCTGTGACACCTATAAACGCGGGTGTGACCAGAAACGTCACAAACAATATTTTGTAAGAGCCGGTCACTAGATATACATAACGGGTGAACCAGCGCCATGGCACACAGTTATTGGCCTATGCCTTGAGAAGTCAGGGCTTGTGCCACGCGCACGATAAAGCTTGGCGAACGTCGCGGTCAAGGAACACATCCCGTACCATGAAAGTTTCACGTCTTATACCGGAATTATCAAAAATGCTGAGCATCATCATGCATACATGTGCGGGGGCGAGATGCCAAGTGTGGGCGCGACCGCTACTGTAGGTTTCAAACAACGGTGGAAAAAAAACAAGCTTGGGCACCAATGCATGGAGTACGCCTTCACTGTGTCGCCAGAGCAAACCGTGTTCACATTTTACTTATTTTCAGTCAATGAAGATGGCGAATGGCGAGTCATCGTCCACAAAAGCTCTCCTCCAACGGATAAAACGGTGGAGGTATCCCTCTCTCCTAGCACACGGCCAGTCAACAAAGCATCGGGCGTCGAATCTGTCATCTGAGCGGTGCATCCATTTACTCCTCAGACGCCTTCCACGACGATGAATCGATCATAAGATACACGTTCTCAGGCCCTTCGCCTGAGAGAATGCCTTCGAGTTCAAGGTGGGCTCTGTTTGGCAGTCCTTGCGGTTCTTCACCGAAAACGAACGCGTAAAAACGCGCTGCAAGGTTTCCTGCTCGGGCGCTGTCGTCACAAAAGCGTACAATGGGTAGCGAGTGGAGCGTCTTTTTGCACAGGTCTCGAATGCTGCTGTTCACCTCGCCGTCTGCATTACCGTTGCCGCCCAGCAGGGGGCGAGCTCGGCCTTGGAGAATCAGGCGTCCAATCCGTTCCACGTCTTCTTCCGCCTTCTCTCCGAGGTCAAATGCCACGGTCACATGTACCTGGCAGTATCCCAGAGGTCTTTCACCGGCCGCCGAGAGTTCCTCCCTGGCAACACCTGGAGACGTAAGCGCTTCGAACAAACCTGCAGCGAGGGGAATCACCGACACCTCGCACGATGTGACAGGCACCATATGTGGAGCGCCCCGCGCCACGGCAGCCTTTCCCACAGCCTTGACGAGAGGCACGGGGTCCTCGGGGTAGGCGACTTGGTAGAGAATGTCATCGAGCATCGTGGCTGCGGGCGCTTCTGTTGACTCAGGAAGTGCTGCCGCACCGCAGGGAGAAGGCATGCAATAGCCAAAAGCCAGGATCAGAAAAAGCCCTGCAACACTGCGGAAGACGCCGGTTCTCGAGTCGAGACACCGCACACGGCCGCGAGAGGACGAAGGTGCCATGTTCGTCATTGTGAAGGGAGTCTGCTCAGGCGCGCCAACCCGCGCCGACTCTGCAGAGGAAACGGCTGCTTCGACTGCCACGAGCAAGGGTGCCCAATCCACAGAAAAAGTGCGGCGACGACGCTACATGGCAACAACGCCTTACGAAAAAATTGAAATAAAACGCTCTCAACGGAGCTGTCAAAGAGGATTTCTTCCCATCAGCATAAGATGAAATTCCCCGGGCGTTTACGTGAAACAGCGCCACGGAAGCGGCGAGGATAGGACCCGGTATTCGAGCTTCTTCGTTGCAGTTGGCGCTGCGATGCGCTAACTCTCGAGAAAGAGTCCCGCAGTGCGGGTTGTCCTCGCTTTATGAATGCAACTTCCTGTCGCGTCACTTGCTCAACGACGCAGATTACAGTCTGTTATTGCCAGAATCGCGCGTGAATTGAGACGGAGACACACACGCCGGGGAGAGTACCCCAGTACTTCACTCGATTAGCCGACCCGTGACTCTGCATGCATTCTGTATGGGGCAGCGCTGCAAAGGGCGCCTCGGCCCCTAGAAATAAATGGGGCGTACAAGAAGGGAAAACGGAATCCGTAGGGGGATTGCATGTTGCCCGGTGTGGTGTGGCGGCGATCCGTCGCCCCTTCGCGGCAGAGTCACGGCCGTTTGCTCCTTTTCGGGTCTCCCGTCGTCGTGAAGGGAGATATCTGTGCTTGTTGCGTTTCTTTGCTTCTCTTTCGTGTCTCTCATTCCTTTTCTGTGGGGAGGTTTGGGTTTCGAGCGCTCTAGGATCGTCTACGCCCCCCGTTCGTCCTGTCGCCTTTTCGTCGCCCCACGCCCGCCTTCGCAGCTCCCCGGATTACTTCTTTTCTTCTTCGCTTCCGTATTTGACAAGATGGCGGCCGACAAACAGCCCAAGCTCTCTCTTCAGGAGGACAGCATCGCCAAGATGCTTATCTGCAAAGTGGGTTTCGTTGCACCATTGTTCCCCTCTGTCGAGCAACCTGCGAGAACGTCCCTCACACGTGCGCGGTTTCCGACAAATCTCCCGCACTTTGCGCGGGTCATTCGAACTGCGGCAACGTTCACGGCGACGGAGACAGGTTTCAAACGGGGAATCGGGCGGGAGTAGTATGATGCATCACGAAACTGGGCGCATTCTGTGTGCGTGCGTGGGCGGAGTGGCAACAGTTTGGAAACGGCCCCTCTCGGGGGACGCGAGCGGGAGACGGGGCAACTGAGCCGGCTTCTCAGATTAGCCTCCGGCGGATGCGACTTTTGTTTCGTGTCTGGCTGTGTTACGCCGCGACGTTAGTGTCGCTTGGGTGCCTTTGGCTGCTCTCTTTCGCCTTTCGCTTCACGGGGAGAGTCTTTCCGTCGCGCGGCCGCCGTGTAGCAGTTGATGGGGAGCTCGTTCACGGGTGGGCGGCTGGACATGCAGCAGAAGGAGCGTGAATGTCAATTTTAACGGACAAGGTTTCGCGTTTCTCACGTATGCCAGCATGCGAGGATACCCCGTCTGACGGAGGTGTCCTTCGCAGCGATCCTACCCTCTTACTCCCGGCCTGTCTGCATCAGCGGCGGGAAGGGGGGACCGGTGTTTCGCTGGCGGTAGATTTCGCGGCGCCGGGTTTGTCTTTCCAGTGCCTCTTGAAGGCAGGCGCAGAGCAGTGTCTGGTCAGAGGAGAGGTCCGCATGGACTGCCGGCTTTTCAGATCTGGGGGGTTGGTCTGGTTGCATGTCACGTTGTCTGCTGGCTATGAGTTGTCTCAGGCCCACATCGGCACGAAGAACGTCGAGCACAAGATGCGCCCGTACGTCTTCAAGTCGACCAGCGAGGGCATCCACCTGATCAACTTGGCGAAGACGTGGGAGAAGATCCTCATGGCCGCCCGGGTGATTGTCGCGATCGAAAACCCCGCGGACGTCCTCGTTATCAGCGCCCGCCCCTACGGTAGCCGCGCGGTCCTTAAGTTCTCGCAGTACGTCGGCGCACAGGCCATCGCTGGTCGCTGGACTCCCGGTATGCTGACTAACCAGATCACCCAGAAGTTCATGGAGCCGAGACTTCTCATCGTCACCGACCCTCGCACTGACGCCCAGGCCGTCCGCGAGAGTGCGTACGCCAACGTTCCCGTCATCGCTCTCTGCGACACGGACTCGCCCCTGGACCACGTCGACATCTGCATCCCCTGCAACAACAAGGTACGCCCCAGTGTGCCTCTCGAGCCCGAAGCGGCCGTTAAAAAGTGTGCGACGCCTGGTGCTGGACTTCGGCGAACTGTGCTGCAGTTTCCTGCGTGAGTGTGCAAAAAAAGTTTGCGGGACTGCGTGACAATCCGTCTGCGCGCGCGTTTTCGCACCTCCAGGCTTTGAGGAGGCGTGATGCCCCAGAGAGAAATCCAAGTTTCGATCGCGTGACCTCGGTCTCTGAACCGTTCGCATCCCTGACAAGCGCGTCGGGCGCGGGGGGCGAAGCCGCCCATCGTCGGTCCGGTGAAGTTGGCTGTGGTTGGGGGACCCAAATCCGGTTTTTCCCACGTCTTTTTGGGGCGGCGTCGACTCAGGGGCAAGCCGACGTTTGAGTGTCTTTGCACATGTGCTTCAGGGCAAGGAGTCCATTGCGCTCATGTACTGGCTCCTCGCGCGTGAGGTCCTCTATCTGCGTGGCGAGCTGCCGTCGAGAAACGTGCCGTGGGATGTCATGGTCGACATGTTCTTCTGGAGAGACCCGGAGGAGTTCGAGCGGAAGGAGAGACTCGAGGACGAGGAGCTCGCTCCCCATGCGGCTCAGGCAGTAAGTCTACGCATGACTGTGTGTCTGTGTATCGCCTGCGCACGGTGTGGCGTTTTCATGAGAGGAGCCCTTTTTGTCGCGCGTAACGTGCATGTATAACTCGCAGAAAACTCGAGGCAGTACTAATGGAGTCATCAACTTAGTTGTGTTGAGCCTGCATTCGCCTCGTGTCGCGAGTGTCTGATGTACAAGCTCCTCGCGAATCCTCGCGCAGTGGGTCTCATCGTGGGCGCTTGTGAGGCTATCCGAGCGATTTAGTTCACCGTGGTGTTTTTTGTGTGCTTTTTCCAGGACACCACTCAGTGGGGTGCGGACGCCGCTGCTGCCGAGTGGAAGCAGGCTGGTGCCGACTGGACGGGCCCCGCGGCTGGCGCTGCCGGCGAGTGGGAGCAGCCCGCTGGCGCCGCCGAGGGCGAGTGGGGTGGCGGCCGCGCTGGTGTTGCTGTGGGCGAACCCTGGTAAACGCGGTCCTTTCCGTCATGTGCCGACCGAGAGTTTTCTGTCACTGTGTTCTCTTCCTCGCCATCGGAAGGAAGGAAGAAACGAAAGCGCCGAGAGAGCTATCGAGAGGGGAGGATGTAACCAGTCAAGGCGGAGGCAGTCGTGTGCGGCACCACTACTGCCATCTACGTGGCTGGTTCCCTCGCCGCTGTTTTGTCGAGGATAGTATGTGAGGAAGAATGAGACAAACTTCATTCTGTTGCGAGCGTTTGTTTCGTCTTGCGGGTGTCTTGTCGCGTGGAGTAGAGAAATCTAGTCCGCAGAGAAGAGGCTGTCGACATCCCATGGCTGGCTCTTGTCGCGCGAAAAACTGGACTGACCGCGCTATAACTCTAATGTGTGAAGCGAGAAAAGTTGCAGCCCGTCAGACGAATCGAGGAAAGGATCGTTTGAGACGGCGAGAGCGGACACCACCGGTCCTAGGGCGTCTGCATCGGTCATCGCAGCTAGTGTCTCCCGGAGAAGAGCGTAGCACAGTGTGTGCTCGTCTTCCCTAGTTGGGCACACACAGCACACAAAATGGCTGGCAGCGGACACGGCGCAGTTGTGAGAGTCTTCACCCGGTCCTATAATAGAGTACAGCAGCAGACTTTTTTTGCGCGCAATCAGGACTGCACGCCTCAGGTCTTCTGTGGCGGTGGCAGTTCACCTTTACCAGGCCGCGTTTCACTAAGAAGCACTTGGACCACCCAAGTTTTTACTTTGTTTTCGCAAAGACACAGGATATATCCGCCGGCTCGTGTTGGGTCCACTGCACGCGGACTCAGATCGGGAGGCAGTGTAACTGCCGAATTCCGAGTCACCCGGAGCGCAACGCAGGCATGGACGCATGAGCAGGGTTGGCACTTGCTGTCATTTTTGTAGTCGAAACCCGTCCGCTTGTCGATAAGTAAGTGGGCCGCGACAGCATGAAACTACATATATGACAGGGGAACAGCGTCGAACGTGCTGAACCAATTATCGTATTCAAACTCAGTGCCCTTGCGTTAGCGTGGCATACCAGTCCGCTGCCAGAGGAGGCAAAATGCGATACCCACTCTTTGTCGCGCCAGGTAGACGGACACAAGAAGGGTCTTCGTCAACGTCGTCACTCTGTCACGGCCGGCCTAGAGCCATGCATTACCAGAGCCTCTGGCGCATGTATCCACTGACATGAAACGAGCTGAAGAGTCGGGCCTCTCCAGCGTGACGAAGCCTTTTGAAGCTAATGCCAAAAATGCGCTCGAGCAACGGACATCCGTAGTCTAGTCCTCGGTCTTTACTGTGTGAGGTTGCAACGTGTGAAAACCGGTTAAGCACGAGAGGTGTCTGCGAGTTCTCGAAACAACATTTAAATGTAGTTTTTTGGCGATGAACCTCAGGTAACAATAATTCATACAACCCTTTCGCGCCCCTTATTGATATTATCGTAACATTAATACGTTATGTGTATTGTTAAATCCGGCGCAGTACCACGCACATCGCTGGAGTGCCTATATTGATTGGCTTAAATGCCGAATAATCACGGTAGACACTTTTGACTGATTTTGGCGCATTTCCATTTGTATTTTATCACCTCATACTTTGTTAACGTCCAGTCTTGGTCGAAATCAGGGCTGATCGTTTTACCGTTGTCTCGAACCGCTCTCATATCATGTGCCTCTCGCTTGGCATGCTTCAAGAACTCTAAGGCATTGTGAATCGTCGCGTATTTCGAGGCGGACATAACGCAGAAGACAAGGTGGTCCCCGGAGTTTCGATTCAGACAAACCATTTGACGAAGGCTGCCTCGAGATATCCACTGCTTGAGTGTTTTTTGAACGTGGCAGAGACCAGAAAGCGATGAGAATCTCTGGTCAAATGACTTCGTCTGCGGTCACCATTGCATTGGTGGTGACTGTCGCACAGCACAGCTTAGAAGGTGAGAGCAGAAGAGCGCAAACACACGTTCGTCGAGGGCCAGGTTTCCTACATGTGCCATCATTCCCTTCCCTGAGACCTCTCCTCCACACAGCATTGCATAGAGGGGAGCTCACTTGATCGCATTTGATGAGGAAACCGGTTTTTGCGCTAGAGAATGTTACGTAGGTGTCTGTGTCATTGCTCGGTCTCAGCCGATGCCACCTCAACGTCGCTTTTGGACAAAAGATTGGCAGCGGGAATCCTCGCCTCGGTGCCATCTGGATATGGTTCGCGACCCCCGCCAAGAGGAAGGGCGAAGTCGGGAGCAGGAACGCTCTTACCTGCTTTGTCAGAGCGCCCCCTTCGACTGCAGCGAAGCCTCGATTATTCAAGTAGACCGTCTCCCACCGTGTTGGCGGAGGCAGCTGCCATCAAATTGCACAACCACTCCAACGAAGCTGTGAGGCCACCTGTGACAGCGCACACGAGGGAACCCGCTGACGCGGGGCACTGGGATGCATACGACTATGCCCTCGCGGAAGCCGTTGAGGCGGTGATCGACGCAAAAAACACACGAAAGGACGAAGACAGACGCAGTTACGAGGTCTCTTCCGCCTTTTCGAACTTCTCGAAACTTCCTCAACGCAGCGGAGCCGCCGCTCAAGCCGCAATCTCGGAGTTGACATTGGCGCCTGTCCATGGACGGCGAGAATTGCTTCAACTGTTCCTCGAAGATGCCCCCGGACTACCCCAAGAGACGTGGAGAGAAATCTTGTTGTTCAGATTAGAGAAGCTGCGCGCACTGAAACAAGACGACGCTCGACCCACATCTGCACACACGAGCTCGTCTCTCTCCGACTTGGTAGAGAGCTGATGTCTCTGGTCCTCTGTCGTACATATCTCTTGGCTCGCATGGGAGATTTGTGTCAGTTCAACTGATAAATATGTCAGCGGAAATGCCAGCCAGCTGCGGGGTTTCTTGAGTCAGGTGGCAGGGCGAGAAGCTGGTCCAGAATTCATGGATCTGATGTCTTGAATCTAACACATAACTGCTTCTTTAGATGGCAAAATTGCGTGGTTCTTAAAAGAGAAGCCGAGCCGCCTCCACTTTGACATTGACGTGTGACGACTTCCGCACGGGGCAATATTGGTCCCTACAGTCCGCCCTCGACACAGCTCACTAACCATCCATCTTGATCGCACGCCTCGCAATAAAGATGCTTATCCCATTTCTTAAGAGGGCATTCCCTGGCAAACACCTAGTGAATTATGTAAACCAAACGTATTCTTAAAGGATGGCTAACCGACAGCCGTGGCTTCGTTTTTCCGCACATGTGCTGACAATACAGCGTGGTGTGGTGATGATACCCGTATTCACAGCAACTACACGGGACTCCTCCAAGGTATGAGCCCACAATGGTGCTGTGGAATCAAAAAAAAGCCTGGCGTTATATTCTTGTTTGCGTCAAAGTGCAAAACCCTAGGATGTCGACACGAAATGTAGTCGAATGCTGCTTTATAAACCAATTTATCCTCCACTAACAAATTCCGTGCTTGAAGTGCATGCTTGTTGATTGTGCAGCACTAACTAGAGTGAGGCTTATACCGCCCCGTAAGTGAGGAAGGGAAACATGAATAAAGAGAATCAAATGCAGTTCGTACCACGACGAGGGTGCTGCCATGTCTGCTGGTTGCACGAATTTGAGTAATTCTCAATTCCTCATCCGTGCCGTTCACTAGTTCTACAGTCAGACCCACTTCCCTGGCACTCCTCGAAATAAAGCTCGCGGCCAACCACAAAAGTCCAGCTGCGTTTGCTTTCGACCGGATAATCTAAAACTGCCGTCTCTGATATCCGTGTCTGCAGGTGCACCATCGCGTGGACTCGAAAAGCCGCACTCGAAATACGGGCAATCCCACAGTGCGGAGGCGGAAAGCTGCGTTGCTGAGCACAGGTTACTGCGAAGCTGACGCTAGCGCGGTCTTCTAGAACTCCGCCCCGCTGAAAAAACTGAAGTATCCAGTCTGCCCGGTCGAGTAAACGGCCTGAGCGGCCAAAAACAGCGGGGCTGTCAGCAGCACCTGGTCCGCTCTAAGCGACCAGTCGCACGACTATTCGTCGCCTTGTGCCTCTAAGAAAATAGGTTTAACCAGGTGCAACCGTCGAGAAGGAGTTAAGTTCCACACGCTGAAGGTAGAAACAAGAGCGCGGACCCTAGCAGCAGATGAAGAACTTGAGAGTCTACCACATCAATGACATACAACATCACTTCCCCGTGACCTCTACTCCTCGTTAACATACTCCGTCTTCAGGTTGCTGAAGGATGCAACAGGGACGTGTTGAACCAGCGTGTAGAATTTCTCCTTGCTGTCCTCGTCCTCGTTGCGTCGGCGGGCGATTCTGACGCGCACACGGCGAGGCACGTTCCTGATGCCGCCCGACCAGATGAACTTGTTCAATTTGGTGTCGATACGGACATCCTGAAAAGCAAACAGAGACATTCTATGCCACTTCAGGTGAAATCAGACCCGCGAGGGACATCGGCTTACTTCATGGCCTGCCGCTCCGACAATAGTTTCGGCATGAAAATTCACTACTCCGTCATATGCAAGACGTTCAAGTACAGGAAAGTACACACCTCACGAACACAGTGTCGTCCCTCTACAGATCGGGTCCGTGACGAAAAGTGCATGTATAACACGCACGAACTCGCCCACAAAGTAGAGCCAGTTGCATGCATGTAGTTCGCTCGCTGCGTACTATGATCTGTCCGAGAGTTCACTAATTGTACGACGAAATCAGTTATATTTCTCAGTAGCACAGCCAACAACCGCTTTCAGCCATATTTCTTGCATGAACTGACCCCGGCTGTCAAAACAAAATATGCTTGGGAAATCGCGTTTGAGCCTACCTTGGTGTGCATGGTCTTCTGAGCGAAGCGACGGATTTCGCGGAGCGCTCGGGGTGCCCTCTTCTTGAACTGGATGCCATGAATCAGCTTGTGAAGGTGGATGGTGTAATCCCGGCAGACAGGCTGCAGGGATTTGTTCTGTGCCTTACGGGTAGTTCCTGCAGACAGCATCGACAGCACAGGGTCGGCGCGGCGTCCTTGGCGACTCTTCCGAGATTCTCTAGAAGCCGCCCGCCAATACAGCTCGCTTCTAGGAGAGAATGGCCTCGAGGGCACCTATTCGCCGGGAGACAAGGTAAACAGCTTGTAGTACCCAGTGCGGACAAACGGCCGCGCCGCTGCCCACAGAAGTCGGAATGGAGGCACACAGTTCGCCGGGGACGGATTCTCTCTTATACTTGGAATTGATATCTTGCCTCAATATGTTACTTGTAAATGCCTGCGGAGTTGGCTCATCGTAGGGAAGCTCAGTAAAAAAATCCCACGTCATCCATCGCCCGCAAAATAACTTCGGTTGGGCATGCATGTTGCCCCTCTGCTACCTCCCTCGCGATGCCAGAACGGCGGGCGCGAAGGCGAGACGGCAACGCCACGCCAGCAAAACAGGAGGCGAAAACACATAGATGCAAACAAAGCAACAAACAGAATAATTGGTTTCCGCTGATTCACGACCAAGAAATTTCCCTCCTATACCCCAAGCGCCCCGACGCGATGCTTACCCTTCATGGTGTCACGGGCAGACAGTGATTCAGACCTCTCGCGGAAGGCGGTTTCCCGGCTATGGAAGGAAAAGAAGCGCCGTGGTTCGCCACGAAGAAAACCTTCCAATTTTGAGATGAACCGACGACAGGTCGTGTTTTTTACGCAGGACAAGAATCGAGGGAGTTCATCCGGAAGTCGTCTACGGGAGCAAACAGCAGCGCCCCATGTCCACTGCAGCCGGCGACCACACAAATCTCACCGCAAACGGCGGCTTATAAACGGCGGGCGCGTCGTACTGTGTGGGGAACATGTAGATGCTAGGCGCGTTCGTGCCACGGCTGACTGTATTCGGCAGAAGAGCACTCAGAAATCGCGACGACTTCCTGAATTCAAAAAGAAGACACCTGCGGTTAGCGACCGGGAAATTGAGCTGGCATGCGAGCAACTGGGAGGACGGGGCTTCCCTCAAAAATTTTGCACTGCATCGACGTCGGTACCGGAGGTCCTGCGGGAAGCGGAATTACTTTCTAGTGCGGAGAAGGCGGGAGGCGGGCGGTCTTGTAAGCGTCGGTGTTTTCTGGCTGTGGCAACCAGTCTCCCGTCCAGACGGCAAGATCGCTTTCGAGGAGAACTAACTGATTGACAGATGCAAATCTCAGCAGCTCACTATGTGGAGAAGGTTCTGACCGGGAGTTCAAACGGGCATTTACTACGAAGGGTAGACTCAAGATGTGAAAAAGGAGCAGTCCACCAACTTGAAAGTTTCTGACGCGGACGTCTTCTAGGTCGCTCGTTGACGCACCTTATTTCTCTCTCGGGGCAACCAAGAACGGCATCACTGGATCCTGATGCACCCACTTCCAGCCTAATCGACAAAAATAACCTCGACAATCCAGTCGCGCAATCACAGTGATAACTCTCGGCCCTGATGCGTGACTGCACCTTGTTCCTAAAATAATGGCACATATCTCCCGTTGGCGAAACACAGCATCGACCGTTTTACGCTCCAACTGAGACAGCAGAGCTGTAAGGTCGGGTAGATGTGTTGCAAGAGATCGACGACAGACAACTGCACTTCGAACACAGAGTAATTGTGCACCACGCCGGTGACGGGTGGTGATGAAGGACCTTGACTAATGATGTGCCGACCTAGAGAGACGGGAGTGGGCGGAAAGGGGTGACGCTCTCTTGACCCTACGAGAAAGGGCAGATGCGGGTCACTGCCGAGGACGTCTTCCCACTGCAATAGGTTGCCGCAGTCTGATCCACATGTCTAATTCTGAAGGATTCCAGGAATGCCTCACGCTAGACGGCGGCTAATGTGGTGGTGCGGCTGAATATCAATTCGCCTCGCAGACACAAATTTCCGTTTGCTGTAGGACAGGACCTACCGTGGGTCTGACCCCACACGCCACCGTACTGACAATGTCTCTGCTCTTGCAGTGGCTTCCTTTGGCTCCTTTATTCACCCCTTTCCGCCAACTCCCGTCTCTCTAGGTCGGCACATCATTAGTCAAGGTCCTTCATCACCACCCGTCACCGGCGTGGTGCACAATTACTGTACTTGAAAAAACAGCGATGACTGTCGATACTGTAGGCTTACAAACAGACGCTAACCGTGCTACGGCGTAGGGTGAAGGAGAACCGGAACGAACCAAACCGGAGCCCGGCGTACGATGCGAGAATGGTACACTATATGATGGTATGATGAGACAGACATGTTTACTTGCCTTAAAACGGAAACGGCCAAATTCGGTGCCATTGACCCTGCACTTACGTGCATATTGCTTGATATTTCTGCTTCTGGTCTCCGCCGTTGCACAGCACATTCGCCAAGTGCTACCGACATGAAACAAAAGCGCCTCTGGTCCTTATTGCCTATTACTTCCCTCTTACACGACGCCTCAACAGTCTACCTCGGGAGCCTGCTTCATCGAAGAGGTCATGAATTGACAAGACAGTTTACAGATCTATCGACTGACGAGTAATAGACACCGTCGCTTATCCACCACACTACTCTGTCCAGTTCTGTAGCGGGAAAACTGAAGGTTTGGTGCATCGGCAGCTCAGTGAGCCTTACTACGAGCTTTGCAGCTTTATCTATCCATGTTCATGATGCTAATGTGCGATCATGAATCGGCTTCCCAAAGAGTTTGCTGTCATGAAACCAGCCACTGTTTGAAGAGCAACGTTCGTCGCCCGTTGCGCGTAACGCAGGACAATGTTCAGCGACATCTGCAAATCCACCACCAAGCGAATGGAGCAGGGCAGCATTCGCCACTTGCACACAGGCAGCCCTCATACAAAGAAGTCCCTCGTTGTTCTTTATTCGACGACCAATTTCTATTCCCGGACGCACCGGTGTCCGAACGACAGTGACTATCTCCCCTCATGGAAAGCAACAAGGACAACTTGCGCGCACGTCACGTCACCGCCTCACAAAGACGGGGATCTCCCGAACGGGTGTGGAGGAGAGGAATCACTCTTCATTGCCGCCTAGTTCCGTTTATTGATATCTTCGTCTGCTTGATGTTTCTTTTGTCTGGATAAGTCCAGCCAGCCATCCTTCAGATGATCGCCCTGGAAAGTCTTGCCTGAGACGTGACCACGTTCCAGCTCCGCTGAGAACCGCAACTGAGTTAAATGCAAAACAAGGCGGTCCCTGAGCTTCCCCGTTGACAGCAAAATCATCAGAGGCAGAGCCGTTTTGGCTGTCGTGACAAACAAAGCGGCAACGCGAGTGAGTTCTTCGTCTGTCACGTTTTTTCTGTGCACTCCCTCGTCAGCCAGCAACCGGCGCACGTCTTTAGGGGCTGTCACAATGCGAACGAGCGCAAGCACAGGAATGAACTTCAAGAGAGCTCGCCTAGCTAGTACGAGCAGACGCACTTGATAGTCAACCCTGAGAGCCATGACTTTGCGTTCCTCGCCGATCAAAACTTGAACAAAGATGCCGTCTCTGAGTTGAGGGCACCTCAAGATGGCGACTCCCACCTTTTTGGTCTGTATACCCACGTCTTCCATTGTGGGGGCCTGCAGCGCAATTTCACTATTCACGTGCTGACGATTGTCAACCTCATGGTTCGCGTGCTCACGCTTGCTAACCTCCGTGTTCTCGCACTGGTGTTTGGCAGTCTCACTCAGTTTCCGTTTCAGCTCCCAGATGGTATGCAGTTGTTCCTGCTCAACCTGGCGCTGTGTTGTGATCCGATTATCTGCCGTCCGAAGAGCATCCTGCAGCTCCTCGACCTTTGTCCTCAAGCGACTGATCATGTCTAGGTCCTCTTCGGCGCGTTTCTTGCAAGAGGATGCTTCTCTGCGATCCCCCATATCCCTCAGCTTGGCCTCTAGTCTCACACAGTTCACGCAGATTCTTTCGCGGTGACTTGGCTGCGAAGGATCTTCTACCCCACAGCAGGTACAATCTCCGAGTGGCGCCATGGCGCGAGCCGTCTTTTCACTCGCGCACGGAGCACTGTCATTGCCGTTGCGATCTGTACGACAAATACGGCGGTAATGACCGTTCCTCAGTTTCATTAGCTGAGTGGACCTCGAAAACCCCTCGGGAATGTGAAGCGACCCCGCTTCTGACACAGGCTGGTGACCTGGTTCGTAATCTTCCCTTGCTGAGCTTCGCCCTCGATCCCTATGCGGCTTTTCTCCCCATGGCTGCCGTGAACTCTGACGCTTGTCCTCAGCAGAGGCGCGGCGGCTGCCACCTGCTCCCTCACGGACAGAGCGGGGCGCTCCAACTACCTTCGAAGTGGTAAACAAAAGCGGCTCGGAACGAGACGGACACGCTGCGTCACTAGACGCACTCACAGAGGGCCGCGACGCCATACCCACAGCTGGCAACATCTCCTTCACTTCTGGTGACCTTGCTTGCGAAGAAACTCTTCAGGTACGCCAGGTTGGCCCGGGACTCGGCGTGAAGCGCCTGTCCCTGCGATCGGTTCTTCTGCTGCCGTTCTGTGTGGATCTAACGCACCAGACCTCTTCTGAGTTGGTTAGCAACGAGACGTCTCGTGGCCAAGAATACAGGGGGATTCCGACAAGGGAATCACCTCGCTGTCACCAGTGCCTGTTCCAGCGGCGAGTGCCGGCGTGCATGCATATGTGGAATGGACGGCGAAGCGAATCTAGAGCAAAATGCACTCGTCCACCTCCACAGCCGCAGAGTAGATAGACATTCAGCTAACCACTGTTTCTCCAAGTCGGGATTGACGAAACCACAGTACTGCACCGACTATGCGCCGAACAAGGTAACACGACAAAAAAAAGGCTGTCTGTGCGCCGCGAGCATGTGAGTAGCGCTCGGCAGCTGCAAAGCGCCAAGGTCGTCAACTATGGCACCTGCTGAAACAGTTGTGCTGTAATTTTCCATGCACGGCAGCAAACATGCCGACGTATCCACGCGCACAGTGAACACGATGAAGCGAAACCGCCAGACACTCGACATACCCACCTTCGACACAGGAGCCACACAACCCGTCACGCGGACTACCGCACGCTGGGTACACAAAACCGCGGGCTCTGCAAGGAAAGACACGCCATTTCAGAAACTGCGATTCAATTCCGGCGGCCACAGCTGTAGTTCGCGATCTCCCCGCTTCTAGCAGGCTCTCGCGACCAACAACGGAACTCCGCTTGAGAAGTTGATCCTTCCGCGAGGCCTCTAGACACAGGACGTGCGACTGGGCCTGGCACGTTGCGTGAAGCAGCGCACGAAGGCAGGAGCGCTGATGTGACGGATCGTTCTGATGCGACTGGAACGCAGAGTGGGGGCGTTAAAGCCGTGAAGGAAACGAGGCTGGAAGACGGCCGCCCTCCTACCGAAATGTACGCCTGCGGAAAAAAATCTCCACGGTCGCCCTTACAGAACGCTGGTGTTACCGTCCTTCAGCTGTTAGCATCGTTGCATAAAGCGGAGGAAGTTGGCATTCGACGGCCATGCTGCCAGCCAACCGGATGATCGACAACTGGCGACCGACTCACCAGGGCTGGTGTCAACAGATGTGACTGCTTGACCGAAGCCCGCTTTGGAGCAACATAGGAAAAACTGGCACAGGATTAATTTCTGTGCGGCCGTCGCTGCTGAAGTTGTTCTTCCCGATTGTGGGACCGCCGCCGGACGAGCCACGAGCGCGCAGGCACGATCGTCGCTTTGGGAGACGTGTGGCAGCCACACGGGGGCACGGTGGGCGCGGATGGCTCTGCAGAGCTGGCCCACAGTCTGCGAAAACCGGACTGACTCTCAGAGTTTCTGGAGTGTTTCCTCGAGATTCTGGACGTTCAGCAGCTGCGCCGACCACTCCGCACAATGGCAAGCTGTGAGACGGCGAGTCACAAACTACAATAAACTGTTGTATACCATATCAACAGGCTGTGAAGTGGCGGTGGACCTTCCGCCGACCAGCACACCTGCGGCTTGGGGGGGTTGGGTGGCGGACGGGGGGGGGGTGGGCGGCATGAACCGGCGGCCTTGCGCAGACGTGTTAGTTCTTCACGTGTGACTGCAGTGGAATGGCCAGTCCCGAATTCAGTGTGAGCGACCTCCCGTGGCTCATACAATATGTCTAAGGTGGAAAAGATTTCTCAACCAGGAGGAGCGTGACAGGAGTGGGACGACGGCTTGGCACAGGGGATGTTCGGAAGACTCCAGGCTTTCCGCAGCTGCTGCACACTGAAGTTTGTGCTGTTCCCAAAGGTGTGCGCAATTGCCACAGCCACTAAACGGAGACTTAATTCATGCATTTCAGCCAACACGGGAGCTCGTGTAAAGTGGCTGGCATTTATGGTCTCGTATATGACCCCTTGGGACAGCCCTTGCCGGGGCCGCTAGCTGTACCTGTTGGAAAAGTGGGTAATCTGGTACATCATGTGGTGGATCCGCAACCCGTAAGGGGAAAGGGCATACGATTTGAGTCGGATGTGTAGTGCTAGTAATATGACTGGTCAGCCACGCAATATTTCCCAGGTTTGCATGCTTCTCTATGTCAGACAGCGGTACGAGTTTCCGAGTCGGCTATCGACTAAAGAACAATACGACCCCCCTCCGGCCCCCCTCCATATATATATATATATATATATATATATATATGTACAGATAAAATGTCTCAGCGATACCGCATGAAGGCACGGCTACAGTCGGAGAGGGGCATGCGCACAATGCAATGACCATTCCGTAGATGATTCGCCTGTTGGAGGAAATAGAGCGTTGAAAAAATTGGGCAGACCTCCCTAGTGTCTTTCTCATACCACGTGACTCTCGCCATTTGGCGGCAGTAGTTAATTTTATCTCACACACTGCAGGAACAGCCACGCAGCAGGGACCGTCATCTGTATTCCGAGGCGGACCTCGAGTGAGTCTCAATAAGATCTTTAGAGCTTAGGAAGGCGAGCCGATACTTGCTACAGCGGTGGTAAGTTTCCAAGCCGTAGTCAATTGCTCCGAAATCAGTTCTGGATCTTCGGTTTTTTCTGGTGGCAAATAAGTCCCGGTCATGCTCATTTTCTCATTGTCTACCTTCTGCAGAGGAGCCTGATGATGCATTTTACTTTTTCCGGAATGCAAGAGAGCGTTCAGCGCTTGTTCACCGGCAACTAGGCCGCGAATCCCTGGCACCCCAACCCTCCTGCCTCCTCTCATTCAGCCCTCTCTATCATATGCTTTGATACAGTGGCCATGCTGGAATAGCCAGGCGTCTCGGCTCCATGGAGTGTCAACTACTTCAGTCGCGCGTTCAGCCGGGAAGCTAGCGTCAAAAATATTTAGCCGATAGTCTCACCTTAGATGCACAGATGGACATAATAATTCCTTGTACGGTTGGTTTGTACCTACCGGCTCCTCAGTTTAAGTTAAGGAGTCCTCTGTTTACAGCTTGTACGGTTACTCTCAGGAGCAAACCGTTAAATTTGGTAACCCAGAACTGTATAACTCAAATCGAATAACAAACACATTATAGTTCCTAGAATACAGAAGATCAACACGACTTAGACCGACTGCTGTTGTGAAGTTCACACAGACTTCCCCTTCAACTACGTGCTCGTGAAGTTAACCCTTGGTGAGGTCCAATATCATGCTGTGCGAGTGAATAGACGAATCAGCGTCTTCGGCTAGGGCTTACTACTGTTCCGGCAAAGAGCTGTACAAACAGAGTTCCTAGGGCATCCAAGCAGCCGTAGTGCTAGCGAGTAAACGTCCCCCGATGAATCACCGGAAGTGAGCGACGCCCTCTCCACGGGAACCCTTCGGCAACATCAAGCTACGGCTGCGAAAAGCGCGCGGCAACAATGGGTAAGGGAAAAAGCATGGCGGCTATCCTGGCAAAGCAGTCTATTCTTTCACTTGAGAAACTGCCCTCAACCATCAGTGCGCGAAGAATAGACTAGCGAACCAGTCGACGGCTGTACCGAGGCAGTACAACGCGGGGAGGCGGAATCAGCCAGGCGGGATAGCCAGCAAGCCATTCCAGCCAAGACACAACTACAAAGGGAGAACGCTGTTAGTCCTGTCCGTGCAACGATATGTTCCGCACGGAGCGGAACCGATCCGCGTGTCATGCTGTTGCTGCTGCGTTGCCCATTGGACGCTGTTGCTTTGGGGTGTCAGCACACATAGCCTGCCGCTAGTTACTACATTGACGAATAAAATAAAACCGTCGTCATCCGCAAACTGAAGAAGGTGTCTGCCTCGGATCTCTTCTGGATAGTGCGCGGTGAAGAGTTGCTCCCTGTCGACCCTGTGTTGGCACCGTGGAGCGCGTGCCCGTACGTGGTTGGAAATGAGGTGCTAACCCCTCCTGGTTGCATGAACCCACGACATAGTTAGCAGCGTTTCACCTTTGGACTGTTGCCCCGAAAGGCTGAGGAAGAACAGTAAACGGTCTCATGGGTGGTCTTTCCAGTGTGCGAGACCAATTCTACCTCACCCAACTCGGCCCTAATCGGCATGCAAAGACGGATTCGTATCGGCAAGTGTCTTCTTAGTGAAGGAAAAAAGGGGATCCAGAAACCCAACGGAAGCGTCTTTCACAAGCAGACTTAGAACTCTACGCAAAAGTCAAGTTGCAACAGTGATGCAATTAAGTGATATGAGGAACAGAGGCACGCAACCGTATCTGTGCAGAGTATCGATAAAAGGTGGCACCGCTAGCTGCGCGGAAGTGGCGTTTCGACCGCTACACAGGACCAGGACACGACTCAACGGGCAGCTAAGGCGACTGTTCGCGTTGCCATGCTGCGGTTCCCATCACCACGTTAGGCTGCTGCCCTTGAAATTACTGTGTACGTTGTTTTGGTGCTTTTCTTCTGGCACGGCGTGTGTGAGGGTCACTGAGGGCTGAACGACCCTCCGTTATGCCTCTGTCTGTGATGCGAGCGGCTGTAGGCAGCCGCAGACATTCACCGTCGCTTCGCGTGTCCTGCCGTTGCGCGCTTTAAATTTTTCCATCAGAGGTGTTTTTTTCGCTCCCTGGGATGTTGCACCATTTTCTGTGTTTGCTGATCCTCCTCGCGAACACTGCCTACCAGGAAATTCCGCCGGTTTGCGCGAGAGGGATGCCGACTTTCGTTGGATGTAACCTTGACTGCACTCTGCCAACCGGGTCATTTGTTGATGCTGTGTGGTCGGCTCGCGTCGCCGCCCAGGACCAGAAGAGTGTTGGGTTACTGTCCTGCTAGAAAAACAAAAAACAACTCCGGCATTTTTGTCAAGAGACCTGTTTCCGAGCGCCGTCCGCGACTCGAAGGCTCCGCTGTTATGGGGCTGCTGTCACAAGACACACTGCGTCCGTTGTTGCGGCTGACTGCTCGCTAGGCTTCCACGGCAGCTCATACGACTTTTTCGCTTTTGCACTGGTTTCCCTTTTGAACAGTAAAACATCTGCCCACGATCTGAGAGGCAACGTTCTCGACATCTGCGCAACTCCCTCAACCCTTACAAGGCTGTCACGGCTGGGCCCTCCAAGGGCGTGCACTGGCGGATATCTGCCCACTCCTGTCTCCATTCGGTTCCTCGACGTAAATCGCGTAGCCGTGCTCTCTCAGTTTGCCTTTGCTGTCCTGCACTTACGCGGCTTAGCCTCAGCAGAATTGCATGCGTTCGTCTTGTGCTGATTACCAATGCTGCTGTCCTCTCGCTGGTTTGGTCTGACGCACAACTCTGACTTTTTTCGGACGTTTCTACGGCATCTGTAAACAACGCGCGTCCGCCGCTCGAGCTGAAAACTTTCAAGGCTTATCCTTCGAGCTTCTACCAACGCGCAAGACCAAAGCAACTCCCCCCCTCGCTTCGCCATTTATAACACCAGAGGCTCCCGCGCTTGTTTTTCTGGTTTGTTGTCTTCGAGCTGCCTCGTTTTTCCGTCCAATTAAGGGAGATGGCGAATCTCTGCTGCTGCGAGTCGGACCGCGATGAGTGCGGCTGTCGCTGGTGGCGGCTGTACGGGGTCATTTGGTGGTGCTTGTTCATTTTCGCGGCCGGGGCGCTGGGCTTGACGCTCTACGGCGAGCACCATTACGCGGGAGAGATGCTGGCGCTGCAGCCGTTGCTGCATGGCTACGTCCCTTCGCCCTGCTCGCCGCTCCCCGTGAACGACCGGAAGTTGGTGCACATTGACTGTCCGCTGACTGAATTGGACTCCTTCTTGCCGCCCTCGGCCTTCTCCCCCAACATCGCCAAATTCACAGGCGTCTTCTTCGAGACCAGGGCGGAAATGTACCAAAACGTCCAGAAGGTTGGGACGCTCGGGCCCTCCATCGAAGGCGCATGGGTAGACCACTGGGTAAGCGGCGCTTCTCTTCTCCGACGCGAGCGAGGGACTGGTGGGGGCGGGTGGGTGCGACCCCTGCACGAGTGCGCGTCAGCATTCCACACGGTGGCTCTACACTTTGTTTTGAAAGGTGCGCCATACCGGATTCACGTAACAGACTTTCACATGGCAAACGGAGGCGGTTCGAATCCTGTCAAACTACTCGGGAAAGACGCATCTGCAGTCCCTAAACTCATCTTCTGTTCGCGTTTTGCGGACGCTGACGCCCGGGTTTCACTGCGACAGCCGCCTCCGCGGGCGAGCAACTTGGACACCGATCTCCTGAAGGCGCCTCCTTTTCTGGAGACCTGCACCCTGGTCTGCGTTCGCCGGTATCCACATCGGAAGCACTCACTGTTCATTCTGCTTTCCTCTGAAGTGTCATCTGAGATGCATTCGCGTGTCGGAGCTGTGTTCTCTTGCGCCCAGATTGACTTTTCTCAGATCCCGAGCATGGTCATCCAGGGCGGCCGCAACCCCGATTTCTTCCCCGTGGTGCCAGGGAGAGGCCGCGTGGTAAGTGCACTCCCCTGCGGGAGGAAGATAGAATCTGCTTTCGGAGGGGGCTTGCAAGTCTGAGTTCGCGTTCAAACGGTCTCGGTTTAGGACTGGTTAAATCTTTCCGTAGTCGCGACACTGTGAATGTGGCGCACGTTGCAGGCTCCTCCAGCTGCGGCCTGAGTAGTAGAACTAGTCTGTGACGCATGCCGAGAGCTCCCGCGCAGAGTAGTTAATCGCCTCTGTTTGAGGCAGGCAGGACCGCCGCCAGCCTTCCGGGTCTACTGAATTTTGTTCAGTGAGAATGTCTAGATATAACTACGGAAACGTCGCATGCTCTGTCTCGGGGTAGATCACCGCGAGGGTATCCTTGCTGCCGATGGCTGAAGGCATGTGGCTCTCCGTGCTGCTGCGTCTGTGTCACCAGTTTTCCACGACTTTGAAAGCTGGCGGGTTCGGACTCCCAGCCCACCTGCTCACGAGATTCACGAAGAAGCAACTTCTTCCTCTGGTGGATGACGGCTACTACCAGCCGTCGGATTCTCGCCCTCCCACTCACGTCGACTACAAGAACACCCAAGTCAGAAACAATGCACTCTACACGGGCGACCCAGATCACCCGCAAATCGGCGATATCCGCGTCACCTTCTGGGGCAGCACTGCGACGCACGTCAGCCTCATCGGACTCCAGACGGTGGGCTTCCTTGGCTCCGAACGATACATTCAAGAGTTTCCCTCTCCCGCGCTACAGGTGCGTCTCCATCGCCAGGCGAACAGGAGGGCCGTCGACAGGGTTGCGACCGCAACCGGGCCCGGATGGGGGGGCGGAGGGGGCGGGAAAGCAGCTTTTTGCTGATTCAAGTCTGGCACGGATGGCGGATCTTGTGTTGTGTACAGAATCGCACGGCCGCCATCTTCGCCGAAGGAGACTACAACCCAGAAGCGCTAGTCGCAGAGCACGTGTCGCAGACACATGCCTCGAATCGGGTGACGTGGATCCTGCGATGTGCCGCTGTTCTCCTGTTGTGGTTCTGGCTCTTCGTCACCGTGGTCACATGCAGCACCACTCAGGTGAGACTTCGGACCTGCCTGCGAAATGTGTGGCATTCAAGGCGCCAGCTTTCTTTCCGGCAACCTTCACTGCAGTGAGGGTGCCACCGTCTCTCTGAAAACGCTCTGTGCGACGCTGCCAGCAGCCCGATGTATGTAGGAAGGGACTCCAATGAGCATTGTCTGTGCCCATGCAACTGAATCTGGATGCCTTGTCCTGCCTACAGACGTGCTTCACGATATTCGTAAACTGCGGCCTCTTCGCGCTGAGCATTACTTCCGGACTCGCGGGTTTGGTCTGGTGGCAGTTCGACACTGTCGTGGCAATCTCGCTCTGGGTCCTCGCCAGCGGCTCAGTGGTCCTGGCGCTCATCACGTGGTAAGTCTCGCGTCGGATCCGTTCGAAAAAGACTAAATTTTGCGATTTCCCGAGACACATCTCAGCGCCCCCGTCACTGGAGCGGTCTGAGGGAGGAGCGGAGGCGTCGAGACCTGGGAGAGAATGCCCTTCTGTGTGTGAATTCCGTCCCGACGCGCAGAGGACAATCAACCAGCTGCACAATTAGCTGTATCTAGGCGTGTGCGAATGCCCCTGCCGGTGTCAGGTGCGAATAACTCGCGCTACAGTTGCCTTCTCTGCAGAACGCAAAGCGTTCCAGCCTCTCGTCAAGACAAGGCTGCGAAGCGCTTTGCATTCTTTCTCAACACCCCACCAGGTCCTCGCAGACCGACGCAGCGTTAGGCACTGCTTTTCTTCCAGCTTGCGGTGTATGTCCTGCAGGGTCTGGGACTCCAACAAATGCGCCAATGACTGTGTGCGCACCGGGGGCGAGGGAAGTCCCTACGGCCGCCCTCCTCCCTTCACGAATGCGTATCGAGGCATGGTGAGGTGGACGACTGAACCGGCGGCGAGGGGCTCGCTGGACAGATCTCTGATCCAGAAGAACGGCAACAGCAACAGCACTGTGGGAACGCCCAATGGGCCCCTGCAGGAGAACCAGCCGCTCAGCAATGCTGCCTCCTTCCAGCTGTAGTGTAGTTCAGAAGGACTCGGTATATATGTGAGTGCTTAATTTGTTTTTCTAGATCTGGTGCCACACCCTTCGCCAGCGCTCTGCGGCCTGTCCGAAACCTTTTCCATTGTGTGCTCGATTGCAACCCAGTGCTACTCCCGAAACCTGGTGGCTCTTTGTGTTTAGATATACATATATCTAGCAGAGCAACTCATTCCTCTTGCATCAAGTCGTCACACAGTCTCTTTGTCTTCAGCCGTGTGTGTCGTTTGAGATCCCTGTCCCGCAGCAACACTAGACGGCACAGGGCGTTTTTAGTTGACTGTATCGCCTCTCCTCAGGGCGCTGTGTCAATAAGTGCAAGGGCCGCTAAGGGTGCTGCTCTGCGTCATATCGAACCACGAGGATGGATAGCCGGGTATTCCGTCGCAGCAATCGGGTGGCCCGACCGGGGAACATGCACGGTGTCTTCCCAGAGACTGCCCTTCTTCTGGTGTAGGGACCTTTTTACATGCGTGACGAGGAATGAATCTGCTCGCTCAAACTTGAATGTTGTTCAACGCGATCTGCAGAGTAACAGACTGTCATCCCCCCACGGTGCTCTGCCTGCGATGCCGGGGGACCTGTATGCGGTGCCAGTGGAGAAGCTATGTCCATCCCCTGGCGTGAGAATCGATTCAAAGTAGTCTAATCAGCAGCATCGTACTTGGAGTGGAGGGACCACAACAGCGAAGCGGATGAGAGTTGCATCTATCGCACTCGGAATATACGTTTTTGCTCCCGATGGGAATTTCATCCACGCTTACAAAACGCGGCACCACATTTATAGCGAGGAACACGCCCTCATCGTAAGCCACAGGTGTGAATCCAACCGGTACCGACCAGTACATCTATTTTCTTCATAGACTAAGAAGCACCCAAACGGGCAAGGGATGAACCCCCGTATGCCTCAGTTACTGGGGTACGGGCACTCTTACGTGAGTACGCTGCCAGACGGCGACTCAGGTGCTTGAGAATAACACCGATCTGGAACTGTTACGCTGAAATGGTTCGACAAAATCGCATGAGCAAACTTCTAGTGACAGAGGTATGGGAGAGAGACAGGTCATCCCTATGAATGCTGCGGTCGGTGTGCGGATGCCTGGCTGCCGCCAAAATTCGGGGCAAGTGTGGGCTCAAGAGACAGACTTGTGGCAGACACAACCATTACATTTAACTCCAGAGCCCATGCAACAGGCTGCCCTTCTTTGATGATGCAGGCTGGCCCCCAACACTATTTTCCTAGAAAGCGCGCAATGGTGTACATCGGTGAGCTTTTACGCTGCCATTGGTGCGCTGCAACATTTTCGATGCAGAGGCATCGGCGTTGCCGAATCCCGAATTCCTCAGTGTTGATTGACACTGCCCACTAAATCCAGGTACTGCCTCAAACAGATGTGCTGAATACGAAGAAGACAACGAAGTCATGCAAAACCTGTAGCAAGCCGCGCGCTGTTCCCAGATCACCATGCGGCCGTACAACGCCCGACATGGCGGACAGTTTTATCTCTGTTCTCGCAAGAATTACCTGCTCCAGAAAGCTTACGGTTTGCCGCTGACTCAGAATGCAAGCACTTTCTGCCGCCTGAGCCGTGCTGCGAGGGCTTGTAAACTCCACGCACTTCGATGCCCGTGACACCGACGGCCAAAATCAGCGCGTGCCATGTAAAACCAAGCGCTCTGAGGAGAGCACTCCGGATCCATTCCTTCTGGTGCCAAGGAAGAAAGCAGGAATGCGCCCATACATCGGGCATGTGCCTGCATCCGACGCGTAGGTTGGTCAGTTAGCGACTAGGAATCGCGCCTGGTCTTCTGTGGAGTAGAACATATTTGTAAGTTCCAGCGCCTCGTGAATGAAAACACTCTCATCAACGCCAGTGACGCATCCTGAAGCCATTCAGCGGTATCAAATGCCAAAAACGTATCATTTTACAGCAGTACGGTTCATGGTGCTTGAAGACCCCCGGATAAGTGCTCGATAGCGAAAACCATTGCCGCGTCGCATAACTGTAAGTAGAATTATCTCGCAGCTGGTGCGACTTCAAATTGCGACAACAAAAGGAATCGCTTGTCGGCTTTTTCGTTGTGTGTTGAGTTCATCAACTGTTGTGCATTGTCAACCCTGCAGCCCTTCGAGCGCCTAGAGGTGTGCTGTCTGTTGATGAATGAACTCGTTCCCGCTCTTGTCACGGGACGCATTCGTAGCTTCTTTGATTGGTGGATGCCTGCGCACGGAGCGGAAATGAACCGTTCGTGCGTCAGAAAACCGACAACAACCTTCGTGTCACGATCTGGTCCCTGGTGTTCCGCTAGCTGCATCGTGATAAATAGGATGCGATGTTGTTTGTTGGGTTACATCGTTCGGCTGGGGGCTACACGCCTCCTGTTCATCTTCAGTAGTATAGTTTCTTTGCCCAGCGTTGGGGCACGGGCGAACTGGTTGGTAACCAGTTCATTTTAGGCTTCCCGGAGCCGTCGACAGAGGGACTCTACACTACCTCTACACTGCCACCTCAGCCAGCGAATGTACTCACTATGGACACGGAGGCGTCATCATCGACTCTCCGTGAGATGCAGAATGACCCGCACCCGGATACCGCCTCACAAATAAACTCGGGTGCACACGGAAGAGCCCCTGCCCGTACCAGGCTGCGATGCATGAACGCCGAAGTCTTTTCTAGGCTTCGCAGGTATCTACGACGAACGCCGTTTTGTAGCCGGCATACATGCGTCTTGAGGGACAGCAGTTTACATCACGTTTATTTAGACGAGCACCGCGCTCGTTGTGATATAATCGAGGCGCTCCGCTCCGTTGACGTGGAGACAAACGTGTACCACAGAGACAGAGAGGCTGCTGCTGCGGCCGGTATCGTTGATAGTCTGCTCCCGAAAGGCAATCTTTTCACAGTAGACCTTCTTGACAAGGACTGCCAACCGCTGCACATGATCCGGGGAGGATATTTGGGATTAGGCGGAAATGGAATCGTTTTTGAGGCGTCGGCTTCTCGGCGTGGGCGGCACGAGGTGTACGCCGTCAAATTGCTTTTCCTGGACAGCAATTTCATGCATGATACTTATAGGAACATTATGAACGCACTCGCTGTAACGAGGCACATGGAGATGCGGATTTGCACGCTTCTTCGAACGTCTACGGCGGAAGAACTGTATCTTCAGGATGGGTTTGCTGTGCCTCTTCACTGCGGGCGAATACGGGGGCTTCCTGATCTATTTTATGTGGGCAGTTGGGGTGCTGCATGCAGCTTTGTGGTTCTTTATAAGAAGCTGTATTGCAGTCTCGCTGACCTTATGTCGGCCTGCTCCTATTTGTCCAACCCATGCAGGTTGCTGCTGTCAAGGCAAATGATAGAAGTTGTCTACAATTTGCATGCCAAGGGTCTCGTCCATAGAGATCTCAAAGATTCGAACTTTTTGCTCGATGGGCAAGGCAACGTGTACCTGGGCGATTTTGGCCTCAGTGTTCTGAACAATAGCAAGGAAGCTATTGTTTACACACCTAAGCTGACAGATCCGGCGGACGCCAGGACTTTGCTGAAGGCTTGGGATGGCCGGCGGCCGGTTTTTGCCCAAGTTAAGCAGGAGGCAGACTTATGGGCTTTGGGCATGACCTTGTACAAGTTGTGGACAGGTGTGTATCCTTTCGGGCTTTCATCCAAGCACTTCAGCAAGTCTAAGGATATCACGAACTACATCCAACAGCTTAGCGAGGATACCAGCACCTCCAGCTTCCTGCGCCGAGGCCAAGATGTCTGGGGCCGACCCATTCTCCCCGAAGTGCAGAGGATTATTCAGGGCCTACTACGCTTCGACCGTCGCGAGAGACTACGCTTAAGCGATATTATAAACACGTCGCCCCTGTTTGCTTGAATATCGATGGAATATCTGGTCGCAACTATCCTGTTCCGCAGGGGCAGCGTATATTTCGAACCGGAGACAGAAAAAATGCAACGCATGCGTGCGTTGGTAGCCGGCTTGGTCTCTCCGCCATTCCCAGGTGGGTTCTGTAGAGATGTGGGGTTCTTTGTAAAAACTCGTTTTGCCTCTACAGCTTCTATATCGCACATGCGCCGTCCGAAGAAGTAGTGACAAAGTGTTGGTGCTCCGTATGACTGTACACGTCCTAATGGGACGCTTTCGGGAAACAGGCCTTTCTCGATATAACTGCACTGTGATGTGTTACTGGGATGTTCGCCGACCCTCGCGGCCGTACCTGGTTCATGGCCTATCAGAGCCATACGGGACGGATGCTGTGCTACAGCAAAGGGAATTGCGCCTGCGCCCAGTCCAGCGAAAACACAGAGTCTTGAATGCATCAGATTCTGATCCAGTTCAGGCTTCGGTACGCGTAGAGTACTTCTCGCGAAGTTGCAGTGCAAACTCGCAGCCCAGCCCAGCAGGGCGCCAGCGAGGGCGGAGCCTGCTGCCCCGTCACCAGGCTTTTAGTTTGCCGCTTTCTTGTGCGAGACTGAGTCGTCACCAGTCGATGGGATTAGTGACCGGGGGTTTCGTCGCGGACCGCACCACCGGAAAACCTCCGCGCTATCCACTGTATACAGGCCGCCGCGTCTGAAGCTGTCGGCATATGTCCGCTCGCCGGGTAGCGATTATCGATATGACAGGTGACGCGGACAGGGGATACTAGATAAACTCGAGTGCCAGCGTTACTTTACAAATGGCATCAGCGTGAGCTCCATTGTTTGGCACCGCGACTGGTTCTACAAAGCGGCCCCTCTCGTTAAAATGGATCAGCGGCTTCCAGCCATCCGACTTCCTTTGGGCTTCAAGTGCCGGTAAATTTCTACACCAGTCACAACTGCGAAGAAACGGAGAAGATGTTGAGCTCTCAGCCTCCCTCCTTCGTTATGCGTTGTGTGGATAGTTCCAGATCAACCCCCCCATGCATGCTTGTGCGGCGCCTGAACCTAGCGAATCTTTCGGTCAGTACCATACGCAATGCCGTACAATCACTCCTCTTTACTTGACTGCTGACCCTCCAAAGCGGGGCTCGTTGTCCCGTGGGCTTGGAGGCCACGTCACATTCATTGAGACATGGGCAAGTGCGATCTTTTACATTTCTACGACCCGCTATTTTCCGCTGATGCGAAAAGACGAGGTGCCCGTTAAAATGCACGCAGCTGCAGTATCACCTCAATTCGGGTATAGAAACATTGCGGACCCTGAATGTTTTGACATTATTTCTGCTCTCAGACTTGGAAACTGGAGTGAAGAAGCTTCTGCCTTTGACGAAGCCCGCAAACACTTCCAAGAGAAAAAGAAAGCTGGTAGGAATCAGGTTCAGTTTCGCTGTACACTTTTGGTACGCAGGTCACAGACGGAGGGACATACCCCGAAGGACACGAATAGACGCCCGTGAAGTCTGACTAATAGAGTTGAGTAAAAGGCAGGCGAATCACGAATTTAAGCAGCTTCGATTCGAGAAGAGCTCAATGCTACATAACACGGAGCACTGATGACACGAAAAATGTAGCTTTCTGTGATTAGGCACACGTAGCAATCGATGAGGAGCCTTAAAACTGCTAGGTTCCTGCTTGTTTGATATTAAATCAATACGCATAAAGGTGTCACTCCGGATCAAACGTGAGCCGTTGAAAACATCCTCCCGTCTCGCGCTAGAACAGCCAGGAGCAAACACTACTTCTGCTGTCGGAAGGAATCTTCCGTATGTGGCAGTTTCGTTATCAGCTTTCATAGAACCATTTAGTAGGAATATCTTTCGGGCTGCCAGACACGCCGAATGTGAGACACAAGAATACAAGCGTGCTTCATGGGCCGAATTTTTTCCTGCTCTTATATTTTATTATCTGCTGGTGAATACGGAGGTTCAGGCGAACTACTAGCAATCAAAAAGTCCAAGAAACTTAGCACCAGTCTTCAGCCAGCAAGCCTTGGAAAGCCCAAAGACGGTTATCTCCACTTCGGACAACGGGCGATGATCATCAACGAAAAAACTGGATGCTTCTTGTGTACCGATGCCGGAGATACAACGGAGAAGGTTGCTGGACTATCTTTCGCATGTGCAACTGGGCCCTGCCCCCAATCCTGCGTCAGGAACGTGTTTCAGCTATGTAGGTACGACATCCGAAACACTCCATGCCACTCAAGCCTGCAGAGCTGGCAGGATAAGCTCCTCCGCCCACGAAACCTCGCCGTACTTTACGCGTACGCAGACAAGACTGTCAGAGCTTTACCTCCAGCATGATACTGGGCTTTTTTCATGAATATCATTGCAGGGAGGGGTGTGGCCCCGCTACCAGCAAAAGGCAGCAGGCAGCACCGCCTCGGCGATACACCTGTCTCGTGGGGCGTCGCCCGCGCAGAAAATATTGAGTTTGTCGGCGGCACGCCAGGGGCTGCCGTCTCGAGGAAGCCACGTCCGGTGCGGGTATTGAAATGACTTCATTCACTAGACCGCACCGCGCACTGCCTGCATACCCGGGGGTCTCGTTGTCGAGAGGCTCTGAGACGTGGCAATTCGCGACCCCTCTGCGGTATTTCGTTTCTTTCCTCAGACCGAGACAGGATGATAATTTCGGATCCCAGACGATCGTACATTTCGGGCAACCTGTCTCTATCAAAATGGATCCTCAGCTCTCCGAAACCTGCCCTGTCAATGGCGAAGGCAGCGACGTGAGCTCAGACGACTGCTTGCGGCAAGGCACTCCCGCGAGGACAGGCACACCGCATTGTGCTCCCCTTGTCACTCACGTTGCACAAATGCGTGCCTCGGTCGATTGAACAGTCGCTTTTTTGCCTGGTAGAGCCTCCCCGTCTCGGCCTGTGGGGTTTGGCGTCTTGATGTCCCATGCAGAGATTCCTGCACAGTGAACTCATATCGCCTACTGCTTCTGCCAAGATCTCGAACTTCCAGCAAGTTCTGTTCTGTCCGGCCCCGTCAGCAAACGCAGAATGGAAGGTCAGTCACCCCGCGCGGGGCAGAGGCGCCACTGGGTCTGCGAGCAGATGGCCGCGCTCTGAGGATGGCTTTCACCATTCCACGCAAGTCGCCAGATGGTCTCAGTGGAATCTAGAAAGCGTTGCGCGGACTTGGCTCCAGACGGAGAGCAACTTACATGGGATATGGTTCGAGTCGAATCACGATTGAGCTCCGCAAGACAACCAGCCGCGGGAAGGCACGCCCACACGGCGCGACTGGCTGCCCTCTTTCGCTCTGCGAAATGTGTCTCCAACCCCGACTGCCTTCGACAGCTCCGCGACGGCTTCCTGTTGGATGTTTTGTTAGCAGCACGAGTTTGCGACGCTTTTCATCTTGTTGCCTCCCACCAGATTTTCCACGTCGACCCGCGCATTCGATTTGAAACCGAAGGCAGCCCCGTCCCAGCAAACGCGCCAGTTGTCATCAAACACGCGCGAACGGGTCAGATGCTCGCCTCCTCGCCCAGGATGAAATATATTAATGATTTCGGAGTCGAGTACGAGGTAAAGAACTCTGCAGGCATCCCTGGAGTAACGGGGTCGCCGCGCAGTAAACCGATTCGCGATAGCCGACAGCGTGCTTGTCGGCAGTCCTTTTCGGTTTAGGTTTCTTTTGCGGCGCTCCGCAGAGGAGGTTCAGCGCCGCGGGAAGCCCGTCAGGCGATGGCGTCGACGGCTTTCGCGCTTTTTTTCAGGTCTACTGCAAGTCCTACCTGAGGACGAACAAAACTCAGAATCTGATTGCCGAGTCACTCGGAAGAACGACATCAGACATTGACTCGAAACAGCAAGGTATGTGTGCGCCGTAAGGCACGTGTGGGGGTCCTCGGAGCCTCGTCGCTACTAGTTTTATCCCAATCGGCTTCGAACTCAAAATTGCCCTGTGCTGTTGCCGCCCCCCAGAAGCAGAGAACAACTGGATGATTCTCACAGTGACCGAGGACGGCGGGTCGCGGGACCCCTTCAGTGACTAGCCGTGAGGCACGGGACAGAACTCGAAACTCTTCCGCCCTTTTCGAGTGATAAGATTCCGCAGACGCCGCGAGTTCGCTGAAGTCTTGCTGGAGCAGGAGCAACGCAGCGGAGCTGGCTGGGTGAAATGTGTATATGGGCACGCGGGCTAGCGTGTCTGTTAGTTGTTTTGACCCAGCTGATTAACGACCTCCTTGACACTCGCGTGAACTGACCTGCAGCCTTCGGAGCGACTCTGGCTGCCCCTGAGGATGTTGAAACACACCCTTTTGCGACGCGATAATGGAGACTGCACTCTTTTTCTGTCCACGAAGAGACCCCTGTTTCAGCCCGGCCTCGCGAAACAAACTAGCCTCTCGATGCATGCGAACCGCCCAGGGCCGATCTGCCTGGAAGCAGTCTCACTCAGGCACGTACTTCGAATTCACACACGACTGTCGTAGCCTCTGTCTGTGCGGGCAGTCAAATTACGCCGCTGCGGCGAAAAAGAATGGAAAACTTTGCGGTATTCCAGTGCTTCAGCGTGCGCTGCAATCGTGTGGAGAGCGGAGACCTGTGAAGGCCTCTCGGCGTGGCATGCCCGTCCACGTCGAGCTCTGGCCGCTGCTTCGAGCCGTGGTGGACTCGCTGTCGCTGAAAAAGACGGCAGGACTCACGTTGCATTTCGCTTGGCTTTTGACAGGGGAGTGAACACGTTGGGCGAACCGCCTCAGATGCGAGTCTGATGCATACGCGGCACGACGTGTCGGTACAGCACAGTGTTGGCTCGCGTGGCGTCAGACAAAATTACACGACGGTGGACTACTCACTTGTATCCAGCCGCACGCTGTGCCGAAGCGGAGAAGACATTCTCCCTAGAAATACGTTCTGCGACTGTGTTTCGCGGGCTTGGCTGCTCGTTGGGACTCGAACGTTTTCCCGCCTTCTATCGTCGATGTTGTCTCCGGACTCTCGTAGTGCCCTTCCTGAAGACGAATGTCACATCAGAAGCGGTAGCCAAAGGCGGCGATAGATTCTGCCAGCGCACCGCTGGCCTCGATGAAAACCCGCGTGACCATAGCTAGAACTCGGTCGCCGAGACAGCAGTGACTGACTTGATAACTGCTCCGTGCGCTAGATTGCCGCTCAACTCAACCCCTGGAAGACCTCCACGCAAATAGCGGCTGCCGCCTCAGATGAAGTCCAGCGCACAGCCGCGGAAACAGGCCTGGTCCCGATGCGGCGGGCGCCGACAGAGGAGAGGACGTTTGCGTCCTGCCGCGTGAGCACCTTGGTTGACCCGAAGTATGCACAAAACACACTGAATCCATGGCTGCGCCACGCGTGACTAGCTTCATCGCCATGACAGGGACACGCGTCTGCCGAAAAGTATCGAGTGGAATTGTGGAAAACAGGTTTCGCACTGTGCCGGTTGCTGCGGGGGTCCGCGCCCGCTCTTCTCACCTCTCTCTTCTGGGCTTCGCGGAGCATGAAGGACTTGGATCTCCGCACGGGGAGCACCTGCAGGAGCCCGTCGTCTCCTCGAATCATCTTCATCGCCTGCTGTGCGTCAGAGCGCTCCACAGACGCTCGCGGATGCCTGAAGACACACGCCGCACGCAGAGCTCTCAACCGGGCTTGCCCTGACCCCCACAGCTTGACAGAACCCCGCCCTCACTCTCCCGCGGCGCCAGTTGCGAGCGGCCCCAAGCGGCTGCAACTGATGCGCCTTTGAGAGGCCTTCCAACACTAATCTGCGCGCCTCTGCGCGGCAGTGGCTGCGGAAGTCCACGCGGCCGGCGACGCGGGTCTGCCGCGAAAAAAAGAGACAAATTCCCACCTCGGAAGCAGCTCTTTCTTGCCAAGAACGCCACGCGAGCGCAGGAACTGCAGATGGCCCCTAGCCTTCATCCTGCACATCCGCACAGCATGCAAAACACACGCGAGCGCCCAACCCTAAACGCTAAACAGGGAATTAACCTTCAGAGCTGCACAGCCCCGTTGGATCTCTCATCTGGTGAAGAGGTTGACGACGAGGCTTCCACGTTCAGCGCGGCGTCTGCCCTTCATCAGGCAGGCGAGAGGGCAAAGCAGAGGAATACACGAAGAAAACAAGATAGATATGCGTGAGCAGCTCTTGAGGAAACAACGTTGTGTGTGGCAGACGACCCCAGAGCGCGCTATAGAAACGCCATCGAGGCAACCCGCGCTTCGGCGCCGCCGGCCTCGAGTCTCTCCCCCAACACGAAACTCAGGCAAGCGCGCATGCCACAGATACTACTCCCCACAGTCGCTTGGAGGCCCTCACACGCGGTGGCGGCTCAGTGCCTCACAGCTCAGCGAGAGTTGAACTGCCGCTGATACTCTGCGCGCGGCCGCCTCCGCCCTGGAGAGCAAGGATTGCAAGGCAGTCGCTCAGGCCGTCAGGGGGAGCTCTGCCAGAGTTTTGAGCGCGTCGGAAGGGAACTACCGCGCCTGTCGTCGCTTGTCTCGCGCGGATGCTGACCTGAAGTACAACTTCTTGATCGCCCACTTCGCCTTCGGGCCGACGGTGTTTCGATTCGGCGGCAGACCGAGTTTCTTGCGGCCGCCGATCTTCCGCTTCGGATTACTGACGCACAGACACCACCGCAGGCGAGACAGCCGGCAGAGAGGAGACGCAAACATGAAAAAATGTCCGCTCTAAAGACCCTTCTTCAGGGAAACAGTCCCACAAAAAGGACGCGAACTGCAACTCGGCATCGCGTGCTGCATCCCAACGCCGCACACGCAATCGGCCCTCGCAAGTCCCTTGAAGAGTCCCTGCGTCTCTCAAGAGGAGCCTAGCCTCTCTTCAAACGCATGCAGGCTTGCCCAGCCGGAGGAGGCGGGAAAAGCTCGGTCTGCAGCGCCTGCGAGAGAGACCGATCCTCTGCTCCTGCGTGAGACACACAAGCGCCTCCTCCTGGAGGCCCTCGGAGCCGCGTCGCGTTTCTCACTCTTACCGCATGTCAAGGAGCTCCTTCCAGCGCTCTTCGAGCCGCAGAATGCGGCGGATGCGGGGTGTGGCATGTCTGTAAAGAACACGTGACAGGGCGAGCCGGAGAAGCAATAAATATATATATGATAAACATAGTCCACATGCAGGCCACTACGCGTCACATGCAAAGAGGGCTGAGTGTCCGGCACAGCCCCTCGACGGACTCCGGCTAAAGCCTCGAGAGACTCCACACCTCCCTCGCCGGCACAGATGCAGAGACGCATCACCAGGAGCCGCTGACGCGACCTCCAGAGGCACTGGGACCTTACGCACATCGCACACAGACGATAAACACACGGACTCTATTCACAACGCTGCACGCGAGACAGAGACTGCACAGCCTTCCTGCACGAAGAGATGTCTATACGGAGAAGAAACACTGGCTGTGGGCTTGGAGAGCTCCTTCGGCCGACGCAGACAGCGGTGGGTTCCGCACCGCACGCTGCCTCGGGAGGGGGGGGAAGGGGTTTGAGACTCCACAGGGACACAGACTCCACAGGGACAGCAGCTGAGGCGTCTCTTACCGCAGCTCTGCGGGCGATGTGGCGGCTCGACTTGCGTTTTGAATTTGTTGGATGAGCGGCAGATTGCGTTTCGAGAAGAGAAGCGTCACGCGGCCAGTCTCCCCACCTCGCGCCGTGCGACCACTGCGGTGCAAGTAGTCCGCGAGCGTCTGCGGAAAGTCAAAGTGAATCACGTGTTGGACGCCCTCGACATCGAGGCCGCGCGAGGCGACGTTTGTGCAGACTAGGATGTTGGTCTCGCCCTTCTTCAGCTTCTGAAAGCTGCGACGCGCAGGGTCAACCCGCAAACAGGCAAGTCGACTGACTGCGCAGCGCAACACCACGCCGGCTCGCGGTGCCGGAGCAGTGAACCAGATCAGATTTCGACTCACAAAACAGCGTGCGCCCACACCGGGGAACACGGACAAAACGGCGCATTCAGTCCCACGCGCCCAACGCCTTCTGGATGAAGGACGGTAGCGGAGAAGAGACGTCTCCTCGGCCCACTGCGTCGGGTGGCGCGGGCAGATGAATACCCGCAAGCTTTCTACACAGTGCAGAGCTAACTGGCGAATGATTCGGTGAAGACTCCGCATGACATGCCCTTAGATTTGCTTAACGCAGACGCAGACAAGGTCTCTTACAAAATTGAGACAGAGCACCCCAACAGGCAGACGGGCTGGCTCGTGAGCATGAAGCCTGTGCCACACGACCCACCCCACACTGGAAAAAGAAGACGTGTTTCCATTGGAACTCCGCAGCAAGCAAACCGACAGACTCCACAGTTGTGTTCTGGACTCGGCTGCTCTGTCGCGCTTCCTCACCTCGCCTTGCGAAGCTTGAAAGGCATAAGTCCGTGCAGGCAAGAGACGCGGTAGCCCTTCTCCAAAAGCGTGAGGTCGACCGCCCTGAGAAGCGAAAGACAGACGCCGCCACGAGATAAGGGCCAAGCGATGAAGTGGAAACCAAGCACCCGCGCGCGAGACCGGGTCGCGAGATCAACAAAGCAGGAGCCGAAGTGAAAAAACCCTTGCTCACTCCTCAGATTCGCGGGCAAGGCGCTCCGACCGAAGAGCGTGCCGTCGCGCAGCCTTACACGCGGGCCCCCACCAAGCTCAGCCCACAGAGGCATCTCTCAGAGAAGTTAGCGAGGCCGCAATCGAGCTGTAACTCCAGAAACAAAGCTACACAGAAGTCCGGTTCTACGCTGCGCGCCTTGTGGCTCTCAAGCGCAAATCGCAGAGCCAACCGGTCGCTGCAGCAACTCGTGCAGACGCAGCTTTCTGAAGGCGCTTGACTCGAACTTTCACGAGCTCGGGTCTGGCGCCGCCCGCGCCTCACCTGCAGGTGTTGACAGTATTGCAAAAGATCATGGTTTTCGCGTCCTGCGTCCCGCCCACGTTTTCCTCCAACACCTCGAGGAGCCGCGACATGCGGTCTTGGCCGTGGAGCGAGACGAAAACTTGCTGCACGCCGGCGGCCGCAAGGTGTGCGTCGGGTGTACATACACTCGAGATGTGGACGCGGCCGAGCTGGTGTTTGAGGAACCTGCCGAGCGCGCCGGTTTTCGTCGCTGCGACGAAAACCATCTGCAGCTCGTTCGCCCGCGACGCGGCCTCGGGCGTCGCCGGCTCGCCGGCGAGGCCGCCACGCGGTGCGTCGCGCATTTCAAGCAGATTCTGACGCGCGCGGCTCGCGGGGCTCCCGGGGGTCTTGAGACCCGTGCCCCCTGCGACCCCGGGGGTCTGGAGGCCCGCGCCCCCCGGGTCGAGCGCGGGCGCGCGGAGTCGTGGGAAGTGGTTGCCGAGGAGGGCACAGAGCTCCTGTTCGTAGAAGGCGTCGCAGAGCGTGTCGGCTTCCTCGACGACGAGGGCCTGCACGCGGCGCATGTTGACGTTTTTCTTGTGCAGATGCAGCAGGAGGCGCGCGGGGGTCGCGACGACGACGTCGACCCCGGAGCGCAGCATGCGGACCTCCTTCACGTAGGACTGCCCAGCCGTGCAGGCGCCGGAGGTCACGGCCGCGGAGAACTGACGCAGCTGCGTCAAGACTTGCAGCGCGAGCTCGCGCGAGGGGACTAAAACGACTAGCCGTGGCTGCTGCGGATGGGGCGCGAGGCGCTCTGAGTCGGTCGCCAGGAGGCGGTGCAGCAGCGGGAGGGCCCACGCGAGCGTCTTGCCGCTGCCCGTCGGCGCGACGAGGAGCGAGGACCGACCTGCCAGCAGCGTGGGGATGCAGCGCTCCTGAATGTCTGTCGGCGTGACGATCCCTCCACCCTTCAGCAGCGGCACCAGAAGCGCCCGATGC